>NC_053495.1:179251163-179594288 GCF_905171775.1 Rana temporaria
ATACATATATATATATATATATATATATATATATATATATATATATATATATATATATATATATATATATATATATATATATATATATATATATATATATATATATATATATATATATATGCATACAGTAGTGTAATATACATCATTATGTGTGTCAGTGTTTTTCTCAAATTGTGTATACTGTGTGATTACAGCCACAGTTGTACAGCAAATAGTTATACAGATTCATGCATGTTGTTGTATTCATTATATGTACTGTGCCTACCTACTGTGTGTGTTGTGTATAATATGTGTACTGTGTGTATTGTATGTATTGTGTGTCCTGTGTATAATATGTGTGCTGTGTATACGGTGCGCTGTATGTATTGTGTGGTGTGTGTATAATACTGTATATGTAATATGCATTTTGTATGTACCGTGTGCATTGTGCATACTGTGTATTCGTGTGTAGTGTGTATATGGCATATACTGTGCATTGTGTGTTCTTATTGTGTGTACTGTGTGTTGTGCGCACTGTATATGTTGCGTGTGCTGTAGTGTGTGTGCTGTATATATTGGATGTACTGTATGTTGTGTGTGCTGTATATGTTGCATACTGTGTGTTGTGTTCTGTATATATTGTTTGTACTGTGCATTGTATATGTTTTATGTACTGTGTGTTGTGTGTACTGTATATGTTGTATGGACTGTGTGTATTGTATGTACTATATGTTGTGTGTACTGTATATGTTGTATGGACTGTGTGTATTGTATGTACTATATGTTGTGTGTACTGTATGTATTGTATGTACTATATGTTGTGTGTACTGTATGTATTGTATGTACTGTGTGTTGTCTGTACTGTATGTATTGTACTGTGTACTGTATATGTTGTATGTACTGTGTGTTGTGTGTATTGTATATGTTGTATGTACTGTGTGTTGTGTGTATTGTATATGTTTTATGTACTGTGTGTTGTGTGTACTGTATATGTTGTATGTACTGTGTGTTGTGTGTATTGTATATGTTGTATGTACTGTGTGTTGTGTGTACTGTATATATTGTATGTACTGTGTGTTGTGTGTATTGTATATGTTGAGTGTACTGTGTGTTGTGTGTATTGTATATGTTGAATGTACTGTGTGTTGTGTGTATTGTATATGTTGTATGTACTGTGTGTTGTGTGTACTGTATGTATTGTACTGTGTGTTGTGTGTACTGTATGTATTGTACTGTGTGTTGTGTGTATTGTATATATTGTATGCACTGTGTGTTGTGTTCTGTATATATTGTTTGTACTGTGTACTGTATATGTTGTATGTATTGTATATATTGTATGCACTGTGTGTATTGTTACCTTCAATGCCCTATTCTGATCAGTTGGGTATATTCCTCCCACACATACGTAATGGAGATAATGATGTGATATGGAGGAGATCTTCTCATACTCTCATGGAGGATCTCTCTGTTATAATAAAGTACAATGACTCTTGTCTATAATACACATATAATAGGGGAGCAGCTCTCATCTATAATCATCAACATATTTATTTTCCATATTTTCATTATGCTTCAATTTCTAGAATTATTATCAATATGAATTATTCAGCAACAAGTTAATGGGATTCAGATGAAGCGACTATAGAGATGAATATTATATTATATATTCATCTCTATTATATAATGTCTTATAACACACGTTTCTTGGGTATATTATGAGCACAACGTACAATACAAACACAACGTATTATTTGATAGATAGTATAGTCTAATACTGCTGATAATCTCTGAGTAGTATTATGAGTACACGGAGTATAAAGAAACACATGGACACCAACAAAAAATTGCTGTAAAATAGAAATTATACGGTTTATCAAAACATTGACGAATTTAGTAATATGTATAAAGCGATGCCCTATATAGATCCTGTATAATAATAATAATAATAATAATAATAATAATAATAATAATAATACAAATAATAGCAAACACATCAAAGACAACAACAATAATAATAATAACCACAATATTATTATTAATAATAATAATTATAATAATAACCGCATCAAAGATAATAATAATAATAATAATAATAATAATAATAATAATAATAATAATAATAATAATAGAAAATAGGAAAACTACTACATCAAAAACAATATAATTAATAGCAATACTAACTACAATTGTTATTATTATTATTATTTGTATTATTATTATTATTATTATTATTAGTAGTAGTAGTAATAATAGTAGTAGTAGTAATAGTAGTAGTAGTAGTAATAGTAATAGTAGTAGAGAAACTAGACGTATTACTTTTATTTTTACTACTGCTGTTGCTACTACTAGTCGTCGTAATAATAATAATAATAATAGTAGTAGTAGTAAATGAGAACCATTTGTTCTCTTCCTAGAAGGTCATCTTTCTATATATACCCCATGCGCGGATAGTGCCTAGGTTTATTATAGTCTACCGCCCCTGCCCCTCTTGCTACATTGCTGCCCCCTACAGGTAGCACCCTGTAATCCTCATGCAGTGTGAGGACATTGTAGAAGTGTGATGTTGTGAAAACAAGAGAGGCTATTCAGGGACAATCCACAAGTGTCATCTATAGGGAAAGCTGACAGTAATGCTGTGCCTTGTAGTCCCACACAGCTAAAACATTGGAGCTTTTGTAGGTTGAAGACACAATCACAGTGACAGGTGAAGGCTTATTCTGTTACAATTGCAAATGTCAATCAAGCGTCCTTTGCACAGATCATTCAGATATGGATTCTGATTGGTCGCTGTGGATAACTGCACTCGGTGTGTCATTTTATGTTACAAAGTATATATGTCGGGTTGTGTTCTCTCATCTCGCAGTCTAACCTATTGCTAATCACTGCAGCAATACATACATATGATACATATAGCTGACACAGCATAGAACTGACCATCATTTATTTACATGGGTTCATTTATTTATTTATTTTAATTCAAGCAAACACACATATTGCAGAGTGGCGTGTGATACGAATAAATGTTTGTGTTGTATAGTAATTCCTATCAGATATTACTTATGTGTGTGTTGATTAGTACTTAATATCAGATGATAAACTCTATCATATGCAGCTATGTGTGTTCAATTGTAATGTATATCAAATATTAAGCTAGATCTTATGTGTGTGTGTTGAATTATAAATCATATCAGATGTTAAACTCTCTACATATCTGTGTGTTGATTATTCATGACTGAGATATTAAGCTTTATCATGGTCATACCAAATCATATATACATATATATTGTACAATACAGATGGCTGCTGGTCATTGCATAATGTTGTGTTAATTATATGGTCATTGCACAGTGTTTTGTTGATTGTACAGTTATTGCATAGTGTTGTGTTGAATGTATGGTCATTGCACCGTGTTGTGTTGTCTGTATGGTCATTGAACAGTGTTGTGTTGATTGTGTGGTCACTGCACAGTGTTGATTGCGTGGTCATTGTACAGTGTTGTGTATATTGTGTAGTCATTGCACAGTGTTGTGTTGATTGTGTGGCCATTGTACAATGTTGTGTATATTGTATGGTCATTGCACAGTGCTGTGTATATTGTGTGGTCATTGCACAGTGTTGTGTTGATTGTATGGTCACTGTAAAGTGTTATGCTCATTTTATGGACATTGCACGGTTTTGTATTGATTGTGTGGCTATTACACAGTGTAGTGATGATTTTCTGGTAATTGCACAGTGTTGATGTTGATTGTATTGTCACCGCACAGCGTTGATGTTGATTGTGTGGTCATTGTACAGTGTTGTGTATATTGTATGGTCATAGTACAATGTCGTGTTGATTGTCTGGTCATTGCACAGTGTTGTATGGTCATAGTTCAGTGTTGTGTATATCGTGTGGTCATTGCACAGTGTTGTGGTGATTGTATGGTCATTGCACAGTGTTGTATGGTCATAGTACAGTGTTGTGTATATCGTGTGGTCATTGCACAGTGTTGTGTGGTCATTGCACAGTGTTGTATGGTCATAGTTCAGTGTTGTGTACATCGTGTGGTCATTGCACAGTGTTGTGTGGTCATTGCACAGTGTTGTATGGTCATAGTACAGTGTTGTGTATATTGTGTGGTCATTGCACAGTGTTGTGGTGATTGTATGGTCACTGTACAGTGTTATATTCATTTTATGGACATTGCGCGGTGTTGTATTGATTGTGTGGCCATTGCACAGTGTTGTGGTTGTTGTGATCCCTCCTTGGCACATGTATGATGGGATTTCTTCTTCTGCCCCCCCCAGGTAGGATTTCGGTGGGAGGTGACAGCGGTGCTATGATTCTACCCTGAGGATGATGGAGAGGTTGGGGACAGCAGAGATGGGAGACGCAGCCGCTCCGGATGTCATCTCACCCCCCCGACAGGCAGAGGCGGAGAGCACGCGTGGAGTGGAGCAGAGTGGGGTGAAGGAGGGGGCGGCCCCCAGTTCCCCCCCTCGTGCTGTGCCGGTGATTGAGCTGCTCAGGAGGGGGGAGGGATCGGGGAATATAAAGGCCAGGGAGCAGGAGCCGAGACTGCAGAGCCTGAGTACCAGCGAAGGGTGCAGAGCCCCCCCATCCACTGAGATCTGCAGAGCCCCACTGACCCCCTCTACAGATCTGAGCAGAGCCCCACTGACCCCTTCTACAGACCTGTGCAGAGCCCCATTGACCCCCTCTACAGACCTGTGCAGAGCCCCATTGACCCCCACCACTGAGCTGTGCAGAGCCCCCCTGACCCCCTCTACTGAGCTCTGCAGATCCCAGCTCACCCCAACTACTGAGCTTTGCAGACCCCCCTTGAACCCATCTACAGAACTCTGCAGACCCCCACAGACCCCAACCACAGAGCTGTGCAGACCCCCACAGACCTCAATCACAGAGCTGTGCAGACCCCCACAGACCTCAATCACAGAGCTGTGCAGAGCCCCCCTGACTCCAACTACTGAACTCTGCAGGACCCCTCTACCCCCAACCACAGAGCTCTGCAGACCCCCCATCCCTCTGCCTGTCTCCGGACCTCAAGCTGAGCAAGCTGCGGAAGCCCGAATGGTCCAGCTGAGCCCCCCAGCATCCCTCCCCATCCAGGCGGCGGGCAGAACCATGCTGTACGGACTGAGCCAGCCTCTAACCCCTGGCAACAGGTAGGCAAATCTTATATTCTATTGTCATTTTAGAGTTTTGTTGTGTTGCTGCCTGGACCACCTGAATGATGCACATGCCAGCCTGCACTTCCTACTGCCCATCCCTGCCAATGCTGGCCATACACTATACATAGGTGTGCACAGCCTATTGCATGTGCGTGTGCATGTGTATACAGTATATACTGTCGGTGTCAGTAGAGCAGTGGACAATGTCAGCAGGGCAGAGTTTGGTGTCAGTGGGGCAGAGGACAGTGTCAGTAGTTTTTATTTTTACTATTTTATTATTTTTTACAATTAAATTAAAAAAAAATATTTTTGTATTATTATTATTATTATTATTATTATTATTATTATTATTAATAATAATAATAATATTATTATTTACAATTTTTTTTTTTTTTTTTACAAGTTTTTGGTGAACTATCATGGGTCTAAACAGGGGGGCATCTATTTTTTTTCAAATGTATTTATTATTATTTACAATTTTTTTTGGGAGCCCCATTAGGGGGCTTTGGTGAAATATCGTGGGTCTAAACAGGGGTGCGTCTGCAGCATACAAGGTGATTAGGGTGTGCCCAGGCACACCTGGCACACGCCTATGACACTATACAATCTGATTGTACAATCTCTATGTAATATGAGGACAGACCTAAACAGACCATTTCATTTGTATATAATAAGGCACAGCCTTGCACTATATAGTTGATGGCAGACCTAAAGAAGCTTGCATAGTGTATGGTCAGCAATGCATTATGCTGATATCCCTTAGCCACTATTATTCCTGCAACAGTTTTTTTTTTTAACTTGCAATGCCTGTGGAACTACAAGTCTTTGTATGCCTTGCCTGTTGGGATCTGGAGTCCCATTAAAGTGTACATGTCTGTCATGCCATTATACTTCATACCTTAAATGATACCCCTTGCTGCTTGGTAACTCACCATTATCATTAGCTTAGCATTGGACAATCTTCAATGATGCTTCTAGCAGCTTAGCCATAGACAGATTGCTCACCAAGAATGATGGGTGTTGAGGCATTTGCCCATCCTTGATGCATTGGCATCACTGCACTTCTAAGACCCGCCGCCATATTCTTGAAGGATGGATAAATGCAGGGCGCACACAGTCAGGCCCTGTACACACGACCGATTTTCTCGGCAAAAACCAGCAAGAAACTTGCTGTTTTGTTTTTTTTTTGCCGAGGAAACCGGTCGTGTGTACATTTTTCGACGAGGAAACTGTCGAGGATCTCGTCGAGCAAAAAAGAGAGCATGTCTTCTTTTTCCTCGACAGGAATGGGGAAATTTGGCTCGCCGAGATCCTCGACAGCCTAACAAGGAACTCGACGAGCAAAACGATGTGTTTCGCCCGTCGAGTTTCTCGGTCGTGTGTACGAGGCTTCATTGTTTTGTTCCCCTTTCTCCATAGAGGAGGTAACAATTGGCATTCTCTTGCAGAGATTTCCGGCAAGTTGGGAAATCACTTTGTGCAATAAAGTGCACTTTCAACACTTGGAAGGTCTCATTATCTCCCTGCAGGGTGCAAATACATCACAATCCTGATCGTTATGAGAAAAGATCAAATATATTGTAACATTTGGGAAGATACTTGGATGGCCTTTGTGCCAATTTCACAGTGCAGAAAATCTCACAATTTTTACAAATGTTTTACATTGCAAAACCTTTCGCCAGTAATAAATAGCCACCTATGTAACCTGCCTGATCTATTTTACACTGCAGAGCATCTCCCATTTCCTAGGTAGACCATTGTTTCATTTAGAAAAAATATTTATTGGTATTCCCCTCTAATGTAGTGATGCTAAAATTACAATATTCACCGGAGGAACTAAAAAGAGAGGTGCTACTTAAAAGCAACAAATCAGAATTTATGTCTCATGTTAGATTTTCAGGTTGCAAAATGAAAGCTGAAACCTGATTGATTGGTATAGAAAAATGAAAATTTTCTGGAAAGAATTACTATTTCAGGAACTGGTTGTGTGAAGGAAGACCATAATGTTTTAAGTGACAATGCAGTAAAGAAGTATTATGCCGATATTTTGTGGTAGCCGAATTCCTGGACTTTATGTGACCAATTTTAGGATGTGTATGGCAGTTCTAAATGTACTCCCACAAGTAAGATGTTCACCACCAGATTTGGACAGGTTGGATAAGGGTGTCCATGTCTATGAGATTTAGTATTCATCACCAGATTTGGATAGGTTGGGTAATGGTGTCCATATCTATGAGAGCTAGGACTCACCACCAGATTTGGATAGGATGGGTAATGGTGTCTATATCTATGAGATTTAGCATTCATCACCAGATTTGGACAGGTTGGATAAGGGTGTCCATGTCTATGAGATTTAGCATTCATCACCAGATTTGGATAGGTTGGGTAATGGTGTCCATGTCTATGAGAGCTAGCACTCGCCACCAGATTTGGACAGGTTGGGTAAGGGTGTCCATGTCTATGAGAGCTAGCACTCACCACCAGATTTGGATAGGTTGGGTAATGGTGTCCATATCTATGAGAGCTGGCACTCACCACCAGATTTGGATAGGTTGGGTAATGGTGTCCATATCTATGAGAGCTGGCACTCATCACCAGATTCTGATAGGTTGGGTAATGGTGTCCATATCTATGAGATCTAGCACTCACCACCAGATTTGGATAGGTTGGGTAATGGTTTCCATGTCTTTGAGAGCTAGCATTCACCACCAGATTTGGACAGGTTGAATAATGGTTTCCATGTCTTTGAGAGCTAGCATTCACCACCAGATTTGGACAGGTTGGATAATGGTGTCAATGTCTATAAGAGCTATCATTCACCACCAAATTTGGACAGGTTGGACAATGGTGTCCATGTCTATGAGAGCTAGCACTCACCACCAGATTTGGACCGGTTATGTAATGATTTCCATGTTTAGGAGAGCTAGCATTCCCCACCAGATTTGGACAGGTTGGATAATGGTGTCAATGTCTATAAGAGCTATCATTCACCACCAGATTTGGACAGGTTGGGTAATGGCGTCCATGTTTATGAGAGCTAGCACTCACCACCAGATATGGACAAGTTGTGTAATGGTGTTCATGTCTATGAGAGCTAGCATTCACCACCAGATTTGGACAGTTTTTTTTAGAGAGAACAATAGATTGTCCAGAACTCATTATTGTTGTTCCCACTAGCATTGTGCGAATATTCAGGCTTAGGTGAGGCTATTGGGTGTATTAAATGATTTATTTAACTGATCAAAACAAGTTGGGTCATGCCCCCCCTCTGACCACATTAGTTCTAATTTTGCCACAAAATATCACAATATATCGTAGACTGTACTGTCTGGCACTGCTGAACAATGCATCATCACTGGTTCAATGACAGATCATACCATCCAGTGTCCAACCTCAATGTAATGCTTCTTCATGCAGTGACTGTGGCTGGCAGTCGTTCTGCAGACCACAGTGGAATAAGAATTTCAGTTCTACACAATTTCTAGTTCTACTCCAGAAGATCTGGTCCCCAAGATTAGATCTTTAAGCCTTTTATACATCTAGCTATAGACAAGAATGGTTAGATGTGGAAGATTCTGCCATTTACTTGATCATGATGAGGACAATGAAAACAGACATATGATGACATCATCTAAAAATAGATGTATCTATTGTGCAAACCCCATTTGTCCCAGACTCATTATGTTCCTATTAATGAACCGAGGGGGGTCGACCAACATATAAATCATGGTTTATGTTTAAAAAAACAAATAATTGTTGTGATTGGTCATGCAGGAAAAATCGTGCCATTGTATATATTCTGCTCTATTTATAGCAAGTGATATAGTCATAGAATAGTGGCGTACAACGTCCAACATTTTCCAGCCGACGTGATGGAGGTGGCTATGTTTAAAGGGAATGGCTTTGCGATAATTTTCACATCCTTTGCTATTTGTTGTGCAGTACTTCTCTTTGTGCCTTGAGAGAAGACTGGTGGTTTTTATTTGCTTGTGGTCACCTTACCATAAGGAGTTCATACATTCAGTACCAGTGGAAAAGCCAAAAATAAGCCAGTAGTTGGTATCCAATAATTGTCCTTGTTTCAGTTAAAACATAAAACATCACTGGTTGCTAACATCAACCACTAGAGTTTTCCTTGTACTTATAGTAGGGAGAATATAAACATAAATGTAATTGGTTAACAATTCTTTGTTCGAAACCCAACAACCGCTTTGCACCGTGTAGAGCCATCTTTGTGGATAAGGGGCTTTGAAGAGACAACAGTGATTGTGATGGGTTTGTCTAACATCTTTATTTGATATCTTTCTCAAGAGTGATTGGCCAGGGGGACACCTGCCTGCCCCTATAGACATGAGATTGTCTTTGGAATTGGACAAAAGGAAGCACAGTAGATGCATCCATGTGTCCGGACTGCTTTAGGCTCCATGCACACAGGAGATTTGTGTTCTACCTGTAGAAGCAGCTCAATGTTCTCCTATGTGTCCATGTACATTAAGGCCTCGTACACATGACCGAGGAACTCGACGGGCGAAACGCATCGTTTTCCTCGTCGAGTTCCTTGTTAGGCTGTCGAGGAACTCGACAAGGCAAGTTTCTCCATTCCCGTCGAGGAAATAGAGAACTTGCTCCCTTTTTGGCTCGTCGAGTTTCTCGACAGTTTCCTCGACGAAAATGTAGACACGACCGGTTTCCTCGGCAAAAAGATATCTCCCAGCAAGTTTCTTGCTGTTTTTGCCGAGATACTCGGTCATGTGTACGAGGCTTAAGGTGTTAAGAGGCATATTTTGAGTTTAAAGGCATTTAAAGTTTAAAGGCGTTTAGAGGCAGAAAAAAAACCTTCTGGTTCACGTTTCTAATTGGAGCTTGGAGGCAGAAAACTTTGTACAAAAATTCTCTATATGAGCGTTTTTTACTTCAAAGAGAACAGACATTTTTTTTAGCCCGGTGTGCATGGAGCCTTATGCTTATAGACGATCGGACATTCCGACAAAAAAAACTGTAATTTTTTTTCCGACGGATGTTGGCTCAAACTTGTCTTGCATACACACAGTCGCACAAATGTTGTCAGGAAATCCAAACTTCAAGAACGCGGTCACGTACAACACGTACGACAGCACTATTAAAGGGAAGTTTAATACCAGTCTTGTTAGAAGTTTGGTGAGAGACAATTCGCGCTTTTCAGCCTCGTGCTTTTCAGTCCGTTACAGCGCGACGAATGTGCTATCTCCATTACGAACCCTAGTTTTACCAGACCGAGCGCTTCCGTCTCGTACTTGATTCAGAGCATGCATGGAATTTTGTGCGTCGGAATTGTCCACACGCGCTCGGAATTTACGAGAACGGATTTTGTTGTCAGAAAATTTGAGAACCAGCTCTCAAATTTTTGTTGTCGGAAATTCCGACAACAAATGTCCGATGGGGCCTACACACACGGTCGGAATTTCCGACAACAAGCTCCCATCGAACATTTGTTGTTGGAAATTCTGAGCGGGTGTGCGCGGCATTACACTTGCATTCCATGACGTCATGGGACCCAGACTGTCCAGTTTAAAGGGCATCTCACTGTGTACATCCATAAAGTACACGGATGTGGGATGGTGCAGTGCAGGATTGGTAGTTTATGGATATCCCAATACTTTCTTTCTTTCTAATGCAGTATATTTGATAGGTACTTATCTCAATGCTCCACAGCTTCTTCAGATATTTACAGAATGGCCAGTTCTTCCAAAACGTAAAGCATATCTGAATTCAAGAAAAAAAAAGTAATATACAGTCAGGGGCGGACTGAACATTGAGTCACTCGGGCACTGCCGAGGGCCCCATGCCACTAGGGGGCCCCATCAGGGTTGCCAGGCTCAGTAAAACCAGGGACAGTATGTAAAAATCTTTGTTTTTTTTTGGATCTGTCCCTGAAATGTCCGAAACCGACATGCTTTTGATGTGAAAATCCCGAGATTTTAGCTGCCCTGCCTCTGCACCTCCTCCTGGCGTGGTGGCTATCTGTAAGCCCAGGGGCCCCATAATCTTCTATTGCCCGGGGGTCCCATGAGTTGTCAGTCCGCCCCTGTATACAGTACTGCAGCTTACCTTACCAATCCTTAGATATTGTAACTGCATTAGTTTCTTTTTTTCTTACCTTCTTTTACATTATTTTTACCTGGTGACCCTGCCAGCAACTAGTAACGTGCTTGGGTTCAGTCCCAACTTGGGTTCAGCCAAACCTGGATGTCAATGCTGTCCTAAGCATCTCTTCTAGATTGTGTACATGCAAGCTGCAGGGCGTGGGGTGTCCCCGGCAAAGCTCATCGGCCTGGGAACGAAAGCTGGTTCTTGGTTTGGCCAACCATGGGTTCAGCGAAACACAGAGCCAAACCTAAGTCATCTCCACCAGTAACACACTTCCTGTCCTAGGGTGGCAACGCTCACCCAATGTTCTGTATTTATGGAGGATCAGCATTGTCACTCTATGGCGCTCGCTCCTGATCTGGACTCCAGAACACCCCCTTCTCATCTGAGGCAGGGCTGATAACACTATATAAAGCCTCGTACACACGACCGAGAAACTCGACGGGCGAAACACATCGTTTTCCTCGTCGAGTTCCTTGTTAGGCTGTCGAGGAACTCGACAAGCCAATTTTCTCCATTCCCATCAAGGAAATAGAGAACTTGCTCTCTTTTTGTCTCGTCGAGTTTCTCGACAGTTTCCTCGACGAAAATGTACACACGACTGGTTTCCTTGGCAAAAAAATATCTCCCAGCAAGTTTCTTGCTGGTTTTTGCCGAGAAACTCGGTCGTGTGTACGAGGCCTGAGATTTCAATGCAGTAGAGGCACAGGATGTAACAAGCTCGTTGTATGTTAGGCAGGATCAACAAGTATTTTTTGCACTTATCAAACAGATATAAAATAATCTTTTCAATGGTTTCAATTTTGGCAGCAAATTTTGATTCAGTTTTAGTCTTAAGCCTTGTACACACGATCGGATATCTGATGGAATCTAATCCAATCCGATGGATATTTTCGTCGGATATCCGATGAAGCTGACTTTCATCAGTCTTGCCCCCACACCATCAGTCAAAAATCCGAAAACGTGGTGACGTACAACACTACGACGAGCCGAAAAAAAAGTTCAGTGCTTCCGCGCATGCGTCGATTTGATTCTGAGCATGCGTGGGAGCATCAATAGTTTCAAAAAACTATCATGCCGCGTACACACAACCGTTATTCATGTCATGGAAAAAAACAAGTTTTTCTCGACGTGATTCCTCTCAAGCCTGCCTTGCATACACACGATCGTGATAAAAAATGCTGGAGCAAAGTGCTGTGACGTACAACACGTACAAAGGCACTATAAATGGGAAGTTCCATTGGAATGGCGCCACCCTTTGGGCTGATTATGCAAATTTCCCTTCTCATAACTTGCTTCTGAGCATGCACTTTTCTTTTCCCTGTTGTTTAAGCCTATACACGGCCGTTTTTCACGACGAGAAAAACAAAAAAATAAAAATAGAGAAGGTTCTAAATTTTTAATGCCCATTTTTCTTGTCGCGAAAAATGCCCTGGAGCCCACACACGACCAATTTAAAAAATTGAATTTTTCTCATCATGAAAAACAGTTGTGCGTACGCGGCATTAGATAAACACCTAAACGACCACAACATACAGGGATATACAAGGGAATACTGAGGCCTCGTACACACGATATTTTTTTGCAGAGGAAACCGGTCGTGTGTACATTTTCGTCGAGGAAACTGTCGAGAAACTCGACGAGCCAAAAAGAGAGCAAGTTCTCTATTTCTTCAACGGGAATGGAGAAACTTGCCTTGTCGAGTTCCTCGACAGCCTAACAAGGAACTAGATGAGGAAAACGATGTGTTTCGCCCGTCGAGTTCCTTGGTCGTGTGTACGAGGCTTCACATATAATCACACCCACAGGTTGGACTTGATGGACTTTTGTCTTTTTTCGACCTCACCTATTATGTAACAATGTAACTTCTAGCTCAGCATTCTCCAATAGTAAACAAAATTGATCAGGGATAACGGGACCCCTCATTATAGTTGCTGTAGATGTGAAGAATTAGTCATTTAGATGAGAAAATATTATTGCTGGAACTGTCAAAAAAATAATAATAAAAGAACCTAGTAGGAGTTTCATCCAATCAGCGACCACACCAAGGAGAAGAATGAATTTTGGGAGGACTCCGACCCAATAAATTGACTCCTCTGCACATTCCACCTGATGCATTATAATCTCATTAAACTACAATTTATTTCTCTACACATTAAACATATCTACTGCTTATCTAATTGGTTTTGATTACCACCTGAATCAAATTTTTTTAATATAAATAAAGAAACAGGAAGCCGTCGTTTACCAATATTACGATGTGACAGAGAAATAACTGAGCCTGATCTACATCTTCCTGTTTTGTAACACTGTTAGTGAAAAGATCAGATTGAATGATCGTCTTATCATGAGATCAGCCGAAAGTAATGACGTGTGTTGTTGTAGAGTAGAAAATACATCTTTATGCCATGTGACATAAATTCTAGACAACCATCATATCATGTCCCGAGTACCAGGAGTATTAAAAACCTGGGAGTTTTATATCATTAGAGACTGCAGCCTATTATCTTCTGTGAGGCCAAAACTGTCGTTTGCACTGGACGTGCTGGGTGTGCCTGGGCACACCTTAATCACCCTATGCGGTGCCAATTCCCCCTGCTTCCTGGCATTCCCACTCCCCTCCCTGCTGTGCTGCCAGCTTCCCTCCTCTCCTCTCCCACTGACTGCTGTAAGGGATGTTTCAGGATGGATGGATGAATGAATACATACAGTGAGTGATCTGTAGCGATCGCTCCTGTGTTCATTCTTCTTAACTGAAGTATAGCAAGCTATGTTTACCATGTATTTTTCATCAGATATAGGTACACATCTAGGGCCAGATTCAGGTACCTGCGCTGCGGCGTAACGTATCTCGTTTACGTTACACCGCCGCAAGTTTTCAGCGCAAGTGCTTGATTCACAAAGCACTTGCCTGTAAACTTGCAGCGGTGTAACGTAAATGCGTTCGGCGCAAGCCCGCCTAATTCAAATGGGGCGTGTACCATTTAAATTAGGCGCGTTCCCGCGCTGAACGTTCTGCGCATGCTCCGTTAGGAAATTTCCCGCCGTGCTTTGCGCGAAATTACGGCGCCCGACGTGTTTTTTGAACGGCGACGTGCGTTACGTCCTTTCGTATTCCCGGATGTCTTACGCAAAAAAATAAAAATTTGAAGTTCGATGCGGGAACGACGGCCATACTTTAACATGGCTGTTCTAAATCTAAGCCATGAAATAGCAGGCGTAAAATTCAGGCTGTACAAAAGTTATATGTTCGTGTGATATCCCAACATGTTTCGCCTATTTGGCTTCATCAGGGGATTAAATGTGTTGCAAACCCTTACAACACCCTTTATGCTACAGGTAAGCCTATAATAAGGCTTACTAGTAGCTACCCTGGATATCTCCTAAACCTGAACGATTTAGAAGATATCCCCTGTATTTGCATGTGCCGATCTAATCGGCACATGCACACTGAAGCAATGGCATGTACATGCAGTTGCTTTCAGTGACTGTGCCTTTATCAGCGGGTCCCGCGCGTATGTACGGGAGTGATGTCGCTGTGGCTCCGGCCAATCACAGCGCCGGATCCGCGATACCTGGAAGTAACTCCGGGACGTCATGTCGGTGGCCAGTGCTGTGTCGGCCACCGCAGCAGGGGCTTCAATCCCAGGTGAGTATTATACAATGAGTTGGTATGCTGTGCATACTAGCTCATTATGCCTTTGTCTTGCAGGTGTTAGATTATTATTTATTTATTTTTAAAGTGGGTTAACAAACCAACCGGAATACACAAAGAAGCCCCCAAAAAGGTCACCACCATAGTCAGGACCAAGAAGGAGAGGGGGCACTGTGCGGCCACAGAGGACACATACCGACCAATTTGAAAAGTACTGAGGATGAACACAGGGGGGTGCCTGTGGATAAATTAACTTATATCCAAATGGGATGGATTGGTTATTGCTAAGTTATTGTATGCAGAGGGAAAAGTAAAGTTTGCAGGTCGCCCTCGATTTATAATACATTTTATATTTTATTATTATCTGTTGGCACCATCATAATCCCACCCCGATCCTTTTTTTTAAAAAAACACTTCAGTCTCAACCACAGCAAGAGACTTGCTCATGATTTTATTCATTAATTCTGTCTCAGCTTTGGTTTCACATCATTTGTGGTATTCCGAATGTTATTTTATGTATTTATGCTTTACTTCGTTATATTAATTATTTTACGTATCTCGTTTCATTTAATAGAAAATATAAACCATACCCACCCCTTCCACCCCTATCATTTTCTAATATATGTTTACTATGCTTCAGTTTGTGAATGAACAGGAAGCCGCTCAGCACAGAGTACTTCCCATTCGTTCACAGTCCAGTGCAGCTGAGGCTGCAGAGAAAGGGAATGGGGAAGCTATGTCCTCAGTCCCTTTCTCTCTGTTTAGACCCTTGATATTTCACCAAACCCCCCTACAAAGCTCCTAAATAAATTGTAAAAAAAAAAGAATAATAAATATATTGTAAAATATCATTTAAAAAATAAAATTGTAAAAAAATATTTTTATTAAATAATAAAAATAAAAACTACTGGCACCATCCACTGCCTTACTGACACGAATCACAGCTCTGCTGACACCATCAACTGCTCCGCTGATATACACACTTGTGTGTTTGTGCTCTGGGGTGCACACCCTAACGCACACCAATGACCAAAACCATATAATATGAGGACAAAAACCTCAACACTTTCAATTTGTATGCAATCCAGCACTACATAGGTGAAGGTAAATCTAAAGGAACTTGAATAAAAAATTGCATAATGTATGGCCATCTTAAAGTGGTTGTAAACCCTTACAGACCACTTTTACCTACAGGTAAGCCTAGATTAATGCCGCGTACACACGATCGGTCAAAACGATGAGAACTGTCTGATGGACCGTTTTCATCGGACCAAACCGATCGTGTGTGGGCCCCATCGGGGCAATCTTGTTTTAAAAATGCTGATTAAAGAAATTGCAAAAACGCTAAAAAACGTTGAAAGGCTCCCTGCAAAGCTACTGGCGTTTTTTTTATAGCTTTTATCAGCTTCAGTGTGCATGGAGCCTTATTGGTGACATGACGCCTTTAAAACTATTCATTATTATCAAAATATACATTTTATGCACAGAAATTTTGGAAATGTCCGTTATTAGAACAAACTGACCAAATCATAACATCAGAGCAACACATACATCACTTTATTATACATTATGACCATATTGTATATATATATATATATATATAAATATATATATATATATATATATATATATATATATATATATATATATATATATATATATATATATATATATATATATATATATATATGATAAATGTAGTCATTTTATTTGCAGTGCCTCTTCGGGGTAAAGCAAATGGTATTGTAGCTTCTTCGATCAGAAATATTTTATTAATCTATAAAAATAACAAAAACTATTTTGCTCTTGTCTAGATGTCACCGCATTGGGATTAGCTTCTCGTTTTGGTCATTTGGATTGTATTGGAGGCTGTTTTTTTTTTTGATGTATCATTGTGCCTTTTTAAATTTAATTTAAATTTAATTTTTTTTTACAAATGAATCATTGTGTTTTTTATATAATCATAATTGAAGATTTTTCAAAAAAGAAATAACAAAAACCAGTAGAGAGTCTTGTTGGGACAATAAGGAGCTAGGTGCTACTACATGGAGGGATTTGTGGAAGTGTCCCAGATTTATAATGAAAAAAAAATGTTATAATTAAATGGAAAACCCCTTAAATGACCTCATTAAGCTTTACATGGATCTTATTACCATTCTACTTCCTCTGTGGCTCAACTTTTTAGCCTTTTCCTGTTTTACTTCCCTTTCTTTGTCACTTCTTTAATGACATTTTCTATAACTTTCTCAGAACTTCCTCTCTCCTCAGCCACAAACACTTTGTCTTCTCGGTGAATCCCAACCCCCTTGTGATCAGTTTATTTTACCGCAATATCTTGATATGATACTTAAAATAGATGCCTACACAGACATTGCCTTGTGTTGATGGATGTGGAAAATTAACTATAACAGTAATTTAATAAAAGCGTGAATTGAATTAAATATTATGACATCCTACTTGATAATATCAGAACATCAGTTACTTAACTTATTATACTTATTTTTATTTATTTATTTATTTTATGTATTTACTTACCTTACTAAACTTAAACTTAAATTATTATACTTATTTATTATTTTCTATTTGATTTTATTTATTATTATTTATTATATTATGCTTATTTACTTAATTTATTTTTATTTCTTATAATAATTATATTATTAACTTATAGTTACTTATTTAGAATGTTAAGGTAGTCTTTGTTGAAATCCATTTACTGATGATGTGTAAATTGTAGGAGTTATAGATTATTATTATTATTTTTTATTATTATTATTATTATTATTATTATTATTATTATTAGTAATATTATTTCTATCCAAGCACATGTAGCATTCTAGAAAATGTCAAGATTGTTGAAATCCATGTACCGATGATGTGTAAATTGTAGGACTTATAGATTATTATATAGTTACATAGTTAGTCAGGTTGAAAAAAGACACAAGTCCATCCAGTTCAACCATAAAAAAAATATATTGTACAATCCCATATACCCAATTCTATACCCACAGTTATTATTATTATTATATTATTTTATTTTTTATTTATTTTTATCTAAGCACATGTAGCATTCTAGAAAATGTCAAGTTTCTAACAGAGCAGTAATATTTCCTGCTCAAAATGTTTTTGCTCTCTAAAAATGTAATTATTATAAAAATGTCTACATTTGCTATATTTTGCTGCTTAATCATTTTTATAATAATTACATTTTTAGAGAGCAAAACATTTTGAGCAGGAAATATTACTGCCCTTCTAGAATCTTGACATTTTCTAGAATGCTACATGTGCTCAGATAAAAAAATAAAAAATAATATAATAATAATAATAATAATCATAATAATAACTGTGGGTATAGAATTGGGTATATGGGATTGTACGATATTTTTTTTTACCCATCCACATCACTCCCTACTCCACTGACACTAACGATCCACTATTCTGACACTCAATTAAGGCAGGAAATTACATGTTTATACATTTTAGAAGGATGGGTAGTTATACAATTGCATTTTTATATTGCCATTTTTTTCATCAATGATTACGTTTTAGCATAAAATTGCACGGTAGTCACATTTTTGGAAAAATAATTGCACTCTTTAATTTTTTTCCCCCACAAATTAAAGAGATTTTATTTTACGAAGATTAAAATTACACTGTAGAAATTAGCTATTTTGATGCAATTTCTTTATTATGATAACTATAATTCATATTGATGATTATTTAAACAGCAAAATATATGGTGGCAATTTTAATAGTAATTACAGTTTTGGCGTGCAAAACATTTCAAGCGGGGGTTATCCACCCTGTTAGAATCTTGACATTTTCTAGAATGCTACATGTGCTTGTTTTACACTTTTATTTACTAATACATTCATTATTACAAGACTAAAATTTTAAGGATTCTATACTAAATAAAATGACTTTATTGCAGAAATTGATGATTGCTTTCTTCTAGTTGTCATAGTGTCAGTTAATTAAAAGGTCATATAAAAAAAGTTAATCTTTTTTTTTTTTAATAAGAAAAATGTTTCTTGTGCCAATAATCATCAAATATACAAACACTCCTATTTTCGATAATTCATGTATCAGTTTGACATATTTGTATGTACATGTATCAATTTGGCATATTGTATAATAATTTGATAAAAAAAAAAATATATATATATATATATATATATATATATATATATATGAACACAATATAATTGAAGGGTAAGGAACCCAGTATATACAATATGGGGCAGATCCACATACATCTGCGCTGGACGTAGCGTATCTAAGATACGCTACGCCGCTGTAACTTTTAGTTGGTTTGAATCCGCAACGAATCCGCGCCATAAGTTACGGCGGCGCAGCGTATCTCTCGCGGCGTAAGGGCGCGGAATTCAAATTCGGTGGGTAGGGGGCATGTTTCATTTAAATGAAGCGCGTCCCTGCGCCGAACGAACTGCGCATCCATAAAAACTCCCAGGGTCCATTGCTCCAAATGACGTCGCAAGGACGTCATTGGTTTCGACGTGAACGTAAATAGCGTCCAGCCCCATTCACAGACGACTTACGCAAACGACAAAAATTGCATCTTAGATCCGACGGCGTACGAAGACGTACGCCTGTCGGATTTAGCCGAGATGCCGTCGTATCTTGTTTTGAGGATTCAAAACAAAGATACGACGCGGGAATTTTGTGGATCTACCCCTATATGTTCTGTGAAATCAACATGGATTGAACAAACAATATGCCCTGGCTACCATAGCTACAAAAAAAATAATAATGTACATAAATATTGTAATATAATAATAATTCAATGTAAATAAATCATCTGAAATCCTCTAAAACTGTTTTTTTTTACAGGTATAACATTAAAATATTTTGGTTTAAAAATTAACTTCTCCTATTCATGTAGAGCATCCTCCATCTTGACCAACTGTCCTCCATTTTATATTTTGTTTGCTATATTTTTATAATAGCTTTCCTGTATTGCTCTTTTTTTAGCTTTACCTTTAATTTGATATTAGGTTAAAATTATTAAAAGAATAAATAAACAAATACTGTACATATAAAAATATAATGCATTCAATTTAATTCTGTATTTAAATAGCGTAAATAAAATATTTTTATTTATTTTATTTTAAAGCTTGATATGTATCCTCATCAACAACATCAGCAGTACATTTTTTTAGACATTCCAAAGGATACAACATTTAGGGTCCTTTCACATGTGCGGACCGTTTTTTAGATCAGTTTTTTATCATCAGTTGATCCGTTTTTTCATCAGTTTTTCATGAGTTGTCATCCGTTTTTCATCCGTTTTTCATCAGTTTTTTCATCCGTTTTTTTTTTTTTTTTTTGTTAGAACTTTATTTTTATTACATATTTTGATGAAAAACGGATGTTAGCGGATCGGATGTTAAACGGATCGTCCACTAACATCCGTTTTTCGTCCGTTCCGTTTTTTTGACGGAAGAAAAATAGGGTTTTCTTCCGTTAAAAAAAACGGAGCTTAACGGAGACGGATTTTAACGGACGTTAGCGGATGCTCATCCGCTAATGTACGCTATCCCATTGGAAAGCATTGCAGTCCGTAAACGGACGTATGAAAAAATGGATGAACGGTCCGCACGTGTGAAAGGACCCTTAAGAAGTGAGCCCATAACCCAACTATTATTTTTGATTTTAAATACTATACATTTATTACAGCTGTTGACACTGCTTTTGTAAAAATATTAATAGCCGCCTTGTTAATTTTTCAGCAGCTATTTTGGAGTTCCAGAAACCTTCACGGTGTTTAATAACAATTCGCGAATCAAGAGACGCACGGGACCCTACGAAGTAGAAACTAATGAAGGTAAGCTATAAGCCTTTAATGCTATTTCAGTTGAGAAGGGCAGCTTACAGTTTAACAGGTATAAGTGTAAAAAGGGTTTACTGTTTCTGTAGAGGCCGTGTAAAATTCTGCTGATCCAGAAAATCACGCAGACCTCTGTCCCCTGCTTCTACTATTTCATTAAGCAGGTTAAAAAAAAACAGCTCTTAGAAAATATATAATTTTCAGTTCACCAAAGTATTCTTTTAAAAATTAATAGGGTAGGTTAACAATTCAGGTGGTTTAATCACCTGACATCGGCCTTTGTATTGGGTTGCCTCACACCAGCTGACATAAAGCTTGCATTGGGAGTCTTGGCTGTTTAAGAGATTTTGGCTATATAGTGCTTTGAAAAAGTATTCATACCCCTTAAAAATTTCCACATATTGTCATGTTACAACCAAAAACATAAATGTATTTTATTGGGATTCTATGTGATAGACCAACACAAAGTGGCACATAATTGTGAAGTGGACGGAAAATGATAAATGGTTTTCCAAGTTTTTTTTACTAATTAATATGTAAAAAGTGTGGTGTGCATTTGTATCCAGCCCCCTTTACTCCGATACCCCTAACTAAAATGTAGAGGAACCAATTGCCTTCAGAAGTCACCTAAGTTGTAAATAGAGTCCACCTGTGTGTAATTTAATCTCAGTATAAATACAGCTGTTCTGTAAAGCCCTCAGGGGTTTGTTAGAGTACTGCATCATGAAGGCTAAGGAACACACCAGACAGGTCAGGGATAAAGTTGTGGAGAAGTTTAAAGCAGGGTTTGGTTATAATAAAATCTCCCAAGCTTTGAACATCTCACAGAGCTCTGTTCAATCCATCATCTGACAATGGAAAGAGTATGGCACAACTACAAACTGGGCAAGTAAAGCATTAATCAGAGAAGCAGCCAAGAGGTCCATGGTAACTCTGGAGGAGCTGCAGAGATCCACAGCTCAGGTGGGAGAATCTCTCCACAGGACAACTATTAGTTGTGCTCTCCACAAATCTGGCCTTTATGGAAGAGTGGAAAGAAGAAAGCCATTGTTGAAAGAAAGCCATAAGAAGACGCATTTGCAGTTTATGAGAAGCCATGTGGGGGACACATGTGGAAGAAGGTGCTCTGGTCAGTTGAGACCAAAATTGAATTTTTTGGCCTTAAAGAAAAACGCTATGTGTGGCAGAAAACAAACACTGCACACCACACCATCCCCACTGTGAAACATGGTGGTGGCAGCATCATGTTATGGGGATGCTTTTCTTCAGCAGGGACAGGGAACCCGATCAGTGTGGATGGGAAGATGGATGGAGCCAAATACTGGGCAATCTTATAAGAAAACGTGTTGGAGTCTGACAAAGGCAGGACAACGACCCTAAAAATACAGCCAGAGCTACAATGGAATGGTTTAGATGAAAGCATATTCATGTGTTAGAATGGCCCAGTCAAAGTCCAGACCTAAATCCAGTTGAGAATCTGTGGCAAGACATGAAAATGTTTCTTGTACGATGCCAGATCATGCAATTTTTCGTCGGAAAACACAATACAAATACACTACAATACATTACATAATTTTCTAAATTGTTTTCTGTCATACAAGAATTTTTGTAAGTTGAGTAACCTCTTCATTTTTGATATGAGACTAGCATGCAAAGAAAAACGGATGATTATTCGTCCGATATTCTCATTGTGTGTGTGTACGAGGCTTACGTTTACAGATTTGTTGCATGTAAACCAATTTATTTTTGTGTGTGTTTCATTTAAGTACCTGGCTGCATCTGCACTTAAATATCTTATATTAGTAACTCATTTCTGCACACTTATGTGGTAATTTTTTTTTGCGTGTTCTGTAAAACAATCAGTTTCTCAATTTTTTTTTTTTTTTATAAATCATGGACGTATTTAATAGAGAAGCGTAAAGAAAAAGACTGCCAAAGTGCCATAATCTGTTGCTACCAATCATATTTCTGCTTACTGTACTCATATGAAAGGAAGTTGTTTTCTAAGGGATGTGGGATTAACACATTGCTTGTTTCCTGACTGAGTTATATGTTCTACAAGACTTTATCAGACTTCATCCAACAAAATAATTATATAATTATAAAAGGATATGGCAGGGCTGGCACCAGACAGTGCGTAGAGAGGGTATTTACACATGAAGGCAGAAATTACAACCTTACAGAAGTTCAGACTTTTTCTACTGTACAAAACAAATAGTTTTCAGTGGTTTCTCTGTCTGCATTAGAGGGATTTCCCATAACTTCCTGCTCCAAGGATCCGCTGTCACTGGAACCGGAAATGAGGAGAAATTTCCTCAATGAGGATACAGACCTCAGGTTCTAACCTTTCCCAATGCTACCCATTCTATACAAATCAAAATGGTTAGTCTGGATCTAGACTTTAAGGCCCCTTTCACATTGAGGCGTTATTACCGCATTTTTTCAACGCCTCAATGTGAAAGGGGCCTAATGGTGGGCACCTTTACTATGCGAGAGGAACTGTTTATGGAAATGCTATTAGCAATGCTTGATTAGCAAGGGAGGTCGCTTAATGAATTTGAAGAAGGCATTGCCTGCCACCCACAGTGCCTTGAAAAAGTATTTATACCCCTTGAAATTTTCCACATTTTGTCATGTTACAGCCAAAAATGTAAATGTTATTTTATTGGGATTTTATGTGATAGACCAACACAAAGTGGAACATAATTGTGAAGTGGAAGGAAAATGATAAATGGTTTTCAATTTCAATAAATATTTGAAAAGTGTGGCGTTTACTCTGATACCCGTAAATTAAATCTAGTGGAACCAATTGCCTTCAGAAGTCACCTAATTAGTAAAATACAGCTGTTCTGTGAAGCCCTCAGAGGTTTGTTATGCCTCGTACACACGGCCGGACTTTCTGAGAAAAAAAGTCAGACAGGCTTTTTTTCTTGGAAAGTCCGGCCGTGTGTAGCCTCCATCGGACTATTTTTGTCGGAAGTCCGACGGATCTTAGATAGAGAACATGTCTTTCTGTTGGACTTCCGACTCACGGCGGACTTTTGCGTGGTCAAAAGTCTGACAAGGCATTAGAGGACCTTAGTGAACTAAACAGCACCATGAAGGCCAAGGAACACACCAGAAAGGTCAGGGATAAAGTTGTGGAGAAGTTAAAAGCAGGGTTAGGTTATAAAAAAATATCCCAAGCTTTGAACATCTCATGAAGCACTGTTCAATCCATCATCCAAAAATGGAAAGAGTATGACACAACTGCAAACCTACCAAGACATGGCCGACCACCTAAAGCAAGGAGAGCATTAATCAGAGAAGCAGCCAAGAGGCCCATGGTAACTCTGGAGGAGCTACAGAGATCCACAGCTCAGGGGGGAGAATCTGTCCACAGGACAACTATTAGTCGTGCACTCCACAAATCTGGTCTTTATGGAAGAGTGGAAAGAAGAAAGTCATTGCTGAAAGAAAGACATAAGAAGTCCAGCTTGCAGTTTGTGAGAAGCCATGTGGGGGACACAGCAAACATGTGGAAGAAGGTGCTCTGGTCAGATGAGACCAAAATTTACCTTTTTGGCCTAAAAGCAAAACACTATGTATGGTGGAAAACGTAACACTGCACATCACCCTGAACACACCATCCCCACCGTGTTTATTTTGAGCCCATCTTCAAACTAAAATGGTCCAAATAGCTCATCTTTTTTTATCAGAAATGACGTTTATTGAAAAACCAAGCAAAGGTACAATTATTCACATTTCTTGTACAGCAACCAAATAGCTCATCTTTAAAGTGGAGGTTCACCCAGAAATGTTAATTTTTAACATTAGATTGATGCTCATTTTTCCAAGAGGGAATCGGGTAGTTTTTTTTAAAATCGAAGCCGTACTTACCGTTTTAGAGATACATCTTTTCCGCCGCTTCCGGGTATGGGCTGCGGGACTGGGCGTTCCTATTTGGGCTGCTCTGTGCAAATTCACTGCAACAGAGCAGGTAAGTATAATATGTTTGTTATTTTTTTTTTTTTTTATTTAAACAAGACTTTTTCAATCACTTTAAATCCAATAAGCATTCAAGTTTATACAGCTTGGAGTTGGACAGTTTGCAAAAAATTTTGATTTGGTCAAAATACTCACTTGCCTAATAATTGTGCATACAGTGTAAATCCAGTTGAGAATCTGTGGCAGGACTGGAAAATCACTCTCCATTCAATCTGACAGACCTTGAGCTATTTTACAAAGAAGAATGGGCAAAAATGTCCCTCTCTAGATGTGCAAAGCTGGTAGAGACATCCCTAAAAAGACTTGCAGCTGTAATTGCAGTGAAAGGAGGTTCTACAAAGTATTGACTCAGGGGGGCTGAATACAAATGCCCCCCACACTTTTCACATATTTATTTGTAAAAAAAATTGAAAACCATTTATCATTTTCCTTCCACTTCACAATTATGTGCCACTTTCTGTTGGTTTATCACATACAATCCCAATAAAATACAAGGGGTATGAATACTTTTTTTAGGCACTGTACTGCACCATAATAACATGGACCCAGGTTGATTGAACAGCATTAATAGTGTTGTTGTCATCTCACTACAATAATTTCTGGTAGGATCAACAGCTATTTTTATGTACTTGTTAAAAGGGTCATGTAAAAAGCCCCTAACACTAAGTAGTTTTTTTTTTAAAACAAAACTTAAAAAAAACATACATGGAGAAGTATGTATGCTTTTCTTAGGTGTATATTTCTATTTTTTCTAGACATGCACATTAAGAAATGCCCTCTATACATACCTATGTAGTTATACCACTGCAGGAAAGTTACCAGTACTCCCATAATTGTCCCATAGAAAGAAAGCACAATGACCTATTTGCAAATGCGCCACAGTTAATATGTGATGCTGCCACCACTGCGTATACAGTATATTTGTGTATATATATAGATATATATATATATATATATATATATATATATAAAAAATATATACCTTGTTTAATATCTAAAGGCTAAGGGGGTCAACACAATCATTTTCTGCACAAGCTGTCATTGTACAAGAAACACCTAGGAGTGAGGTTTTTGTCCATTACCTCACATGACAAGATATCCACTATGAATTACAAAACGGAGAAGTTAAAGTGATTGTAAACAATCACCTTGTAAAAAAAACATTCAGTTTAAAATATAAATGAAAGGCAAAACATTTTTGTATAAATATTATTTTGTTTATATATAAATACCATTTTTCCATTTTTATAAGTGATTGCATTCCCTCTGTTCTCAGCTGCATAAGAGCTGGGGGAGGAGAAGCAACATCAGCACACTGATCTTCCCAGTAAAAGGCTGTGCAGGGGGGGGGACGGTGTCAGGACAAGTCTGATCATTGGAGGAGAGCACACTGAGTTCCCGGCACAGAAAAGAATTGACCACGCTGTGTTCTCCTGCTTACTGTGGTCAGTTTTTCATAGGAAAGCAGAGGGACTGGCAGGAACACCAGGGATTTCACACAAAGGAAGCAATACAAAGAGAACAGGATACTTTTTCATACAAGTACATGGTACAGTGTGCACATATCAGGAATTTGAAATGTTGGGGTCACAAACACTTAGTTAATTGTTTCTCCTTGGGATTGGGATCTGATAGTTAGATGGGCACATGCCCATAATTTGATCTTTTCTCAAGATATTCATATTTTTTTCCCAGGAGGTACTCAGCCAAAGGTGGTCCGTCGTATCTTCACAAACAGTCGGGAAAGATGGAGGCAGCAGAACGTGAATGGGGCTTTTGCTGAGCTCCGCAAGCTCATTCCCACTCACCCTCCAGATAAAAAGCTCAGCAAAAATGAAATATTACGCCTGGCTATGAAATATATTAACTTCCTAGCCAAACTTCTTGATGACCAAGAAGAAGAAGGCAACCAAAGAAGCAAAATAAGTAAAGATAATGGCATGGTCCAACAAGATCTTCTCCAAGAAATACTTTCCCCAAACTCAAGCTGCGGAAGCTCATTAGACGGTGCGCCAAGCCCAGACAGCTTCTCAGAAGATCATGACACAATGGACTCCAAACACAGCAGAAGCCTCCACCAGTCTATGCTCCCAATTGAAAGTAACGGGCAGCGATGACACCTTTGGGGAAGAAAGATACCCTATTGACTGTCTATTGACTGGGACCTATTGGCTTGGGCTATATTACCTTCTCACGGTGTTTATTAACATATCTGGGATGGAAAAACAATATTTCTTCTTAAGGTACTCTGAAAAACCTTCAAACTTTGACTTTTCAAGCCATGTCTGCAATGCAAGAAAGTTTTCCGAGAAGAGGGACTTGCAAAAACTGGCCATCTCTCTCAGTTCAGATTTTCTTTTGAGGGTTTGCCCATACTCTCCAAACATGTAGCAGTTTGATATTGCTGTATATGCAACTAGGGAGCTAAATAATACTAAAGACGATGTTCCATGTTTCAACAAGTACAAACAGCTCACAGACCAAATGAGCTACACAAATAATTTTTAATTTAATACAAAATACTATTTTTCATGTGAAAATGAGAGAAGCTTGTTTTTTTTAAATGCTAACTTAGCTGTAAAAGAAGCTAATCTTATATTCACGTTGGGACTCTTCTTACAAAGCATCCCAGGCGATTAAAGTTAAGGGATTTGATACCCTATAAGACTATACAATGGAAATATTTGTATGTGGTACCTATTGGGAAGAAGGTACAGTATATATACATTGGTTATACTTGTTTGCTATACAAAAGTATTTTTATTATTTATGATAGAGCAGCCTAATGTAATATAGCCACACGATGTGTAGAACCATGAGTAACATACAGTATTATATAACATTTTACAAACTGCAGTGCCATTTGGTACCATGGGTGGTGTTGCTTTGGTGAAGACACATTTGGGCATATGCAAAGAGGAGGGGTGGGTAACTTGTAGCAGCCAATAGGACATCAGGTTTTATTAGTCTCTAAAAAGTAATTAGTGCTCACTGCTACATTTTGTACTATATTAATAAACAAGATAGGACTGTGCAAGGACTAATGGTTTCCTGCAACCCATAGCTGCCAATCAGATGCCAGCATTTAGCTCCAAAATGCAAAATCATTGCTGTTGGCAAGGCATGAGCTTAAAATCAATGTGCAAAATTCAGTAAGCAATAGCAATTAGTCTTAATTCGTCTTTAATCATTGACTCTTGCAAAATCGATGAAATTTCGAGATGCTACAAATTATTACCAACGTTTGTAGGTCATTATTTCGCTTTGCTTTTTTTGCCTTATTGAGTAATTGCCATTATTTTTAAACAAGGCCACTAAAGATTAATTTATACAAGCTAGTGCTTTAGAAATTGGTGCTATTGCCTACTGTAGCAGTGGTCATCAACCCTGTCTTCAGGGCCCACTAACAGGCCAGGTTTTATGTATTAGCTTGGGGAGATGCAGACTAAAATTACTGCAATCACTGAGCAGCAAATGATATCAGGACAGGGTTGATGACCACTGTACCATAGTAACCAATCCAAAGGCAGAAGATAACGTGCAATGCTGTGGGTAGTAGGACTATTTTTACTTTGTGCTATCTTTTAAGGTGACCTAAAATGTCTTTGTATAGAGCAAAAGTCCCTTCTTTGTTTTTCAAGAAGGACCCCAGCTCAAGTTTAAAACTTCCTTGGGTTTTATGGCAGTCATCAAACCTACCAAAATAGCCGAGTCTCGTGTTCTTTTCTTTGGAAGCAAAAGACATCGATTTTTTGGTTTCATATTGAAATTGTGCATTTACGTTTTTAACATGTCATGCCAGTTGGTCTTTTTGAAGATAATGGGCATAATATGTGGAAATAAATGAATGCATTAAAAAAATGTATTCTTTATTATTTCATCACCTTATCATTTACTGTTACATATTTTCCACTATTACTGTGATAAAATATTCAGACAATTTCCAATTAGCTAATCCTCTTTACAAAAGATGCCGTATCTAGCAGAACCTCATGGTTGGCATTGGTGGTCTACTATTTGGATTTTTCCAGTGTAACATATTTAAAGTGATTGTAAACGGTCACCTTGTAAAACAACCCATTCAGTTTAAAATGGAAATGAAATGCAAAACATTTTTGTATAGAGATGAAAAAAATATATATAAATATATTTTTTCCCGTTTATTTTTTATAAGGGATCAGATTCCCTCTGTTCTCAGCTGCATAAGATCTAAGGGGAAGGAAAAGCAGCAACACACTGATTATCCCAGTGAATGGCTGTGCAGCGGGGGAATTTTTTTGCACAAAAACATGCCATTTTAGGTTTAAGAGTGAAACCATCTACTGTATACACTGTTTTATTTTACATAAGTAAATGCACAATTCAATAATGTCCTTAAATAATATGACTGTTAAAAGAAACCTATACCGAGAGAAATATGTAAGCTGCTATTGCTGCTTCTGAAAATGCTGGTTCCCTGGCAGTGCTCTTTTAATCAGTGGCCCAGAACAAGCATTAAATAGGCAAAATCATAGTGAAGCAGAGCTCTGGATCTTCACACTGTAATGGGTCAGTTACTGAGAAAGTACTGAAGCCGTTGAATCAGCATAGGGAGAAGGACAGCAGTGGTGGCCATCCAATTATCTCAGTACAGGTGCCACTTTATAGGGCATAATCTGGGTCAATAAATGGGAAAAATAGGTACACCCAATATGTTTTACAGTGGGAAAAAAAACTGTCTCCTTAGACATTTATGTAATTAAAGCGGGAGTTCACCCGAAATTTTTTTTTTAACATTAGATTGATGCTCATTTTGTCAAGGGGAATCGGGTCGTTTTTTTTAAATCGAAGCAGTACTTACCGTTTTAGAGAGCGATCTTCTCCGCCGCTTCCGGGTATGGTCTTCGGGACTGGGCGTTCCTATTTGATTGACAGGCTTCCGACGGTCGCATACATCGCGTCACGAGTAGCCGAAAGAAGCCGAACGTCGGTGCGGCTCTATACGGCGCCTGCGCACCGACGTTCGGCTACTTTCAGAAAATCGTGACGCGATGTATGTGACCGTCGGAAGCCTGTCGGAAGCCTGTTAATCAAATAGGAACGCCCAGTCCCGCAGCCCATACCCAGGAAGCGGCGAAGAAGATCGCTCTCTAAAACGGTAAGTACTGCTTCGATTTAAAAAAAAATACCCGATTCCCCTTGACAAAATGAGCATCAATCTAATGTTAAAAATTAAGTTTTCGGGTGAACCTCCACTTTAAATCTTGTTTGCCAAAACAAATTGTCTACTTTTATAATAATAATCTGTGGCTACAAAGGATTACTCTGCAAAATGTTGTATATTCGGTAGTAAAGGTACATCAGCCTTTAAAATGATGTCCCAAAACTGTCTTCTTCCTAACCACATGTTAAAGGAGAACTCTGATCAGTGGGGTTGAGACCAGCATGAAAATATATATTTTTTAATTCCATGCCCTGGTTTTGCCTATTTGCCCCTTAGCTTCCATATATGTACTATATCTCATGTGTTTTCCTATGTATTCAGCTTTTTGCCTGGAGTTCAGCTTTAAGCCAACCCTAATCAGAGGCAGTGTGTCTCACTAGGGGCCCTTACAGCTTAGGGGGGGGGGGCAGCATACTTTCCTTTAACCTTCTGTGGTTACCATGTTGACTTTGTAAATCAGTCTTCAAAAACCTTCCTAGATAAACGTGTCTTTGTTTCAGAAGATAAAGTGGAAGAAATGTAAAATTAAGGTATTATATTGGGGGGGTGTCTTCCTGCACCAAGCTGACTTCCTGACATAATTTAAAATATTATCAGCTGTCATTCTGGTGCTTCCCTTTACCAAAAATGGCAACTACCACAGAGCTACGTAAATGTCAAATATCTAAATTTCTTCTTATTTTCACTCATTTTTAAACTTTCACATATATTGTTAAAGATACAATTCGTAGCCACAGTAAGTGGCAGAGGAGCAGGTTATTCACGCACCCAAAAGTGTGTGAATACTTGCAAAGGGCATTGAACGGAGAAGTCACAGTCAGAAATGTAAGCATTTGCAGTCTGGTTTCTGCAGGTATTTTTACATCCAAGTGGTCCTGTGCTGAACGAGCCACTTTAGAAAGAAACTGCCCCCCTATTCCCTTCTTTTTTTTTTTTAGATGCCATCTTACCTATTTCACTGGATTGTCCTTCATAAACATACTCACATGCCCAGCAAATACAGAGATGCTCTGCAGTAACAGATTTGCTGCTGCTCACAAGCTCCCGTGCCACCATCTTCCTTTTAATCTAGAAGATAACTGTCTCTTCCTGGTTTTCAAGCTGGTCCCCTGGTGCTGCGCCGCTGCGCATCATCAGGGGGCTGGCTCTAAGAGATAACAAGAGACAACCAGTGTATAAGCAGCCAATTGCCCCTGAAGCCTCCTTGGATGTACATGATGTACATTCCAAGAGGCAGTGGGCTCGTTGGGGGACGTTATTCTTACCCAAACCCGGAAGTGTGGCTCGTAGAGAGATGTTATTCTCACCCAAAACTGGAAATGTGGCTCGTAGGGGGGCTTTATTCTTACCCAAACCTGGAAGTGTGGCTCATAGGGGGACATTATTCTCACCCAAACCTGGAAGTGTGGCTCGTAGGGGGACGTTATTCTCACCCAAACCTGGTAGTGTGGCTCGTAGGGAGACGCTTTTTTCACCCAAACCTGAAAATGTGGCTCGCAGGGAGATGTTATTCTCACCCAAACCTGGAAGTGTGGCTCCTAGGGGGACATTATTCTCAGGCCCCGTACACACGACCGAGTTTCTCGGCAGAATTTAGACAGAAACTCGATCGGAGCTGTATTCTGCCGAGAAACCCGGCCGAGTGTACACTTTCGGCCGAGGAAACCGATGAGAATCTCGTCGTGCCAAATAGAGAACATGTTCTCTATTTCCTCAATGAGGAAATTTGGCTCGCCAAGATCCTTGGCGGCTTCACAAGAAACTCGACGAGCAAAACGATGTGTTTTGCTCGTCAAGTTTCTCGGCCGTGTGTACGGGGCCTCACCCAAACCTGGAAGTATGGCTCATAGGGGGACGTTATTGTCACCTAAACCTGGAAGTGTAGGCATTTAAAATAATTAAAATGTCTGATTGTGGAAAAGTAGGTGAGAGAGTGAAGGCCTACTTTTACCCTCCTTTGGCCTTAAATTTTTAGATATCCCAAAATGCTAGCCATCATAGCAAACTTCCCTCCATGTTATTTTCCTTTCTATATAATTGTGGGTTCTTTGAAATGTGCCTATTCTTAACCTCTTATTTAAAAGTTCTAGTGTAATAATTATTTTGCGTTAGGTTTGCTAGTCCTTTAAATCAGAAACCCTGCACATCTAGCTCCCACCTTTCTCCGTCTCACTCCATAAGTGTTGGGAATTTGCCGTAGGATTCTATTGGTTTGACACTTGATTGGCATAGGTAGAGGGTACTGAAGGATTGTGGGACCTGGAAGTGCACAATGCAATACTGTGAAATGGAAAACCCAGTGGAACTGGGACATAGAGTGGAGTCATATACATACACTAAGCTAACTTCTTCATCCTCCATCATTCAACCCCATTAAATTGAGTTCTCCTTTAACATTGTAAAGGTCGCATGAATGCTTGCTTATTGTTGGAAAGGTACATATATAAATATATATATAAAAATATAAATATATATTTTTTATCACTCTTCTTTTGCTTGCGCTGGATTTCGATGTATATTACAGCACTTTCCATTAATGTCGTACTGTTCAGCGTTACGTCATGAGTTTGTTTTCTGCATTTTTTGCAGAAAGTCAGTAACCAGGCCTGGTACCCAATTTAACCTTTTCTCTCCACATCCAGCAGGGGGAGGGTTAATTTTGTAAAGCCGTTTCGGCGATACAGTCTACGTGCTATGTAGAAGTTTTTTTTGTTTTGTTTTTGTTATATAATGTAATATTAAAAATGTTCCTAAATAAAAAATTCTACAAACAGTGACTTTTGGCTCTTTGGATGGTTCTTTTGTATGAGCGCAACATTATTGCTCATATTATTACTATTACAATTCATAGTGATATAATAATCAAGATGCTATAACTTTGTTTTACTGGAGGATTACTCACAAAGAAAATGGTTTAGCCTAAAGCTATCTTTACACAGAGTAAATTTCAGTTGGTTCCTGATCAACCAGTCGAAATTTGCTCCATGGGTTGCACTTTCGCCACCTTTCTGTCTGCCCAGGTAGAAAATTGTCAGCTGAACAGCAGCGCCTACATCCAATCCAGTTAAAGGCAGGAACTGTTCGGGTATTTTTAGAGCTGATGGCAATGGCTGTCAGAATACAATATCCCGCAGTGGGAGATTCGCCCATCTGTGATGTTAGCAAGCTAAAGGAAAAGATGCTATGTGTGCATGATTGGCTTAAAGTGGTATTAAACCCAAAAGCAAACATTTATTGTATTACAGCTGATCAATTCGTAGATGTGGTGGTTGCATTGGTTTTCTTTTTTAGGCTTTCTTTCCTACATTTTCTCCTGGTGTTTTGGCCATTAAGCCTGTTTTTCAACAGAACAAGCTTTCCTGAAAATGTAGCAAGTTACAGTGTTGAGACAAACCATTTACCACTGACATAGGTGCTTACAATGATCAGATTTGATCTGATCCACCTAAACGGAAAAGATCCCCTTCCATTTTTTTTTTTAGTGGACTGGTTTGGACCCAGAAGTAGGCGGGTGTATATGGACACAAGTCGGTATACACCCACCTGTCCATAGGAATGCATGGACCTTCTGATCAAGTCCACCTGAAAAACTGTGAAAGGAGCCTTAGTCCATCTAACATCCCCCTCCCCCTAGATTAACAGTTCCCCTGTGTTACCTCATCTAGAGTGGGGGCACTCTAATACAAGAGGTGTGTTACTAGCCAGATCATTCGAAAACAGAGGGAAAAAAGGCCTAAAACGAGAAAACTGATGCAGCAACCACATCTAGGGATTGGTAAACTGCGTTAGATTTCAGTTTTTGGGTTTATGACTGCCCTAGGAAGTGCCTATAGAGTCCTGCTGTGGCCATACGCGTACCCTAAACCAATACAACTTGGAACAACCCGGATGTTTTCAGGTACCTGTCCTGTAGCATAAAATTAATGATGTTTTCAAGCATCCAGGGAGCTGCAAGTGGCATGTTAGCCGACCATAGAAGTGAATGTTTTCAGATTATATGGGCTGTTGATCCATGCATACTGTATGGAAAGTATTATTTCCAGGGCCCCAGAGGTGCTAAATTAAATATGGGAGGCAGTGGTGTTAATATAAATATAAATAATAAAAAAAAAGCACTTGGCAGTTTTTTAAAGGGTCCCAACGATAGCCGGTACAAAAACATCTCAAATGACTGCCTCTCCCATAATACTTTTTCTGCAAGCCCAATTTGCTCCCCTACCATCCTCTTTTTCTTTTGTATAATGCATACCTAGTCGGTCTTGGACTAGCTTCACCACCAATCTGTGTCTCCTAACTCCCTACTTTCAGCATGTCTCCATCCTTCAATGCCCACTACAATTTTGTGACCTTTAGTGATGTAAGAATCAGATGATGGAACCACAATGTGCTGCAGGGGGCACAGGCATCTGACACTCCTAGATGTGTAACATTCCGATGAGTCTGGCAGAGGATGCAGTGTTTTGCAAAGCACACAGGGGAAGTATCCAATAAACATAGCAACGTTCGGGGCAGGCAACAGACAGAAGAGGGATTTGGTAATGTAACAAAGGTTTGGATGAACAGCAAATAGGAGAAGTGTCCATTGCACATAATTACATAGTTAATCTGGTTGAAAAAAGACACAAGTCCATCCAGTTCAACCAACACATAGCAAAGGTCAGGGCAGGCAGCAGACAGCACAGGCATTCTGTAATGTAGCAGCGGTCAGGGCAGGCAGCAGACAAAAAAAGTATCTACTAAACATAGTAAAGGTCACAGCAGGCAGCAGACAGTAGAGGGATTTAATAATGTAGCTCAGTAACCGGAACAAGCAAGTAAAACCACAGAATCACTTGGTCTGCAGAAAAACACTATCACAAAAACCGAGGTACAAGTTGATCAATTGCTGTGTGGGGCTGGAAGGCTGTGTCTCATTGCCAGGCATCGGGAAAGCTACCGAGAGGAGGAGGAGTGCTGTCAGTGACGGCTGGTGCTCAAAATTTTTGGGGGGGCGCAAACGAAAAAAAAATGCAGAAACCACAATTAAAACCTTACAGAAGTCCAGACTTTTTCTACTGTACTAAAAAAACATGTTTTCAGTAATGTCTCTGTCTCTTTCTCATAACTCTCACGAACCCCCTGTCACTGGAATCGGAAATGAGGGAAATCTCAATAAGGATACAAACCTCAATAAAAAAAATAGAAACACGCTCTAACCCTTCCCCATGCTATACAAATCAAAAAGATTTTCCTGGATCTGGACTTAAGTGGAGGGCACCCTTACTATGGGAGAGATTCTGTATATGGAAATGCTATTAGCATTAGCAATGCTTGATTAGCAAGGGAGGCCGCTTAATGACTTTAGAGGAGGCATTGCCACCTATTGCATCATAATAACGCTGACCCTTGTAGGTTGAACAGTGGTAGTAGTGTTGTTGACAGTAATTTATGTTCTGGAGAAATCAACAGCTATTTTTCTGTACTTGTAGTATTTTTTTTTCTGAGAAGCGGAGAAGTATGTATGCATTGCCGAGGTATAATACATGTTTTTATTTTGTCTAGACCTACACATTAAGAAATAATGTCCTCTATACCCCTGTAGTTGTACCACTGCAAGAAAGTCACCAGTACTCTCATAACTGTCCCATAGAAAGAAAGCACAATGACCTCTATGCAAATGTGCCACAGTTAATATGCAGCTATGATGCTGTCACCACTGCCTATTATTAATTGAATTGTTTAATATCTGAAGGCTAAGGGGGTCAACGCATTTTATGTCCTTGTACAAGAAAAGCCTGGGAGTGAGGTTTTTGTCTATTACCTCACATGACAAGATATCCACCATGAATTATAAACCAAAGAAGTTAAGGGTTTCTCCTTAGTTACATTGGGATCTGATAGTTAGATGGGCACATGCCCATAATTTGACCTTTTCTTAAGATATTCATATTTTTTTTCCAGGACGTCCTCAAACAAAGGTGGTCCGTCGTATCTGCACAAAGAGTCAGGAAAGATGGAGGCAGCAGAACGTGAATGGGGCTTTTGCTGAGCTCCGCAAGCTCATTCCCACTCACCCTCCAGATAAAAAGCTCAACAAGAGTGAAATATTACACCTGGCTATGAAATATATTAACTTCCTAGCCAAACTTCTTGACGACCAAGAGGAAGAAGGCAACCAAAGGAGCAAAATAAGTAAAGATAATGGCATGGTCCAACAAGATCTCATCCAAGACATACTTTCTCCAAACTCAAGTTGCGGAAACTCATTGGATGGTGCGCCAAAAGATCATGACACAAAGGACTTCAAACACAGCAGAAGCCTCCACCAGTCTATGCTCCCAATTGAAAGTAATGGGCAATGATGACACCTTTGGGGAAGAAAGATACCCTATTGACTGTTTATTGACTGAGACCTATTGGCTTGGACCATATTCCCTTCTTACTGTGTTTATTGACATATCTGGGATGGAAAAACAATATTTCTTCTTAAGGTACTCTAAAAATAACTCAACGTTTGACCGTTCAAGCAATGTCTACAATGGAAGAAAGTTTTCTGAGGAGAGGAACTCTCATATCTGGTCATCTCCCTCAGTTCAGATTTTCTTTTGAGGGTTTGCCCACACTCTCCAAACATGTAGCAGTTTGATATTGCTGTATTTGCAACTAGGGAGCTAAATTAATACCAAGGACAATGTTCAATGTTTTGACAAGTACAAACAGCTCACAGACCAAATGAGCTACACAACTAGTTTTTAATTCAATACAAAATAAAAAATGTCATGTGAAAATGGGAAAAGCTTGTTTTTTAAAATGCTAAATTAGCTGTAAAAGAAGCTAATCTTATATTCACGTTGGGACTTTTCTTACAAAGCATCCCTGGTTATTAAAGTTAAGGGATATGGGACCCTATAAGACTATACAATAACAATTTTTTATGTGATACCTATTGAGAAGAAGGTACAGTATATATACATTGGTTACACTTGTTCACTATACAAAAGTATTTTTTATTATTTATGATAGAGCAGCCTAATGTAATATGGCCACACAATGTGTAGAACCATGAGTAACATACAGTATTATATAAAATTTTACAAACTGCGGTGCTATTTGGTACCATGGGTGGTGTTGCTTTGATGAAGACACATTTGGGCATATGCAAAGAGCAGGGGTGTGTAACATGTCGCAACCACTAAGACATCAGGTTTCATTAGTCTTATGCCTCGTACACACCATCGGTTTTCCCGGCGGTCAAAAGTCCGCCGGGAAAACCGAGGGGAAAACCGAGAACCTGCTCGGTTGCTTTTGCCCTGTACTCACGGCCGGTTTTCCCGACAGGAAAACTGTCATGATAGCTTTGGTTGGGAAAACCAACTGTGTGTATGCTCCACTGCAGCGTTTACCATAGGAAAACTGCCGAGCAAAAAATCACAGAGAATTGCGGCGGAAAAAAAAAAGAACAAGTTCTCATTTTTTTGCTCGCAGTTTTCCCTGTCAGGAAAACTTCTATGGAGCATACACACGACCGGTTTTCCCGACCAAAAGCAAACATGGCAGTTTTGTACAAGGCATAAGATTGTTGAAAACCGCTCCAAAAAAGGGATTAGTGCTCCCCACTACATTTTGTACTATATTACTAAACAAGATAGGACAGTGCAAGGACCATTGGTTTCCTGCAACCCATAGCCGCCAATCAGATGAAAGCATTTAGCTCCAAAATGCAAAGCCATTGCTGTCTGCATTGCATGGGGTTAAAATCAATGTGCAAAATGCAGTAAGCAATGGCAACCAACCTGAATTTGTGTTTAATCATAGATGCTACATATTATTAGTGTGCTTTCTATGTCATTACGCTTTGATCTGCCTCATTATTTTTAAACAAGCCCACTAAAGATTAAGTTATACTGGCTAGTGCTTAAGAATATTGGGGGGAAAGTGCAAAATCTGGTGCAGCTCTGCATAGAAACCAATCAGCTTCCAGATTTATATCAAACCTTAAATGAACAAGCTGAAGTTAGAAACTGATTGGTTACCATGCAGAGCTGCACCAGATTCTGAGTGTTCCAGTTTAAGTAAATCGCCCCAAATGGTGTTATTGCCTATAGTAACCAATCCAAAGGCAGAAGATAAAGGCCAATGCTGTGGGTAGTAGGACTGTTTTAACTTTGCGCTATCTGTTAAGGTGATCTAAAATGATTCCAGTTTCCATTGTATAGAGCAAAAGTCCCTTGTTTGTTTTCCAAGAGTGACCCCAGCCCAAGTTTACAACTTCCTTGGGTTTTATGGCGGTCATCAAACCTACCAAAAATAGCCGAGTCTCGTGTTCTTTTCCTTTCTTTGGAATCAAAAGACATTGATATTTTGGTTACTTATTGAAATTGTACAATTGCATTTACATTTTTAACATGCCGTGCCACTTGGTGTCTTTGAAGGTGCTGGCTATAATATTTGGGGAAAGAATAAAGTGCATGCATGGAAAAATAAATTCTTTATTATTCAGTCACCTTATCATTTGCTGTTAAATACTTTCCACTATTAATGTGATAAAATATTCAGACAATCTCCAATTAGCCAATCCTCTTTTCAAAAGATGCCGTATCTAGCAGAACCTTATGGTTGATGTTGGTGGTCTACTATTTGGATTTTTCCAGTGTAACATATTTAGGTCATTTGCCAACCCAATACTTTTCATGACTTTTCATGCTTTTTAGAGATAATTCTTTCAATCCTTTATTCAGGATTTTTTTTTTCCAAAGTGCTAAAGCAATGGTCTACATAGGTTGCTAACTCTTTCAAAATGCTGGTATAAAGGGAGACAGAGACTTTTTCCTTCTGTGTGCGCCCATTATGTTTAGTTGGCATTGCCAACTACAGTTTTCTTACTCTGGTTTTGTGTTTTTTTTCATCACATAAAGTGATGGTGTGTACGCGGCATAAGAGTGCGACCATCTATAACACTGTCTTATTTTAAATGCACATTTCAATAATGCCCTTAAATAATATAACTGTTGAAATAAACCTATACCGAGAGAAATATGTAAGCTGCTATTGCTGCTTCTAAAAATGCTGGTTCCCGGGTGGTGCTCTTTCAATAAATGACCCCGAACAATAATTAATTAGGCAAAGTCCTAGTGAAGCAGAGCTCCAGGTCTTCAAACAGTAATGGGTGAGTTACTAAGAAAGTACTGAAGCCATTGAATCAGCATAAGAGGAAGGACAGCGGTGGTGACCATCCAATTTTCTCATTACAGGTGCCACTTCATAGGGCATAATCTGGTCAAATTACACGGGCAAAATAGGTACACCCAATATGTTCTACACAGTGGGAGAAAAACTCTCCTGAGGCCCCATACACACGAGAGGATTTATCCGCAGATACGGTCCAGCGGACCGTATCCGCGGATAAATCCTCTCGTGGATTTCAGAGGATTTCTATGCGATGGCGTGTACACACCATCGCATTGAAATCCGCGCTGAAATCCTCTGCCGATGACGTGTCGCGCCGTCGCCGCTATTATGACGCGGCGACGGGCGCGACGCTGTCATATAAGGAATTCCACGCATGCGTCAAGTCATTACGACGCGTGCGGGGAATCCCTTTAGACGGATGGATCCGGTAAGTCTGTACAGACGAGCGGATCCATCCGTTGGAATGGATTCCAGCAGATGGATTTGTTGTGCATGTCAGCAAATATCCATCTGCTGGAAATCCATCCCAGGGGAGATTTATCTGCGGATAAATATCCGTTGGCGTGTACACACCATAGGATCTATCCGCAGAAACCCATTTGATGGGATTTATCTGCGGATAGATTCTATGGTGTGTATGGGGCCTTATACATTTCTGTAATTAAACAGGAATCTTGTTTGCCATAAAAATGTCTACTTCTGTAATAATGATCTGTGGCTACAAAGGATTACTCTGCGAAATGTTGTATATTTGGTATTAAAGGTACATCAGCCTTTAAAAATATGTCCCAAAACTGTCTTCTTCTAACCACGTTAAAGGAGAACTCTGATCAGTGGGTTTGAAGTCAGACCAGCATGATTTTATTTATTTTTTCAAATTGTATACCTTCCATATACACTATATTACAAAAAGTATTGGGACACCTCCCTTTACACGCACATGAACTTTAAAGGCATCCCAGTCTTAGTCTGTAGGGTTCAACATTGAGTTGGCCCACCCTTGGCAGCTATAACAGCTTCAACTCTTCTAGGAAGGATGTCCACAAGGTTTAGCAGTGTGTCTATGGGAATGTTTTGACCATTCTTCCAGAAGAGCATTTGTGAGGTCAGGCACTGATGTTGGACGTGAAGGCCTGGCTCACAGTCTCAGCTCTAATTCATCCCAAAGGTGTTCTATTGGGTTGAGGTCAGGACTTTGTGCAGGCCAGTCAAGTTCATCCACCACAAACTTGCTTATCCATGTCTTTATGGGCATTGCTTCTTGCACTGGTCCAAATTTGGTGGAAGGGGGATTATGATGTGGGGATGTTTTTCAGGGGTTGGGCTTAGCTCCTTAGTTCCAGTGAAGGGAACTCATAAGGCCCCTTTCACACGTGCGGACCGTATGTCCGCTTTTTCATCCATCCATTTGGGGATGAAAAGGGGACATGTTGTCCCTATGAGATTGCGGGGTGTCAGCGAATGAACATCCGCTGACACCTGATCTTGTCCGCCTCCGCAAAGATCCGATTCTGCAGACCGAAGAAAACCCTATTTTTCCTTCCGTTTGCGGATCGGATCGGATGAACACGGACATACGGTCCGTGTTCATCCGATCCCCCCATAGGGTAGAGCAGAGAAAAGAAAGGACGGTCGCTGCACAGTGTGCGGGGACCGCCCTGTCATCCGCCGGCTCAGCGGGATCGCTCCGTTGATCCCCGCTGATCCGCCCCGTGTGAAAGGGGCCAAAGGTGTCAGCATACCAAGATATGTTGGACATTTTCATGCTCCCAATTTTGTAGGAACAGTTTGGGGGTGGCTGTGCACCAGTGCAAAAAGCAAGGTCCATAAAGACATGGATGAATGAATGACTTCTATTGCGCAACGCATGCGAACTGAATCTCCTCTGGGCACTTTTTCCAGCCAGTGTCTGCTTGGCGGGTGCGGTCATTTGAGCGAGTTTGGAGTGGAGAACTTTTGAGTCCTGACCTCATCCCAATAGAACACATTTAGGATGAATTAGAGTGGAGACTGTGAGCCAGGCCTTCTTGTCCACATCAGTGTCTGACCTCACAAATGCTCTTCTGAAAGAATGGTCAAACATCCCCATACACACACTCCTAAACCTTGTGGACGGCCTTCCCAGAAGAGCTGAAGCTGTTATAGCTGTAAAGGGCGGGCCAACTCAATATTGAACCCTACGGACTAAGACTGGGATGCCATTAAAGTTCATGTGCCTGTAAAAGCAGGCATCCCAATACTTTTTATAATATAATGTTTTCCTATGTATTCAGCTATTTGCCTCGAGTTCAGCTTTAAAGGATCACTAAAGGAAATTTTTTTTTTTACTTTTTCACTGGATTGTCCTTCATAAACATACTCACATGCCCAGCAATTACAGAGATGCGCATCATCAGGGGGCTGCCTCCAATAATTAATTAACAAGAGACAGACCGTGCATATGCAGCAGATTGCTCATGAAGTCTCCTTGGATGCGTGATGTTCATCTCAGGAGGCAGTGGGCTGGATCGGGGACTTTATTCTCAATAAACTTGGGGGTGTGGATATTTAAAAAAAAATGTAACTGTCCAATTGTGGAAAATTAGGGGAAAAGAGGAAACTCTGCAAAATGGGTCAAGAGAGTGAAGGCCTACAATTTTTAGATATAGCAAAATGTTATCCATCATAGTATACTTACCTATACAGTATATCAATTTTTCTTGCTATATAAATGTGGGTTATTTTATATATGCCTTAACCTCTATTTTTAATGGTTCTACCGTAATTAATATTTTGTGTTCGGTTTGCTAGTCCTTTAAATCAGAAACCCTGCACATCTGGCACCCACCTTTCTCCGTCTCACTCCATAAGTGTTGGGAATTTGCTGTAGGATTCTATCAGTTTGACACTTGGTTGGCACAGGTAGACGGTACTGAAGGATTGTGGGACCTGGAAGTGCACAATGCAATACTGTGAAATGGAAACCCAAGTCATATACATACACTAAGCTTACTTCTTCATCCTCCTTCACTCAACCCTGTTAAGTTGAGTTCTCCTTTAACATTGTAAGGGTTGCCTGGATGCTTGCTTATTGTTGGAAAGGTACATATATAAATATATATAAATATAAATAGATATTTTTTATCACTCTTCTTTTGCTTGCGCTGGATTCCGATGTACAGGGTGGGCCATTTATATGGATACACCCGGGTGGGCCATTTATATGGATACACCTTAATAAAATGGGAATGGTTGCCGCCATGGTCACCACCCATCTTGAAAAGTTTCCCCCCCCTTACATATACTAATGTGCCACAAACAGGAAGTTAATTTCACCAACCATTTCCATTTTATTGAGGTATATCCATATAAATTGCCCACCCGGGTGTATACATATAAATGGCCCACCCTGTATATTACAGCACTTTCCATTAATGTCGTACTGTTCAGCGTTACGTCATGAGTTTGTTTTCTGCATTTTTTGTAGAAAGTCAGTAACCAGGCCTGGTACCCAATTTAACCTTTTCTCTCCACATCCAGCAGGGGAATGTGTTCATTTTGTAAAGCCGTTTCGGCGATACAGTCTACGTGCTATGTAGAAGTTTTTTTTATTTGTGTTTTTGTTATATAATGTAATATTAAAAATGTTCCTAAATAAAAATTCTACAAACAGTGACTATTGGCTCTTTGGACGGTTCTTCTGCGTGAGCGCAACATTATTGTTCATATTATTACTATTACAATTCGTAGTGATATAATAATCAAGATGAAATCATTTTGTCGTAGTGTATAAAGCTATCCATACATGGAGTGAATTTCAGTTGGTTTCTGATCAACCAGCCGAAATTTGCTCCATGAGTAGTCCTCTCGGCACCTTCATGCCTGAAATCTTTCAATTTAAAAATGAAGGAGCCAGGTGGAAAATTGTCAGCTGAACAGCAGCGCCTGCATCCAATTCAATTAAAGGCAGGAACTGTTTGGGTATTTTTAGAGCTGGTGGCAATGGCAGTCAGCCGCATTGCCACCTATTGCATCATAATAACACTGAGCCTGGTAGATTGAACAGCAGTAGTAGTGTTGTTGACAGTATTTTATTTTCTGGCAGGATCAACAGCTATTTTTCTGTACTTTCTGTATTTCTTTTCTGAGAAGTGGAGAAGTATGTATGCATTGCAGAGGTATACTACTTTTAGTTTGTCTAGCTACACACATTAAGAAATAATGTCCTCTACGCCTCTGTAATTGTACCACTGCAAGAAAGTCACCAGTACTCTCATAATTGTCCCATAGAAAGAAAGCACAAAGAACTCTCTGCAAATGTGCCACAGTTGATATGCACCTGTGATGTTGCCACCACTGCCTATAATTCATCTAATTTTTTAATATCTGAAGGCTAAGTTAAGGGTTTCTGATGGTTAGATGGACACATGGCCATAATTTGATCTTTTCTTAAGATATTTACATTTTTTTCCCCAGGAGGTCCTCAGGCAAAGGTGACCCGTCGTATCTTCACCAACAATCAAGAAAGATGGAGGCAGCAGAACGTGAATGGGGCTTTTTCCGAGCTCCGCAAGCTCATTCCCACTCACCCTCCAGATAAAAAGCTCAGCAAGAGTGAAATATTACACCTGACTATGAAATATATTAACTTCCTAGCCAAACTTCTCGATGACCAAGAGGAAGAAGGCAACCAAAAGAGCAAAATAAGTAAAGATAATGGCATGGTCCAACAACATGTCCTCCAAGAAATACTTTCCCCAAACTCAAGTTGCGGAAACTCATTAGATGGTGTGCCAAGCCCAGACAGCTTCTCAAAAGACAATGACACAATGGACTCCAAACACAGCAGAAGCCTCCACCAGTCTATGCTCCCAATTGAAAGTAACGGGCAGCGATGACACCTTTGGGGAAGAAAGATACCCTATTGATTGTCTATTGACTGGGACCTATTGGCTTGGGACATATTCCCTCCTCACTGTATTTACTGACATATCTGGGATGGAAAAACATTTTTTTTCTTAAGGTACTATAAAAAAAAAACCTCAATGTTTGACCATTCAAGCAATGTCTACAATGGAAGAAAGTTTTCTGAGGAGAGGAACTCTCATATCTGGTCATCTCTCTCAGTTCATATTTTCTTTTGAGGGTTTGCCCACACTCTCCAAACATGTAGCAGTTTGATATTGCTGTATATGCGACTAGGGAACTAAATTAATACTTAGGCCTCGTACACACGACCGAGTTTCTCGGCAAAAACCAGCAAGAAACTTGCTGGGAGATATATTTTCGTCGAGGAAACTATCGAGAAACTCGACGAGCCAAAAAGAGAGCAAGTTCTCTATTTCCTCGACGGGAAAGGAGAAACTTGCCTTGTCGAGTTCCTCGACAGCCTAACAAGGAACTCGACGAGGAAAACGATGTGTTTCGCCCGTCGAGTTCCTCGTGTGTATGAGACTTAAGGACAATGTTCAATGTTTTGACAAGTACAAACAGCTCACAGCTACACAAATAGTTTTCAATTTAATACAAAATACTATTTTTCAGGTGTAAATGAGAAAAGCTTGTGTTTTAAAATGCTCACTTAGCTGTAAAAGAAGCTAATCTTATATTCACGTTGGGACTTTTCTTACAAAGCATCCCTGGTGGTTAAAGTTAAGGGATTTGGGACCCTATAGGGCCTCGTACACACGACCGAGGAACTCGTCAGAAAAGATACATTGTTTTCCTCGACGAGTTCCTTGTTAGGCTTGTCGAGGAACTTGACAAGCTTCCTTTGCGTACACACAGTCAAGACCAAATCTCAGTCGTAGAACACATACAGCGGAAGGGGAAGTTTAATTCCAATAGCACAACCCTTGGGACTGGCTTTTGCTAATCTCATGTTACTGCGTGTTAAGTAAGAGTTTGGTAAGAGACAATTTGCACTATTCAGACTGTTAAAGCGTGACAAAAGTGCTATCTCCATTACAAACGCTACTTTTACCGAAGGTGCGCTCCCGTCTCATACTTTATTCTGAGCATGTGCGGGTTTCTTAGCATACACACGAACGTGTTTCTCGTCGAAAACCAGCCCGACGAGGAACACGACGAGGAAATTAAGACTCCTGTCGAGGAAAAAGAGAACTTGTTCTCTTTTTTCCTCGACAGTTTTCCAGATGAAAAGCATACACACGACCGTTTTCCTCGGCAAAAAAGCTCTGCCACCAAGTTTCTTGATGGATTCTATCGAGGAAAACGGTCGTGTGTACGAGGCCTAAGACTATACAATGGAAATGTTTTTGTGTAGTACCTTTTGGGAAGAAGGTACAGTATATATACATTGGTTATACTTTTTCACTATACAAAAGTATTTATATTATTTATAATAGAATAGAGCAGCATAAGGCCGCGTGATGTGTAGAACCATGAAGCCGGAGCGATTACATACAATTTGACAAACTGCAGTGCCATTTGGTACCATGGGTGGTGTTGCTTTGATGAAGACACATTTGGGCATATGCAAAGAGGAGGGGTGGGTAACTTGTAGCAGCCAATAAGACATCAGGTTTCATTAGTCTTAGGTTGTTGAAAACTACTCTAAAAAGTAATTAGTGCAAAAACCATTGGTTTTCTGCAACCCTTAGCCGCCAATCAGATGCAAGCATTTAGCTCCAAAATGCAAAGTCATTGCTTTCTGCATTGCATAGGCAATCAATGTGCAAAATGCAGTAAGCAATAGCAACCAATCTGAAATTGTCTTTAACCACTTCCATACCAGGTACTTACGCAGCTTCCCGCCCAAGCCAATTTTCAGCTTTCAGCACTGTCGCACTTTGAATGGCAATTGCGCAGTCATGCTACACTGTACCCAAACAAAATTGGCGTCCTTTTTTCCCCACAAATAGAGCTTTCTTTTGGTGGTATTTGATCACCTCTGCGATTTTTTTTTTTTGCGCAACAACTAAAAAAAAGGCTGAAAATTTGGAAAAAAAATTACGTTTTTATTTTTTTCTGTTAATTTTTTTGTAAATAAGTTTTCTCTTTCAATTACGGGCACTGATATGGCGGCACTAATGGGCACCGATGAGATGGCACTGATGGACATCGATGAGGTAGTACTGACGGGCACAGATGAGGTGGCACTGATTGGCGGCGCTGGTATGCGACACTGATGGGCACACATAGGCGGCACTGATGGGCACACATAGGCGGCACTGATGGGCACACGTAGGCGGCACTGATGGGCACACGTAGGCGGCACTGATGGGCACACATAGGCGGCACTGATGGGCACTCATGGGCGGCACTGGGCACTCATAGGCGGCACAGATGGGCACTCATGGGCGGCACAGATGGGCACTTATGGGTGGCACAGATGGGCACTGCTAGGTGGGCACTGGGCATGGATGGGCACTGTGGGGTGGCACTGATGGACACTGGGGTGGCGCTGATGGACACTGGGGTGGCGCTGATGGACACTGGGGTGGCAGCACTGATTGTTGCCAGTCAGTGCCCATTTGTGGGCACTGACTGGCATCTTTTTTCTTTATGGTTTTTTTTTTTTTTTTTTTTAGACTTTTTTTTTTTTTTTTTTGGCTTTTTTTTTTTTTTTGCCCACCCTGGTGCTCCAGGGTGGGCATCCCTGGTGGTCCAGTGTGGCGATCCGAGGGGGGGCTGCGCTGATAAACAATCAGCGCTAACCCCCCCTGTCAGGAGAGCCGCAGATCGGCTATCCTCTACTCGCGTCTGTCAGACGCGAGTGAGGAAGAGCCATCGGCGGCTCTTCCTGTTTACATCGTGATCAGCCGTGGTTGGACACGGCTGATCACGTGGTAAAGAGTCTCCGCCGGAGGCTCTTTACCGAGATCGGAGATGCAGGGTGTCAGACTGACACCCCGCATCACCGATCGCCGCGATGCGCGCCCCCAGGGGCGCGCGCGGCATGAAATCCTGCAGGACGTTCTAGAACGTCCTGTCAGGATTTCATAACCACTTCCCGGACGTAAATCGGCCATAGGCCGGGCGGGAAGTGGTTAAACACTGAGGCCTCATACACACGTCCGAGAATCTCGTCAGGAAAAACCCCACAAAAGTTGAATGAACCACACATTCCATAATGCCCTTCACTAACATAAAAGAAACCTATATGGAAGTAGACAGATTTCTTATTGAGAGAAATATGAAAGCTGCTGTTGCTGCTTTTGAAAATGCTGGTTCCTTGGCAGTGCTCTTTTAATCATTGGCCCAGAACAGGCATTAAAGCGGAGCTCCACCCTAAAGTGGAACTCACGCTGATCGGAACCCTCCCCCCTCCGGTGTCACATTTGCCCCCTTTAGGGGGGAGGGGGGTGCAGGTATTTGCACCCACTTCCGGCCACAACAGTCTCGGGCAGACTGCCGGTATGACGTCACCTCCCGCCCCCCCCCCCCCCGTTGTGTGCTGGGAACACTAGGCTCCCAGTACACAGCGGGAGCCAATCGGCAGGCACAGCGTGACTCGCGCATGCGCCGTAGGGAACCGGGCAGTGAAGCCGGAGCGATTCACTTCCTGGTTCCCTCACCGTGGATGGCGGGGGGAGCAGCAGAGTGACGAGCGATCCATAGAGTAGAGTCATATACACACACTAATGCACACGATCGGTCCATCTGATGAGAACGGACCGATGGACCGTTTTTATCGGTTAACCGATGACTGATGGTCCGTCGCGCCTACACACCATCGGTTAAAAAAACGATTGTGTCAGAACGCAGTGACATAAAACACAACGACGTGCTGAAAAAAACAAAGTTCAATGCTTCCAAGCATGCGTCGACTTGATTCTGAGCATGCGTGGATTTTTAAACGATGGACGTGCCTACTAACGATCGGTTTTGACCTATCGGTTAGGAATCCATCGGTTAAATTTAAAGCAAGTTGGCTTTTTTTTAACCTATGGTTAAATAACCTATGGGGCCCACACACGATCGGTTTTGACCGATGAAAACATCAGACCGTTGTCCTCTGTTTAACCTATCGTGTGTATGAGGCCTTATGCCGCGTACACACGATCGGACATTTGCCCGGCCAAATCACATCGGAATTCCAACGTAAAAAAATACAACATGTTCTATATGTAAACTTTGATGGAATTCATCGGAATTTCCCATTAAAAAAACTCTGATGGGGCTACACACGATCGGAAAATCCGATGGAAAAAGTCTATCCGATCATGTGTACGGGGCATAAGTTTACTTCTTCATCCTCCTTCACTCAACCCTATACATTTGAGTTCTCCTTTAACATTGTAAGGGTCGCCTGGATGCTTGCTTATTGTTGGAAAGGTACATATATAAATATATATAAATATAAATAGATATTTTTTATCACTCTTCTTTTGCTTGCGCTGGATTCCGATGTATATTACAGCACTTTCCATTAATGTCGTACTGTTCAGCGTTACGTCATGAGTTTCTTTTCTGCATTTTTTGCAGAAAGTCAGTAACCAGGCCTGGTACCCAATTTAACCTTTTCTCTCCACATCCAGCAGGGGAAGGGTTAATTTTTGTAACGCCGTTTCGGCGATACAGTCTACGTGCTATGTAGAAGTTTTTTTTGTTTTTTTTTTGTTATATAATGTAATATTAAAAATGTTCCTAAATAAAAAAATTCTACAAACAGTGACTATTGGCTCTTTGGACGGTTCTTCTGCGTGAGCGCAACATTATTGTTCATATTATTACTATTACAATTTGTAGTGATATAATAATGAAGATGATATGATTTTGTTGTAGTGGAGGATTATTCAGAAAAAAAATGGTTTAGACCAGGCATGTCCAAAGTCCGGCCAGCGGGCCAATCGCGGCACGCGGCCCGGTTTTGAATGGCCCGCCTGGTTATCTAAACCTATATATCTTTTGTGGCCCCCCAGGAACTCCCAGCGCCGGTGCCACAAAAGATATATTGGCTGGCCCGGAGGGAGGAGGCCGGACAAGTGCCGTGCACACAGGGGCGTATTTCCCGTTTACAGGGCAGCCTCTGTAATAGGAAGTCCCGTCACCGGCGCTGCCATTGGACGACTTTTCTGTCCATCAAAGGAGGCGGGACTTTCTCTTAAAGAGGCCGCTGTGTAAACAGGAGATTCTCCTGTAGATTTCTCTTAACCACTTCCTTACTGGGCACATATACCCCTTCCTGACCAGGTGAAATTTCAGCTTCCGGCACTGCGTCGCTTTAACTGACAATTGCGCGGTCATGCGACGTGGCTCCCAAACTAAATTGACGTCATTTTTCCCCCACAAATAGAGCTTTATTTTGGTGGTATTTGATCACCTCTGCGGTTTTTATTTTTTGCGCTATAAACAAAAATAGAGCGACAATTTTGAAAAAAAAACAATATTTTTTACTTGTTACTATAATAAATTGCCCAATTTTTTTTTAAAAAAAAAATTTTTCTCAGTCTAGGCGATACGTATTATTCTACATATTTTTGTTAAAAAAAAAATCAAAAAAAATCGCAAGAAGCGTCTGGTTTGCGCAAAAGTTATTGCGCTTACAAAATAGGGGACAGAATTATTATTTTTTATTATTTTTTTTTACTACTAATGGCGGCGATCAGCATTTTTTTTCGTGACTGCGACATTATGGCGGAGACATCGGACACTTTTGACACATTTTTGGCGCCATTCACATTTATACAGCGATCAGTGCAATAAATATGCACTAATTACTGTATAAATGTGACTGGCATTGAAGGGGTTAACACTAGGGGGTGAGGAAGGGGTTAATGTGTACCCTGAATTGTGTTACTAACTGTGGGGGAAGGGGGGTGACTGGGGGAGGTGACCGATGCTGTGTCCCTATGTACAAGGGACACAGATCCGTCTCCTCTCTCCCCTGACAGGACGTGGAGCTCTGTGTTTACACACAGAGCTCCACGTCTTGTCCCTGTAGCCGCCGATCGCGAGTCCCTGGCGGACATCGCGGCCGCCAGGCACTCGCATCGGCATCTCAGCGATGCGGCGAGCGCGCGCCTCCGCCGGACGCGCGCGCCCGCGCCGCTGGCTGCACGCGCAGGCCGTAAAAACACGGCCACCCAGAGATGTAGAGCCACCCTGCGGCCGTACAAAGTCGTACGGCCGTCAGGAAGTGGTTAAAGAGGCCGCTGTGTAAACAGGAGATTCTCCTGTAGGATATCTTTGGCGCTCGTCCTGCCACCTCCATGTCCCCTCCAAGGATGCACTGATGGCAATGGTGAGGGCATTCATGGCAATGGTAAGTGTATTCCTGGCAATGGTGGGTTCTGCATTCCTGACAATTGGGGATCTGCAGATGGGCATTTAAAATTGTAAGTTTTTTTCTTGAAACTTCCCTCTTGAAGTGGAGTTCCACCCATTTTTTTATGTTTGTCTGTGCTGCATGCTCTAATCTCATAGTGTTCAGAATGGACAATTTTTATTTATTTTGTTGCTTGTAAATACCTTTATTTTGTAGTCCTTCATTACTTCCTCCTCATTATTTGCCTAGGCTATTTGCAAGGGTTTCTGGGATAGGCATCATGTTACCCAGTAGTCCTTGCAAACCTGACTTAAACCTATAGTTTTTTATTTTTATCATTTATTACAATTTTTTTTTTAATTATTGGCCCGGATTCAGTAAGATTTGCGCATAAATTACGGAGGCACAGGGCAACGATTTTGCCTTGCGCCCCCGCAAATTTTCGCCGCTGCCCTCGATTCACGGAGCAGTAGCTCCGTAAATTGCGAGGGCGCGCCGGCAAAATTGCCCGGCGTAAGCGCGCGCAATTTAAATGATCCCGCAGTGGACGGGAATCATTTAAATTAGACGCGTTCCCGCGCCGATCGTAAAGCGCATGCGCCGTCGGGAAACTTTCCCGACGTGCATTGCGGCAAATGACGTCGCAAGGCTTCAAAGTGAACGTGAATGGCGTCCAGCGCCATTCACGAATCTCTTACGCAAACGACGTGAAATTCAAATTTCACGACGCGGGAACGGCGGGTATACTTTAGCATTGGCTGCCCCTACTATTAGAAGGGGCAGCCTTACGCTAAAGACGCCGTACGGAAACTCCGTAACTTGCGTATGCAGGGCCCGCGCAACATTGTGAATCGGTGTTAGTATGCAATTTGCATACTATACACTGAGCACAATGGGAGCGCCCCCTAGCGGTCATCGCAAGAATGCAGCCTAAAATCTGCGTGGCATAAGAGCCTTATGCCACGCAGATTTTAGCCTGCAGTCAGCGTTACGATGTTCCTGAATCAGGAGCATTCGTAACGCCGGAGCAAGTCAGCAATTGCGCTGCGTAACTATGGTTACGCAGGCGCAATTGCTCTCTGAATCCGGGCCATTGTTTACAATATTATTTAATTTTATTTATTTTTTAACAATTTTTTAGGAGTCCTGTTGGGAGGCTTTGGTGAAATATCAGAGGTCTAAACAGACCCCTTACATTTTACTTTTAAGACAGCGAAAAGGCCTGAGGACATAGATTCCCCACTCCCTTTCTCTGCACTCAGTTGCACTGGGCAGTGAACGAATGGGAAGTGCTTTGTGCCGAGCGGCTTCCTGTTCATTTACAAACTGAAGCATGGTAAAAAATTGTTTACTATACTTCAGTTAAGAATGAACCCAGGAGCGATCAGTACAGATAACTCTTTGTGTTCAGGCAGAAAAGGAAGGAGCCAGTAAATGAAATATATACCGGTCCCTTCCCTCACTCTCCATCCTGAAACATCCCCAGCAGCAGTCAGCAGGTGAGAAGAGGAGAGGAAGGAAGCTGGCAGCACTGCATAGAGGAGACAGGGCACACCAGGAAGCAGAGGGAATTGGCATAGTATGGGGTGATTAGTGTTTGCCAAGGCACATCTCTCACACCCTGTGTGCACAGCTATGGTCAGCTCACAGAAGATCCCCTGTTGATCGGAGTAGAGCGAGCGAATGACACATCAATGTCCATTCAGTTTCTGAGCAGACACGGACAGAGCCTGTTTTCCTTTATGGGCTTTATAACTATTCTTTACACTGCTGTCCGTGTACATCTGACTACCCTTCAATCTGATCCACCTAAACAGAAGAGGACAGGTCTCCTTCCCCAATTTTTAGCGGACTGGATCAAACTCAGAGGTAGGCAGGTGCAAATGGACACAAGCCCTGTCATAGGAATAGGAATAGGAATGCATAGACCTTCTGATCAGGTACACCTGAAAAACCGTCAGGTAGACGGATTGGATCACACCTGTGAAAGGGATCTTAGAGCATCTAATGCTGGCCATACACTATACGAAAAATCGGCCGAAATTCGGTCGTTCAGACAGTTCGTTCGTTTTTTCGAACGGTTAATAGGCACAAAATCGATAATCGTTGGGACATTTTTGAGCCGAAAATACGAAGGACAAGTTTGGAAATTTTCTGCCGAACGAACATTAAATCGGATAATGTGTTTCCCGTCCGAACTTTCTGAACTAGGTACCCTGTTTCCCCAAAAATAAGACCTACCCTGAAAATAAGACCTAGCGTTATTTTCCAAGAGGGCTGCAATATAAGCCCTACCCCGAAAATAAGCCCTAGTTAAAAATGCTTGTAAAATCCTATAATCCACTATATTACAGTAGTTTATAATGTACAATGTGTGTGTTTCTGTAATATAATTGCGGGGGAGAGAGCTCCGGCGGGTAACAAAAATGCAGAGCGGCGCTATAACAAATGTGTTTGGCACAATTATATTACAGAAACGCACACATTGTACATTATATAATACTGTAATAGAGTGGATTATAGGATTGTACAAGCATTTTAACTCAGTTCACACTGGGGATTCCTGATAGGCAGGGAGGGAGAGGGGGTGAGAAGACAGCACATTACATGGTAAGACCTACCCCGAAAATAAGCCCTACTGTGTCTTTTGTTGGCATAATTAATATAAGACCCGGGCTTATTTTCGGGGAAACACGGTATATGTAACAAAAACGAACCAATTTTATTTTATTTATGTCCACTAAATGATTTATCGGTCATTACATGATGGCAATATCGTTTGCACTCACGGCCGACCGTTCGTTTTTCCAAAGTTCGTTCCGGACGATTTTTCGTATAGTGTATGTCTAGCATAACACTCCCCCTCCCCCCCAGGTATACAATGCACTCTAACACAGAAGTGGGTTGCAGGACAGGTGCTACCACTGGGCAAACTAGGAAGCTGCCTAGGGCGCCCGGCCACTGGTGTTCCTACTCTCTTCTCTCTGCAGCAAGCAACAAGTCCTGACTTCTGAATGAATGGAAGCAAGCAAACATTCATTGATGGGCACTGGTAGGCTGCATTTGATGGGGGCTGGTGAGGCTGCATTTGATGGGGGCTGGTGAGGCTGCATTTGATGGGGGCTGGTGAGGCTGCATTTGATGGGGGCTGGTGAGGCTGCATTTGATGGGGGCTGGTGAGGCTGCATTTTATGGGCGCTGGTGAGGCAGCATTTGATGGGCGCTGGTGAGGCTACATTTGATGGGCGCTGGTGGTGAGGCTGCATTTGATGGGCGCTGGTGAGGGAGCATTTGATGGGCGCTGGTAAGGCAGTATTGATGGGTATTGGTGAAGCAGTATTGATGGGTGCTGGTGAGGCTGCATTTGATGGGCGCTAGTGAGGCTGCATTTGATGGGCACTGGTGAGGCTGCATTTGGGATGGGCGCTAGTGAGGCTGCATTTGATGGGCGCTGGTGAGGCTGCATCTGATGGGCGCTGGTAAGGCTGCATTTGATGGGCGCTGGTGAGGCTGCATTTGATGGGCGCTGGTAAGGCTGCATTTGATGGGCGCTAGTGAGGCTGCATTTGATGGGCGCTGGTGAGGCTGCATTTGATGGGCGCCGGTGAGGCTGCATTTGATGGGCGCTGGTGAGGCAGCATTTGGGATGGGCGCTGGTGAGGCTGCATTTGATGGGCGTTGGTGAGGCTGCATTTGATGGGCGCTGGTGAGGCTGCATTTGATGGGCGCCGGTGAGGCTGCATTTGATGGGCGCTGGTGAGGCAGCAAATGCTTTCAGCCGTCATCATGGAATGAATTTAAACACGGGCAGTGCCAGGAATTTTATACCCACATCTGTCAGGCTGATCCCTTTCTGTACAGTAGTAAAGTCTGTTAGCTCTTCCTCCTCCAAAGCGTTGCCGCCGGTCTTCTTCTCCGCGTCATGGAGATCAGACACATCCTCTCCTCTGACAGATGTTGGCAGACCAATAAATTGGAATACACATTTCCCTGGCACTGCATGGCAGAACCTTTGTGTGTTACTTGAGTGTATTCCTGTAGCAAGGTAAAAGTTACACAATTAGATTTGTTTACATAACTAGAGCTTTCTTTTAGCGGTATTTAATTACCACCGGGTGTTTTTACTTTTTGCTAAATAAACAAAAAAAGAATGAAACATTTTGAAAAAAAATGCATTTTTATTTGTTTCTGTTATAAAATTTAGCAAATAAATAATTGTTCTACATACATTTTGGTCAAAATATATTCCGCTACATTTCTTTGGTGAAAATAACCCAAATCAGTGTATATTTTTTAGTCCTGTGTGAAAGTTATAGAGTCTACAAGCTATGGTATACATTGAAGAAAGGGGGGTGCAAAAAGGGCCATGCCCTTTTTGCACCTCCCTTTTTTCATGTGTTCAATACCTTTTCCCTGTGTCATTCCATTTTGTTACATATAACTTCATTTCTGAACGTATTTGTGTTGGTTTCTTTGTATGTATGGATTGAATGGGTTGTTACCGACATGTGGTGAACATTTCATGTCAATAGAACCTTTAGAAATATATTTAGTAGGGACGGCTGGTGCTCAATTTTTTTTGGGGGGGCTCAAACAAACTAAAAAAAAACCCACCTAGCACAGCCACTGTACCCATCAAATGCAGCCACTGTACCCATAAATTGCCGCCACTGTGCCATCAAGCGCAGCTATTGTACCCATCAATTGCCACCACTGTGCCCCATCAATTGCTGCCAGTGTGCCCATCAACTGCCACTACTGTGCCCCATCAATTGCTGCCAGTGTGCCCATCAATTATTGCCAGTGAGCCCCATCAATAGCTGCCAGTGTACCCACCAATTGCTGCCAGTGTGCCCATGAATTGCCACCAGTGTGCCCCATCAATAGCTGCCAGTGTGCCCACCAATTGCTGCCAGTGTGCCCATGAATTGCGGCCTGTGTGCCCCATCAATTACCGCCAATGTGCCCGATCAATTGCCGCCAGTGTGCCCCATTAATTGCCGCCAGTGTGCCCCATCAATTGCCACCAGTGTGCCCCATCAATTGCCACCAGTGTGCCCCATCAATTGCCAACAGTGTGCCCCATCAATTGCCGCTACTGTGCCCCATCAAATGCTGCCAATGTGCATCCCCAGCCCAGTACTTACCTGTCTCGGCGCTGTCCTTCACGCTCCGAGTTCTCCATGTCTTCTCCCGTCCTCTTCCCATCTCTGCTACGATTGGACACCTAATAGGCGTCCAATAACAGCACCTGTCGCTTTAGCCAATCAGATGCCAATGAGATGACAGGGTAACCAGGCCTGGGCACCTGATTGGCTAAGAGGCGGGTCAGTGTTAAGGAAGCGATTTATTCGCTTCCCTAACCCAACACTGTACAAACAACGAACACACAGCATTGTGCCCACTGTTTACCAATTTGGAAGCCTATCAGAGCCCACGGCTCTAATCAGGACGCCTATTAGAGTCAAGGGCTCTAATCAGGCACTTGCAAAAACACCCCTGGCACTGTAATTCAGATGCCCGGCGCCCGACAAGGGTCTGGATACCTGAATAGGGGGGTGGGAGCGGCGACAATAGATAGATTCATGCAATGCATGAATCTATCTATTGGTGATTGACGGGTGCAGGAGAGAGGGGGCGGCGCTCCTGCGCCCTTTACGGACGCACCGCCACTGATATTTACCTAGAAAAATGGTGACGTGTTCAATACTTATTTTACCCGCTGTATATATACAGTATATTGCATGCCCTGTCCTAACATCTAAGGCCCTGCAAAGCCTTTAATGGAACGCCATCGGTATCTAGCTGGTTAACGTATCAGATCCATCTTGGTGAAATGGGGAGGTGGTCTGTTGTGCTCACACAAGAAAGGAAAGAACTGCTGTATGGAAGGATGAAAATCCCTAAGGGGCAGTCACAGAGCTGTCCATTTGTTCCTGATTAATTTAATATAGGCGGCTGGAATGAACTGCCTTTATCTCGGGCTCCCAGTTCTGCCACCGTCAGTGTTTGAATGGCAATCTCTTCTGTCATTGAGCTCATATGCATAGTGATGTTCCTAGGAGAAGCTTACAGTGGCTGCCAAAGCCTCCCCAGAGCCCAGTTCCCTGTGCCGTCCTTTGTGCGGAGAGGAGGATATATGGAGGCAATCGAGGCTCTGCTGGGAGGGGAGGCTCATTGATTACAGTCAGGAAGATGGAAGCGGCCATTTCCCAGGTGCCCCTCTGTGTATTAATTCAATTACGAGGACGGCGTTTGTTATTGGTAAACGATGGGAATATCAAAGCCTTTTCCTTCTCACTGCTTTCATTAAAGGCAATCTATAATCACTTGAAGAGTTTTAGATAGCCTAATGTTAGTGATTGTATCTACTTGTGTTAATGTTTATTACGATTGTTTACATAAAGTTGGTTTTGGGTAGTAAATCTGTACTTGATGGCGGTCATATTTAGCCATTTAATGTGCAGCCTCAGATTCCTTCTTGTAGTGCAATAAAGTGATTGCACTTTGCTCATTATATTACAATTGCAGCGTCACGCCCAGAATATACATTCCCATCCACTAACTCACTGGAACTCCACGCCCAGAATATACATTCCCATCCACTAACTCGCTGGAACTCCACGCCCAGAATATACATTCCCACCCACTAACTCACTGGAACTCCACGCCCAGAATATACATTCCCATCCACTAACTCACTGGAACTCCTCACTGGAACTCCACGCCCAGAATATACCTTCCCATCCACTAACTCACTGGAACTCCACGCCCAGAATATACATTCCCATCCACTAACTCGCTGGAACTCCACGCCCAGAATATACATTCCCATCCACTAACTCGCTGGAACTCCACGCCCAGAATATACATTCCCATCCACTAAGTCACTGGAACTCCACGCCCAGAATATACATTCCCATCCACTAACTCGCTGGAACTCCACGCCCAGAATATACATTCCCATCCACTAAGTCACTGGAACTCCACGCCCAGAATATACATTCCCATCCACTAACTCGCTGGAACTCCACGCCCAGAATATACATTCCCATCCACTAACTCGCTGGAACTCCACGCCCAGAATATACATTCCCATCCACTAACTCGCTGGAACTCCACGCCCAGAATATACATTCCCATCCACTAAGTCACTGGAACTCCACGCCCAGAATATACATTCCCATCCACTAACTCGCTGGAACTCCACGCCCAGAATATACATTCCCATCCACTAACTCACTGGAACTCCACGCCCAGAATATACATTCCCATCCACTAAGTCACTGGAACTCCACGCCCAGAATATACATTCCCATCCACTAACTCACTGGAACTCCACGCCCAGAATATACCTTCCCATCCACTAACTCACTGGAACTCCACGCCCAGAATATACATTCCCATCCACTAACTCGCTGGAACTCCACGCCCAGAATATACATTCCCATCCACTAACTCACTGGAACTCCACGCCCAGAATATACATTCCCATCCACTAACTCGCTGGAACTCCACGCCCAGAATATACCTTCCCATCCACTAACTCACTGGAACTCCACGCCCAGAATATACATTCCCATCCACTAACTCGCTGGAACTCCACGCCCAGAATATACATTCCCATCCACTAACTCACTGGAACTCCACGCCCAGAATATACATTCCCATCCACTAACTCACTGGAACTCCACGCCCAGAATATACATTCCCATCCACTAACTCACTGGAACTCCACGCCCAGAATATACCTTCCCATCCACTAACTCACTGGAACTCCAAGCCCAGAATATACATTCCCATCCACTAACTCGCTGGAACTCCACGCCCAGAATATACATTCCCATCCACTAACTCACTGGAACTCCACGCCCAGAATATACATTCCCATCCACTAACTCGCTGGAACTCCACGCCCAGAATATACCTTCCCATCCACTAACTCACTGGAACTCCACGCCCAGAATATACATTCCCATCCACTAACTCGCTGGAACTCCACGCCCAGAATATACATTCCCATCCACTAACTCACTGGAACTCCACGCCCAGAATATACATTCCCATCCACTAACTCACTGGAACTCCACGCCCAGAATATACATTCCCATCCACTAAGTCACTGGAACTCCACGCCCAGAATATACATTCCCATCCACTAACTCACTGGAACTCCACGCCCAGAATATACATTCCCATCCACTAAGTCACTGGAACTCCACGCCCAGAATATACATTCCCATCCACTAACTCACTGGAACTCCACGCCCAGAATATACATTCCCATCCACTAAGTCACTGGAACTCCACGCCCAGAATATACATTCCCATCCACTAACTCACTGGAACTCCACGCCCAGAATATACATTCCCATCCACTAACTCACTGGAACTCCACGCCCAGAATATACATTCCCATCCACTAACTCACTGGAACTCCACGCCCAGAATATACATTCGCATTCCACTAACTCACTGGAACTCCACGCCCAGAATATACATTCCCATCCACTAACTCACTGGAACTCCACGCCCAGAATATACATTCGCATTCCACTAACTCACTGGAACTCCACGCCCAGAATATACATTCCCATCCACTAACTCACTGGAACTCCACGCCCAGAATATACATTCCCATCATTCACTGGAACAACAGGAAGGACATTTCTGTGGGTGAAAAACCACCTGTGGATAAAACAGAACAGTAATGGCTGTCTCTCCTCCAGTGGCGACTGGTGCTTAATTTTTTTTTGGGGGGGGGGGGGGGCACAAACAAACTGAAAAAAAAACCCATCAATTGAAGCCACTGTGCCCATCAAACGCAGCTACTGTGCCCATCAATTACCACCACTGTGCCCATCAATTGCCATCACTGTGCCATCAAACGCAGCCACTGTGCCCATCAATTGCCGCAAGTTTGACCCATCAAATGATGCCAGTTTACCCCATCAAATGGTGCCAGTTTGCCCCATCAAGTGATGCCAGTTTGCCCCATCAAATGCCACCAGTTTACCCCATCAAATGCCACCAGTTTGCCCGATCAAATGCCACCAGTTGCCCCATCAGATGATGCCAGTTTGCCCCATCAAATGCCGCCAGTTTGCCCCATCAAATGCTGCTAGTTTATCCCAAATGCTGCCAGTTTGCCCCATCAAATGCCACCAGTTTGCTCCATCAAATTCCACCAGCTTGCCCCATCAAATGATGCCAGTTTGCCCCATCAAATGATGCCAGTTTACCCCATCAAACGCTGCCAGTTTGCCAGATCAAATGCCACCAGTTTGCCCCATCAAATGATGCCAGTTTACCCCATCAAATTATGCCAGTTTGCCCCATCAAATGATGCCAGTTTACCCCATCAAATGATGCCAGTTTACCCCATCAAACGCTGCCAGTTTGCCGGATCAAATGCCACCAGTTTGCCCCATCAAATGTGTAAAAGAAAGGGAAAGGGGATAGGAAAAATTTGCGCTTAGTGACATTTTTTTTTTGGCAGACACATTCGCATTGCGTATGCGCTAAACGGCCTTAGGCGGTCTGACATTCATACGGAGCTTTTTTATCCTTGCAAGGACTTTTGTACTACTCTCTATGAATGAGAGTATTTTTATGCTGTTCAACTTTTATCTTTTAAATAAATCCCCTCGTTTGTTTACGCCTACACTATGGGATTGTACTTTTCTTTTTCCCTACATGGTGTTTGTTAAACACATGCTCACACACATCAATGCAAGTTCTATCTGGAAGCAGTGGTTAACCCTATGAGGAGCTGTGGATTTCACCTTCTAACTTGTGGAGAGATGTGGATTCGTTACTGACACCTGAAAGGATCACAACCTCCTGCTATGCCTGTTTAGACTGCTCCTGGAAGGGATTAGTCACAGGCAGTGCTGGGACAAGGCCATTTGGTGCCCAGGGACGAAGATGGCAAACTGCGCCCCCCCCCCGTTTTTTAAGAAATAATCGTGTGTTGGCACAGTGGCTGCATGTGACGGCACAGTGGCTGCGTGTGATGGGCACAGTGGCTACAATTGATGGCACAGTGGCTGTGTTTGATGGGCACAGTGGCTGCATGTGATGGCACAGTGGCGACAATTGATGGCACAGTGGCTGTGTGTGTTGGCACAGTGGCTGCATGTGATGGCACAGTGGCTGCATTTGGTGGCACAGTGGCTGTGTGTGTTGGCACAGTGGCTGCGTGTGCTGGCACAGTGGCTGCATGTGATGGCACAGTGGCTGCATGTGATGGCACAGTGGCTGCGTTTGGTGGCACAGTGGCTGCGTGTAATGGGCACAGTGGCGACAATTGATGGCACAGTGGCTGCGTGTGTTGGCACAGTGGCTGCATGTGACGGCACAGTGGCTGTGTTTGATGGGCACAGTGGCTGCATGTGATGGCACAGTGGCGACAATTGATGGCACAGTGGCTGGGTGTGTTGGCACAGTGGCTGCATGTGATGGCACAGTGGCTGCGTTTTGGTGGCACAGTGGCGACAATTGATGGCACAGTGGCGACAATTGATGGGCACAGTGGATGTGTGTGATGGGCACAGTGGCGACAATTGATGGCACAGTGGCTGCGTTTGATGGGCACAGTGGCTGCATATGATGGGCACAGTGGCTGCGTTTGGTGGCACAGTGGCGACAATTGATGGCACAGTGGCTGCGTTTGATGGGAACAGTGGTGACAATTGATGGCACAGTGGCTGCGTTTGATGGGCACAGTGGCTGCGTGTGATGGGAACAGTGGTGACAATTGATGGCACAGTGGCTGCGTTTGGTGGCACATTGAGGCTGCAATTAATGGGGTTTTTTTTTAGTCATAGAAGGCAATTTTTATAAAAAAAATGGCAGAAAAAAATGTTTTTGTTTTATTTTGAGCTTGCCTTCTCTGAAAAAAAAAAAAAAACATTAATTGCAGCCTGGTCACCTCAGTCCACCCCCCCCCCCCCCTCCCCAATACAGTCATTTAATTATTTTCTTACTTTTTATACAGAGTAGTGTTCTTCTGTTGCAGTCCGGGGTCCAGAGAGTAGCACTAGGAACTGTAGGCAGGCGCAGGCTGAGGCTCCTCGTGACTTGTCCTTCTTTCCTTGCCGCCGACACAGCTCCCTGCGCGAGTCCTCCCTCTCTCACCTCTCACCTCGCCTCCGGCGTGACGTCACGCGGCGCACGCCGGTGGAATCATCCAACTGAATCCTCCATGGGGGGGGGGGGCGAGGAAACGCACAGGAGGAAAGGGAGCCAGTCGGCACACAGTTTGTAAAGTGCCGCACCGCCGCTGCCTGCGATGTGACACTGTCTATCACTCAATGACAGTGACACATGATCCAACTGGTCTTGTGGCCGCAGATGATTGCGCCTCCTCCTGTACAACATGGTAGCGCCAGGGGCACTCGCCCCTCCCGCCCCTGCCTTGTACCGGCCCTGGTCACAGGCTTTCTGGTAAGCCTTCATTCTTAGGGCTCTTTCACACGGAGCGGACCGTTTCTGGGTCCGCTCCGTGTCTCCGTCGGCTCAGCGGGGATCCCCGTTCAGCTGTCGGCGGATAGGGCGGTCCCCGCACACAGTGCAGGGACCGCCCTGTCTCTGCTCCGCTGTCTCCTATGGGGAACCTGATGCAGACGGACCGTCTGTCCGTCTGCATCAGTTCCGCTCCGCCGAACGGAAGAAAAATAGGGTTTCTTCCGTTCGGAAAATCGGATCCCGACTGACGCGGACGCTAGCGGATGCTCCATCCGCTAACAGACGCGTTCCCATAGGGATTCATTACAAGTCCGTTAACGGACTTGTAATGAGCGGACGAACGGTCCGCTAGTGTGAAAGGACCCTTACTGGTGTTGGGTCACTGATGTCTGAATCTCCCTCCTTTCTCACCTGTGGATCTCCTAATTGGACTTTTTAGTGCTTGCATTTTTCATCATCTGAAAAGGAGTTAAATACTCCCTGCTCTCTTCTGTGGACTCTATTTGTTTTGCACCTCATATGCTGAATTGGTTACTTCAATTTACACTGTTTTATTATCATACTATCTGTTGAGATACATACAGGTATTTTGACACTTATCGCTCAATATTATATTGTTGGCACAGTGTTACAATAACCTATGCATTTTTAGATTTTGCGCACTCATATATTGAATTAAAGCGGGGGTTCACCCTTAGAGGGCACTTTTCCCCCTTCGCTTCCTGCTCGTTATTACTAGGGGAATCGGCAATTTATTTTAAAATATGTGCAGTACTTACCCGTTTACGAGACGCATCCTCTCCGTCGCTTCCGGGTATGGGCTTCGGGAATGGGCGGTCCTTCTTGATTGACAGGTTTCCGAGAGGCTTCCGACGGTCGCATCCATCGCGTCACGATTTTCCGAAAGAAGCCGAACGTCGGTGCGCAGGCGCAGTATAGAGCCGTACCGACGTTCGGCTTCTTTCGGCTACGAGTGACGCGATGGATGCGACCGTCGGAAGCCTCTCGGAAGAATGTCACTCAAGAAGGAACGCCCGCTCCCGAAGACCCATACCCGGAAGCGACGGAGAAGATGCATCTCGCAAACGGGTAAGTACTGCACATATTTTAATATAAATAGCCGATTCCCCTAGACCGAACGAGCAGGAAGCTAAGGGGAGATTTTTTTTTTTTTTTTTAATGGGTGAACTCTCGCTTTAAGTTTAAATGATTTGTTTTGCACCTCATATGCTGAATTGGTCACTTTAATTTACACTGTTTATTATCATATTATCTGTTGTGATTTATACAGGTATTTTGACACTTGTCGTTCAGTGTTACATTGTTGGCACAGTGTTACAATAACCTATGCATTTATAGATTTTGCGCACTCATCTATTGAATTAAGTTTCAAATGATTTTTTATCACCTATAGTTTAACACTGTTTATACTTGTTATTTTATATATTGATGTATAAGGTATATGCCGTTGTCCAGCGCTACACTGTTTTTGCACATTGCCCCATCAAATGCAGCCAGTTTGCCGAGGCTCCTTACCACGTGATCAGCCGTGTCCAATCACGGCTGATCACGATGTAAACAGAAAGAGCCGTTGATCGGCTCTTCCTCACTCGAGTCTGACAGACGCGAGTAGAGGAGAGCCGATCGGCGGCTCTCCTGACAGGGGGGGGGGGGGGGCAGAGGAAACCCCCAACATGTGGATGGCCAGGTACGTCCCCCATGGCCACCAGGGATGACATGCACATGCCCAATATATGCTAATCAATGGGCACTGACTGGCACCATTCATACATAATGCCAGATCAGTGATGCCCAGCAATGCCACCCATCAGTGTCATCAGTGCTATCCATCAGTGTCACCTATCAGTGCCCATCTGTGCCCATCAGTGCCCACCTATCAGTGCCCCTCATTGCCAATCCATACCACCCATCAGTGCCACCTATGAGTGCCCATCAGTGCAACATATGAGTGCCCATCAGTGCCGCCAATGAGTGCCCATCAGTACCATATACCAGTGCCAATCAGTGCCATCTCATCAGTGCCACCTCAGAGGAGCCCCCAACATGTGGATGGTCAGGTACGTCCCCCATGGACACCATGGATGCCATGCACATGCCCAATATATGCCAATCAGTGCCCACAAATGGGCACTGACTGGCACCATTCATACATAATGCCAGATCAGTTATGACCAGCAATGCCACCCATCAGTGTCATCAGCGCCATCCATCAGTGTCCTTTAGTGCCACCTATCAGTGCCTATCCATGCCACCCATAAGTACCCATCAGTGCTGCCTATGAGTGCCCATCAGTGCCGCGAATAAGTGGCAATAAGTGGCATCTATGATTGCCCATCAGTGCCGCATACCAGTGACACTATCAGTGCCCATTAGTGCCACCTATCAGTGCCGCCTATCAGTACCCATCATCAGTGCCCAGTGCCACCTCATTGGTGCCACCTTATCAGTACCCATCAGTGCCGCCTTATCAGTGCCCATCATTGAAGGAGAAAACTTGCTTATTTACAAATTGTATAGCAGAAACAAAGAAAAAATATAGTGAGCCTGTCACTGATCGTCTGTTCCCTGTCACAGGGAACAATGATTAGTGACATCACACGCCCAGCCATGCCCCCCTTCAGTAAGAAACACACATTAGGGAACACTTAACCCCTTTAGCGCCCCCTACAGGTTAACCCCATTCACTGCCAGTGTCATTTTCACAGCAATCAGTGCATTTTTATAGCACTGTTTGCTGTAAAAATGACAATGGTCACAAAATAGTGTCAAAAGTGTCCGCCATAATGTCGCAGTCACGATAAAAATCGCTGATCGCCGCCATTACTAGTAAAAAAAAAATATTAATAAAAATGCCATAAAACTATCCCCTATTTTGTAGACGCTATAACTTTTGCACAAACCAATTAATAAACGCTTATTGTGATTTATTTTACCAAAAATATGTAGAAGAATACGTATCGGCCTAAACTGACGTCACGGACACTGGCTGGGCTTGCCGTGTCCATCTGAAGGGCTCCTTTGCTGTGCCTTCATATCTGCATGCCGGCGGGACCTTACTATCTGCCACACGTAAGGGCTGTTACACTTCCCTCTATCACTTCCCTCTATCAACCTGGGATTCTACAACCATCCACTGGGAGTTGTGATAGTTCCCTTCACGGGACATCTACATGCCGACGGACTGATGTTAACCTCTCCTCATCTGGATTTAGCAGTGGTATCGTTGTACACATTTTTATACCAGTATCATACTTAGCTACATGTTTTTATGACTGCTTTTGCTCCCGTTTGGTATTACTGGCACCATTTTTACAGTTTATGTAGCTACATCGATTTTATCTCCAGTGCAATATTTATTTTGTTTCCTACTTGAAGACTATAAAAGTTTTAATGCTATTCCCATCAAGCGCTGCCTTTGTGTGTTTTTTGTATCCGGCTATCCATTTTTCCAGTGGTTGGTAGCTGCACTGGGAATCAGCCTGCAAGGAGATCAGCTAAAAGGAGTTGGATCTGTATGTGCGTTATAATTCATCGAAATTAGTCGATTAATCGATTTAAAAAAAATCTATTAATCAAACACAAAAATTTTGATCAGTAACAGCCCTAATTTCTTGGGGATATTTATTATAGGAAAAAGTAAAAAAATATAGAATTTTTTTCAAAATTGTCTTTTTTTTTTTTTTTCGATTGAAAAAAATAAAAACCGCAGAGGTGGTCAAATACCACCAAAAGAGAGCTCTATTTCTGGGAAAAAAATTACGTCAATTTTGTTTGGGACGACCGTGCAATTGTCAGTTAAAGCAACGCAGTGCCGAATCGCAAAAAGGGGCCTGGTCCTTTAGCTGCATAATGGTCCAGGGCTTAAAGTGCAGTTCCACCCTGAAATTTATTTTTACACCAAAAATAAAAAAATAAAATGTTTTACTTACCCGAAATAGCGGTTGCTATGCGGGAGTCCCTAATCTGCCTCTTCATCCTCCGCGGTGGATCCTCTTCCTCATCCTACACTCGGTTTCTTCTTGTGAATGGGGCGCGCTGCCTTCTGGGAACTATTAGCTGGATTCAGGTAGATATGTGCAATTTTTACGACGGCGTAGCGTATCATATTTACGCTACGCCGCTGTAAGTCAGAGAGGCAAGTGCTGTATTCACAAAGCACTTGCCTCCTAAGTTACGGCGGCATAGCATAAATGGAGCCAGCGTAAGCGCGCCTAATTCAAATGAGGATGGGGGGCGTGTTTTATGTAAATGGATGGTGACCCGACGTGATTGACGTTTTTTACGAACGGCGCATGTGCCTTCCGTGTACATATCCCAGTGTGCATTGCTCCAAAGTACGCCTCAAGGACGTATTGGTTTCGACGTGAACGTAAATTACGTCCAGCCCCATTCACAGACGACTTACGCAAACGACGTAAAATGTTCAAATTTCAATGCGGGAACGATGGCCATACTTAACATTGGCTAGGCCACCTAGGGGGCAGCTTTATTTTTACGCCGGCGTACCTCTTACGGAAACGGCGTATCTTTACTGCGACGGGCACACGTACGTTCGTGAATCGGCGTATCTAGTCATTTACATATTCTACGCCAAACTCAACGGAAGCGCCACCTAGCGGCCAGCGGAAAAATTGCACCCTAAGATATGACGGTTTAGGAGACTTACGCCGCTCGTATCTTAGCCTAATTTAAGCGTATCTGGTTTCCAGAATACGCTTAAATTTACGCCGGCGTAGATTCAGAGTTATGACGGCGTATCTACTGATATGCTGGCGTAACCCTAACTGAATCCAGCTATATGTGTATCACAAAGAGCAGCCGGCCCATTCACAAAGCGCCGCGCTGCACGGCTTCACTGCCTGTTTCCCTTACTGTGGATGGCGGCGCCTGGAGCTGCCAGGATCGAGGGATCGGCCTCGGCGGGGGCCGACATCGCTGGCGACTAGGACAGGTAAGTGTCCTTATTAAAAGTCAGCAGCTACAGTGTTAGTAGCTGCTGACTTTTTTTTTTTTTTTTTTTTTTACCGGACCTCCGCTTTAAGGGGTTAAAATGCAAATCAGTTTTTAACTTTTTTGAACTGCGTTTTTCTGGATATTTTTGTCGTTATTTGGTCTCTCACTGTTAAACCTACCAATAAAATTATAGACGGATCATTTCTTTGTCATTGGCAAACGTACAAAATCATCAGGGGATCAAATACTTTTTTCCCTCAATGTAAATCTTTTCCGGAGGTTAACCACTTCCGGACCGCCGCATGTACATTTACGTCGGCAGAATGGCACGGACAGGCACATTGGCGTACCTGTACGTCCCTGCCTAGACGTGGGTCGGGGGTCCGATCGGGACCCCCCCCCCCCGTACATGCGGCGGTTCCCGTGTTTCTAGCCGCCCCCTCGCGATCGCTCCCTGGAGCTGAAGAATGGGGAAAGCGGCTTCCCCGTGCTTCACTGTGGCGGCTGCATCGATCGAGTGATCCCTTTTATAGGGAGACTCGATCGATGATGTCAGACCTACAGCCACACCCCCCTACAGTTGTAAACACACACTAGGTGAAACATAACTCCTTCAGCGCCCCCTGTGGTTAACTCCCAAACTGCAACTGCCATTTTCACAATAAACAATGCAATTTAAATGCATTTTTTGCTGTGAAAATGACAATGGTCCCAAAAATGTGTCAAAATTTTCCGAAGTGTCCGCCATAATGTCGCAGTCACGAAAAAAATCGCTGATCGCCGCCATTAGTAGTAAAAAAAAAAAATAATAATAAAACTATCCCCTATTTTGTAAACGCTATACATTTTGCGCAAACCAATCGATAAACGCTTATTGCGATTTTTTTTTTACCAAAAATAGGTAGAAGAATACGTATCAGCCTAAACTGAGGAAAAAAAAATTGATATATGTTTTTGGGGGATATTTATTATAGCAAACAATTAAAAATATTGAATTTTTTTCAAAATTGTCGCTCTATTTTTGTTTATAGCGCGAAAAAAAAAAACGCAGAGGTGATCAAATACCACCAAAAGAAAGCTCTATTTGTGGGGAAAAAAGGATGCCAATTTTGTTTGGGAACCCCTTGGGTCATTTAGCAGCATATTGGTCCGGTCCTTAAGTGGTTAAGTGGTTACAGGAGTTGTACAATCAGATTGTACCATGTATGGTCAGCTATTAGGCGGTGGTTTAGAATTCATTGAGGTTGACTTTAGGTGAGAATGCTGCATGTCTGGTGTGTGAATTCCCTGCTGGTCTCTGGGTACCAGTTCTATCTCCATCCTTGCCAGCATCCTATAATTGGTTTCAGAGGCAGTTCATTCTTGTTATCTGCGGAATCAAACAGGTTAAATCATCATTAAGTGATGTGTGTGATAAACAGGCCTGTGTAGTGGGGCCCATCGGGGCCCCCGGATGTCACACATAAGACAAGACGGGCTGAGAACAGAGAGAAGCCACAATCTCCATCCCAGCACAGCCTCCCCGGGGAGCCTCTACAGAATGGAGGGCCGGCCAGTGGATATTTGATTGTGTCACACAATGACTGGGAAAAACACTTGCCCTTTCCCTTCCGCTATGAACTGACTTCAAGGACATCCCTGATGTAATACCCCCGAGAAATGGCCAATCCTGAGATCCGGGGGTCCAGCAAACCTCCAGGACCTGTTAATTAAAAATACCAAAACACCCCCCCAACCATCCTGATGCTGCCGCTGATATCATAAATTGAGGGTAATAAATTCAGTGACGGTGACAAATAGCTTGTCATTGGGGATCTCTCTATGTGATCTTCTCACCCGATAAGACAATTCCACTCATCATCATTCATTAATAATACGTTCTTTACGCCCCATTTACTTTTAATGGCCCCGTTAGGTTGTTCTTATCTACTTTCATCTTTTTGTATTGGTTTTGGTTTTGTGTTGCTTTGCTGTATATTTGGTGTTATTAATTATTACCGGAGCAAATGGGACTGGGCAATATCCCAGTATTGCAGAACAGGCTGGAACAAGGAAAAAATCCTGCTGCCTTTCCCCCGAGCAATCTGCAGTGGAAAACGAGTAGTTTTAGAATTTAGTAAATGAGGTAAAGCGACATGTGCAGAACGAAAAAATTTGTTTAGTTCCTTTTAATTTTTCGATTTGTTATTTACATGAATTTGTTTAGTTAACCACTTAACCCCCGGACCATATTGCTGGTCAAGGACCAGAGCACTTTTTGCGATTCGGCACTGTGTCACAGCTTTAAGACTTGCATTCATACCTGAGCGTTTTGTCGCCTGAAGTGCGACGCTCAAAAACGCTAGAGGGGAAACAATACATTATTCCCTATGGAGATGGTTCACATCTCCACTCCAAAACTCCTGACGCCGAACGCCTGAAGCTCAAACAAGATCCGGACCCTTTTTTGTCGCGCGAATCGGGACGGTTTGGGCGTTTTTGAGCGTTTCTATTTACCATAGAAAGTAATGGAAACGCTTGATTCAAGCGACTAGCGCGACAATGAGCGTTTGCTACAGGCGTTTTGTCGCTTTAATCAATAGAACATTTCACCCAGGCAGAAGATAAAAAAAATCTACCAACATAGCAACAAGTGATGAAAAGATGATCATTTTTCCTATTGGCTGAAATAAAAAACATCGAAGTACAAAAACGACGGACGACGCTGTATGCAAACGCGCAAATAAGCATGAATACTTTGCACTAGGTTAAGCTTGGCATGTGACAAGACATTAACAATAAATAAATAAAAAGCAGTCAGAACAGAACTAAAAAACCAACTGAAAGTAACTAACTGAAAGAAAACCAACTGAAAGAAAACCAACTTAACACTAGGTTAAGCTTGGCATGTGGCAAGACTGGGGCATTAACAATAAATAAATAAAAAGCAGTCAGAACAGAACTATAAAAAAAACTGAAAAAAACAAACTGAAAAAAAACAACTGAAAAAAAACCATCTGAAAAAAAAAAAACAACTGAAAAAAATACGCTGGAGAAAACGACCGAACGACCTACGCTCAGGTGTGAATGCAGCCTAACTGACAATTGCGCGGTCGTGCGACGTGGCTCCCAAACAAAATTTCCCTTCATTTTTTTCCCACAAGTAGAGCTTTCTTTTGGTGGTATTTAATCACCTCTGCGGTTTTTAGTTTTTGCGCTATAAACAAAAATAGAGCGACAATTTTGAAAAAAAATTATATTTTTTACTTTTTGCTGTAATAAATATCCCCCAAAAATATATAAAAAAAAAAGTTTTTTTCCCTCAGTTTAGGTCGATACGTATTCTTCTACACATTTTTCATAAAAAAAAAATCGCAATAAGCGTTTATTCATTGGTTTGCGCAAAAGTTATAGCGTTTACAAAATAGGGGGGATTTTTATCCCATTTTTATTAATATTTTTTTTTACTAGTAATGGCGGTAATCAGAGATTTGTTTTGGTACTGCGACATTATGGCGGACACTTCGGACACTTTTGACACATTTTTGGGACCATTGGCACTTTTATAGCGATCAGTGCTATAAAAATGCATTGGATTACTATAAAAATGCCACTGGCGGGGAAGGGGTTAACACTAGGGGGCGGGGAAGGGGTTAAGTATGTTCCCTGGGTGTGTTCTTACTGTGGGGGGGGTGGCCTCACTAGGGGAAATGACTGAAGATCAGCATTTCTGTCCCTGACAGGACCGGGAGCTGTGTGTTTACATACACAGCTCCCGGTCCTTGCTCTGTAACAAGCATTGGCGTGTGCCAGGCGGCGATCGCGCCCGCCGGGCACACGCGCGGGAGTCGGGGGAGAGCGGCTAGTGGCCTGCGCGAGAGCCGACGTATAGCTACGGGCTCTCGCGCAGGGGAACCGGACTGCCGACATAAAACGACGGCGGCTGGTCGGCAACCAGTTAAATTTGTTTCATCAGTTTAATTCGTTTAATTCGTTTTCGGGAATCCGTTTAGTTTATTCATTTACGAATCGATTCGAAAAGCTTTAGAATCATGTTGGAATAGTTTTCGAAATCGAAAAGTTTTCCGATTTCCAAAAAGAATAAAATAGAATCGAAAATAAAGGAATAGAATAGAAAAAAAATTATAATTTTCTTTTCTATTCTATTCCTTTATCTTCTATTCTATTCTGTTTGGAAATTGGAAAACTGTTAGAATTCGAAAAGCATTTGTAAACAAATTAGAATCTAATAATAACGTACGGTTTTATGAATTGGGAGGTAGCGGGGGGGATGAGGGTTCAACGGGGATTTTCTTAAATGTATGTATAGGGTTATATATCCGATATTTTTATACTCTGGAAATGAGTAATTACGATTGGAATTTCTTGAATTTCCCCTCCTCGGGTGTCGCAGGTGTCCCCCTTCTCTGGTGTCCCAGGTGTCCCCCTTCTCTGGTGTCGCAGGTGTCCCCCCTCCTCTGGTGTCGCAGGTGTCCCCCCTCCTCGGGTGTCGCAGGTCTCCCCCCTCCTCGGGTGTCGCAGGTCTCCCCCCTAAATTTGGTGTCGCAGGTCTCCCCCCTCCTCGGGTGTCGCAGGTCTCCCCCCTCCTCGGGTGTCGCAGGTCTCCCCCCTAAATTTGGTGTCGCAGGTCTCCCCCCTCCTCGGGTGTCGCAGGTCTCCCCCCTCCTCGGGTGTCGCAGGTCTCCCCCCTAAATTTGGTGTCGCAGGTCTCCCCCCTCCTCCGGTGTCGCAGGTCTCCCCCCTCCTCGGGTGTCGCAGGTCTCCCCCCTAAATTTGGTGTCGCAGGTCTCCCCCCTCCTCGGGTGTCGCAGGTCTCCCCCCTCCTCGGGTGTCGCAGGTCTCCCCCTCCTCGGGTGTCGCAGGTCTCCCCCCTCCTCGGGTGTCGCAGGTGTCCCCCCTCCTCCGGTGTCGCAGGTGTCCCCCCTCCTCGGGTGTCGCAGGTTTCCCCCCTTCTCGGGTGTCGCAGGTGTCCCCCCTCCTCCGGTGTCGCAGGTGTCCCTCCTCCTCGGGTGTCGCAGGCCTCCCCCTCCTCTGGTGTCGCAGGTCTCCCCCTCCTCTGGTGTCGCAGGTGTCCCCCCTCCTCGGGTGTCGCAGGCCTCCCCCTCCTCTGGTGTCGCAGGTCTCCCCCTCCTCGGGTGTCGCAGGTGTCCCCCCTCCTCTGGTGTCATTGGTGTCCCCCTTCTCTGGTGTCGCAGGTGTCCCCCCCCCCTCTGGTGTCGCAGGTGTCCCCCCTCCTCGGGTGTCGCAGGTCTCCCCCCTCCTCGGGTGTCGGAGGTCTCCCCCCTCCTCGGGTGTCGCAGGTTTCCCCCCTTCTCGGGTGTCGCAGGTCTCCCCCTCCTCGGGTGTCGCAGGTGTCCCCCCTCCTCGGGTGTCGCAGGTGTCCCCCCTCCTCGGGTGTCGCAGGTGTCCCCCCTCCTCGGGTGTCCCAGGTGTCCCCCCTCCTCTGGTGTCACAGGTGTCCCCCCTCCTCTGGTGTCGCAGGTGTCCCCCCTCCTCCGGTGTCGCAGGTGTCCCCCCTCCTCGGGTGTCGCAGGTTTCCCCCCTTCTCGGGTGTCGCAGGTGTCCCCCCTCCTCCGGTGTCGCAGGTGTCCCTCCTCCTCGGGTGTCGCAGGCCTCCCCCTCCTCTGGTGTCGCAGGTCTCCCCCTCCTCTGGTGTCGCAGGTGTCCCCCCTCCTCGGGTGTCGCAGGCCTCCCCCTCCTCTGGTGTCGCAGGTCTCTCCCTCCTCGGGTGTCGCAGGTGTCCCCCCTCCTCTGGTGTCATTGGTGTCCCCCTCCTCTGGTGTCGCAGGTGTCCCCCCTCCTCGGGTGTCGCAGGTGTCCCCCCTCCTCGGGTGTCGCAGGTCTCCCCCCTCCTCGGGTGTCAGAGGTCTCCCCCCTCCTCGGGTGTCGCAGGTTTCCCCCCTTCTCTGGTGTCGCAGGTGTCCCCCCTCCTCGGGTGTCGCAGGTGTCCCCCCTCCTCGGGTTTTACAGGTGTCCCCCCTCCTCGGGTGTCGCAGGTCTCCCCCTCCTCGGGTGTCGCAGGTCTCCCCCTCCTCGGGTGACGCAGGTCTCCCCCTCCTCGGGTGACGCAGGTCTCCCCCTCCTCGGGTGTCGCAGGTCTCCCCCTCCTCGGGTGTCACAGGTCTCCCCCCTCCTCGGGTGTCGCAGATTTCCCCCCTTTCTCGGGTGTCGCAGGTGTCCCTCCTCCTCTGGTGTCGCAGGTGTCCCCCCTCCTCGGGTGTCGCAGGTGTCCCTCCTCCTCGGGTGTCGCAGGTGTCCCCCCTCCTCGGGTGTCACAGGTGTCCCCCCTCCTCGGGTGTCGCAGGTGTCCCTCCTCCTCGGGTGTCGCAGGTGTCCCTCCTCCTCTGGTGTCGCAGGTGTCCCCCCTCCTCGGGTGTCGCAGGTGTCCCTCCTCCTCGGGTGTCGCAGGTGTCCCCCCTCCTCGGGTGTCACAGGTGTCCCCCCCCCTCTGGTGTCACAGGTGTCCCCCTCCTTCGCTCAGTACAGACAGCCATGCTCCCCGGGTGATGGTGTATCTCCTACCGGCAGGTGCAGATCTCACAGATACTGTCTCCACATGTCTGCAGTCAGTGGTTCCGGGTCTGTAGTCAGCGCCCTGAGGCGGGAAGGAGTGTCACGCTGTGCACTGGGCTCTGGCAAGCACACGGTCTCCACTGGGGTGGAGCAAGATGGCCACCGCTCCGGAGCTAGGCCGAAGTCGGGGACTTTCCTACGGCCGAGGCTGCAGAGCGCTTCGCGGATCGCGTCGTGTGCCGATCCGAACGGGGTGACCCGTTCGGATCGGTGACGATTCGTTGCACCACTAGTTAGGAGCAGGCGGGGCTGTGTGCGAGTCATTATCGGCAATTTTTTACTTGTTTCGGCATTCCCCCAAAACAGCTATTTTCGGCCGATATGTATCGCCGCCGATATATCGGTGCATCCCGAAAAAAAAGAAAACCACAAATGATGCAAAACCGTAGCAGAGACGACATAAGCAAATAAACCATGAGCAAGTCTCTTGTTTTGGTGGAGTCTGAAGTGGTTAAAAAAAATAATAATAATAATAAAAGGGGCAAATTAGAATTTCAGCTGAATTTTTTTCCGTTATTTCGGATTCGTTTTAGTTTGGTACTATTCTAATTCAGACAATCGGATACATCTGAATTTCCGAATAATGTAAATTTGTGAACATTTTTATTTGGAATGAAACAAATCGCACATGTCTAGTAAAGCTTCACTTTGCAAAAAATACCCAATCATGTGCAAGGAAATTTTTTTTTGCTTGCACATGATTGGATGATGGAAGTCAGCAGAGCTTCCCCTCATTTACTAAACTCTGGAGCAACTGCTTTTACAGAGTACATAGTCTATTTGGCTTTAGTAAATCAACCCCGATGATTTAAAATAGCAACACCCAGTTGGAATTGAGGGTTACCTAATGACACAAATGGAAACCTGTCAAGAAATGAATCATGCATTGCCATTTGGTGCAATTTCCTGAAGATGCTAGTTGCCTGGCAGCAATGTGGATCTTTAAAGAACATCTTTACCCTCTGGACTGACTTGCCTCCAATCTACCCCTCCGCTACACGAATAGTGCGTCACTAGCAACATGGCGGCACAGTATCAAGCAGTGGCAGAAGACAAGAGGATCCCAGGGGGACAACACTGGATCCTTTGAGTGGGTGAGTATCTAAAATATGCGCAATGAACCACCCAGTAAGCAGAAGTAAAAAAAGGGGAAGGCAAAGATCCACTTTAATAGTTGTAATGTATATATTTGTTTTATTGTCCCCCTAAGAGCACGGAGCAGCAGAGGATCAGCAGAGGGGGGACTGGAGCAGTAGAAACTAGCAGTGTCACATGGGGTACGCAGCATGGGAGTCATATAACAGGAGGTGAGCGGAGACCAGAGTGAGGGAAGGATCAGCAAACCAGAGGATCAGCAGAACTGGGGGTTACTACTGAGCGGGGGATCAGCAGAGCTGTGGGTGATGTCTGAGCAGGGGATCAGCAGAGCTGTGGGTGATGTCTGAGCAGGGGATCAGCAGAGCTGTGGGTGGTGTCTGAGCAGGGGATCAGCAGAGCTGGGGGTTACTACTGAGCGGGGGATCAGCAGAGCTGTGGGTGATGTCTGAGCAGGGGATCAGCAGAGCTGTGGGTGATGTCTGAGCGGGGGATCAGAAGAGCTGGGGGTTACTACTGAGCGGGGGATCAGCAGAGCTGTGGGTGATGTCTGAGCAGGGGATCAGCAGAGCTGTGGGTGATGTCTGAGCGGGGGATCAGAAGAGCTGTGGGTGATGTCTGAGCGGGGGATCAGAAGAGCTGGGGGTTACTACTGAGCGGGGGATCAGCAGAGCTGTGGGTGATGTCTGAGCGGGGGATCAGAAGAGCTGTGGGTTACTACTGAGTGGGGGATCAGCAGAGTTGTGGGTTACTTCTGAGCGGGGCATCAGCAGAGCTAAGCTACTACTGAGCAGTGGATCTGCTAAATTAGGGTACTAATAAGCTGGGGATCTGCTGAACAAGAGTAACAATGAGCTGGGGATCTTCTGAACAGGGGTACTAATGAGGTGGGGATCTGCTGAGCGGCAGTACTACTGAGCTGTGCTTCTACTGGGTCCCTTTAAAACAAATAAAAAATCAACACATCAGGCATTTGTCAAGCTTAAATAAACCTTCAAAAAGGCATCACTGAAGCATCAAAAAAATCATGTTGAAGCAGTAGGCGCTTTAAAGAGGAACTGCAGTCTGCTCACATAATTTGTAATAAAAACATCTTTGCCATTCTGAAGCTTCCCTCCAGCCACTTTGCATATTATTTTATATATACTGTGATTCTGTACTTCCCAAATATGCTGCAGAAATCCCCCTCCACTGAGTCTGGCTGCAGCCATTTTAACTGTGGGCAGCTGAAGTGCTGCCTGTTCACTTCCTAGATTTACACAGACACACAGAGGCACACCTTCATCTATGCAGCCCTGCAGCTCTCATTGGCCCTCTTATGACTCATCATCCCTCCCTTGCTGGCAAACTCTCACGAGAGTGGGAGAGAGAGCTGTGCATGATGTCAAAAGCCGAGGCTAATGACCAGACAAGAAACAGCAAGTGGGCTGTATAAGATATTTATTGGCAGAAGAAAAAAAGTTACGGCGGCGTAGTGTAATTTTGGTGGCGTAAGGGCGCGCAATTCAAATCAATGTGATGGGGGCGTGTTTTATGTAAATACGTCGTGACCCAACGTAAATGACGTTTTTTTTTAACGGCGCATGCGCCATCCGTAAGGGTATCCCAGTGCGCATGCTCGAAATTAAACCGGAACAAGCCAATGCTTACGACGGTGACGTCATTCTACGCAAATCCCTTTTCGCGAACGACTTACGCAAAAAATTCAAAATTCGACGCGGGAACGACGGCCATACTTAACATAGGATACGCCTCATATAGCAGGGGAAAGCCGAACGCAAACGACGTAAAAAAATGCGCCGGCCGGACGTACGTTCGTGGATCGCCGTATCTAGCTAATTTGCATACTCGTCGCGGAATTCGATGGAAACGCCACCTAGCGGCCAGCGTAAATATGCACCTTAGTTCCGACGGCGTACTAAGACGTATGCCTGTCGGATCGAGCCCAGATGCAGTCGTATCTTGTTTTGTAGATACAAAACAAAGATACGACGCGGGAATTTTGAAATTACGCGGCGTATCAATAGATACGCCGGCGTAATTCTTCTATGGATCTGCCCCAAAATGTCTGAAGTACTTTTGACTGACATTCCACAAATCATAAAATGTACTGAGAATTTTTCGATGAACGTTTGTTTGGACATCTACTAATGTGTGGCCTGTTTCACACTCACCACCAATGCAGGAAACTGCGCATTACAGTGTAACACATGGGCTCTGCGATTAACAAGCGATCAGGGTGGGAGTTTATTGGTGAAATGACATCATCTCACCCCGGGGACACATCTGTCACTGGGAAAAGGAGGACAAATCTACATGTGTTTGTCTATTTACAGGCTGAGCTCTATAAATCCATCCGTATTCACCAACACCTGCTGGAGAATAAACTGACCAGCCCACCCCACACGGTTACCCAGCCACGGCGCCGATTGTCTTGGAAGTAATAAATTGATCGCTGATTAGCATCCTCAAAAGGCAAAACCAAAAACCATGCTCTTTGCAAAGAAATCTTTTTAAAACCAAAATAAAGTGAAATCAATCAGTAAATCGGGGATTATATCCAGGAAAAAAGAAACTTGTGTTAAAGTGGAGTTTCCATCACAAACATTTTTCTTCATTATTGTGCTCATTAGACCTAAAAAAGAAAAAAAGAAATGTTTTACTCATCTGGAAATGCCTGTTGCTATGCGGTCCCACGAAATCTGCCTTTGGAATCACCTAGGATCCTGACATCATCTCCCTCTAATGCTCCTGGGAAATGTGTGTCATCATTTCCCAGGATGCAGTGCGCTGTCCAATTATCACTCCCCATCCAAGACTTCCAGGAAGTAAGTGCTTGTGGGCTTCACAATGCCCACAAGCAAAATGACAACAATGTGGACATAGTTTTATAAACTATCTTTTTTGAATAACTACGCCCTTCGCACAAAATTCCACAAATTTGTCCGATGGAAATCAGATCGTGTGTACTAGGCTAAAGTGTGACAGTGTTCAAAGCTGAAAATTGGCCTGGGCAGGAAGGGGGTATAAGTGCCCAGTAGGAAAGTGGAAAAGCTATCCATACACCAGCAGAATTTCTTTTAAACTTTTGTTGAAAATTCAGAATTTTAATTTTGGGAGAGGGGCTCATCTCATACTTACATGGGGCCCACTGCACACTTACATGGGACCCACCCCATACTTACATCGGGCCCACCCCATACTTATATGGGACCCACCCCATACTTACGTTGGGCCTACCTCATACTTACATGGGACCCACCCCATACTTACATGGGACCCACCCCATAGTTACATGGGGCCCACTCCATAGTTACATGGGGCTCACTCCATAGTTACATGGTACTCACCCTATACTCACATGGGGCCCACTCCATACTCACATGGGGCCCACACCATTCTTACATGGGGCCCACCCCATACTTACATGGGGCCCACTCCATACTTACATGGGGCCCACTCCATACTTACATGGGGCCCACTCCATACTTACATGGGGCCCACTCCATACTTACATGGGGCCCACTCCATACTTACATGGGGCCCACACCATACTTACATGGGGCCCACTCCATACTTACATGGGGCCCACCCTATACTTACACGGGGCCCACCCCATACTTACACGGGGCCCACCCCATACTTACACGGGACCCACCCCATACTTACACGGGACCCACCCCATACTTACACGGGACCCACCCCATACTTACATGGGGCCCACCCCAAAATTACATGGGGCAAGAGCCCTCTTAGTGGTCCTCAGGGATACAAAGTTGTACCAACGTTTTCTCTGCCCTGCCTACAAACGTTCCAAATAAAAGCAGCCATACTTACATGGGACCCACCCCATACTTACATGGGGCTCACTCCATACTTACATGGGACCCACCCCATACTTACATGGGGCTCACTCCATACTTACATGGGACCCACCCCATACTTACATTGGGCCTACCTCATACTTACATGGGGCTCACTCCATACTTACATGGGACCCACCCCATACTTACATCGGGCCTACCTCATACTTACATGGGACCCACCCCATACTTACATGGGGCCCACTCCATACTTACACGGGGCCCACCCCATACTTACACGGGGCCCACCCCATACTTACACGGGACCCACCCCATACTTACACGGACCCACCCCATACTTACACGGGGGCCCACCCCAAACTTACACGGGACCCACCCTATACTTACACGGGACCCACCCTATACTTACATGGGGCTCACTCCATACTTACATGGGACCCACCCCATACTTACATGGGACCCACCCCATACTTACATTGGGCCTACCAAATAAAAGCAGCCATACTTACATGGGACCCACCCCATACTTACATGGGGCTCACTCCATACTTACATGGGACCCACCCCATACTTACATGGGGCTCACTCCATACTTACATGGGACCCACCCCATACTTACATTGGGCCTACCTCATACTTACATGGGGCTCACTCCATACTTACATGGGACCCACCCCATACTTACATCGGGCCTACCTCATACTTACATGGGACCCACCCCATACTTACATGGGGCCCACTCCATACTTACACGGGGCCCACCCCATACTTACACGGGGCCCACCCCATACTTACACGGGACCCACCCCATACTTACACGGACCCACCCCATACTTACACGGGGGCCCACCCCAAACTTACACGGGACCCACCCTATACTTACACGGGACCCACCCTATACTTACATGGGGCCCACCCCAAACTTACATGGGGCAAGAGGCCTGTTAGTGGTCCTCAGGGATGCAAAGTTGTACCAACGTTTTCTCTGCCCTGCCTACAAACGTTCCAAAAACAAAAACGTTCTAAGTTCTCCTGGACTATGGCCAACTTTTGAGCAGCAGCAGCCAACAGTAGTAGAATTTATGGTACTTGAATAAATTGCAAGCCCCCACCTGTTCTCCTCTGCCAATCAACGGGACTTAGAGGGCTCTTTAATAAATGATGGGCAGAGTGCAGGGTGCCCAATATTCTGTGCTGGTAAGCTCTTGAAGTATAAATACACCCTTTTGTTGGTAAACTGCCACAATGGTTATGTCTACATTTCCTCCTCTATGACACTGCCAACCCTTTTCATACCCCAGATAACTCAAGCACTTTAATTCCATTAAGTGCTTTGGCTTTTGTGTGGGTGCCATCCTCCTTCCCGTGTCTGGCAGTCTATAAATCTCCACTGATCGGCACCAGCCTGGTTGCCTAGGACTCGGCAGAAGAGAGAGATGAATTTAATCAGGGTGTGATCTGTTTATCTCCGGCTGAAAGGCCTTTTCTCTCCTCGTGCGGTCCCATTCAGCGAGGTTTGTTTAGCCTGCTGCCCCCCCTATTCACCTTAAACACTTCTCGGGTTAATAAAAGCAGCCTTTGTTTCTATCAGTGATCTATAAGGACGTGTCGCTCGGTGCATTTGTTTCTGCTTGTTGTTCCGAAGCTAAACGGTCTGACCAGAGATCGTTTACACCCAGCAATTACCACGTACAATATGTGTTAGCGATATTGATGGCGGCCATTTGTGATAATCGCCAGTCTATTCTGAAGGATGTTTTTCGTTTGACCGTGTCAGCGCAGCTTTGTGTCGCGTGTAGAAGTGGCGATAGAGGCTGATGAATGGTATGGGATCCTATACACCTGAGGCTTTCCCATATAGGAAAAAAAAGGACAACTGTAAGAGAAACCTCAATTAATTAGAAATATGATGTTATGGAGCTAATAGAAATATTTCAACGTTAAAGTGACACAAAAATTAAACATGTATTCTTAAAGCGGAGCTCCAGGCTCCGTAAAACATTTATAAAAGTCAGCAACTACAAATATTGTAGCTTCTGACTTTTAATATTAGGACACTTACCCGTCCAGGGATCCTGCAATGTCGGCACTCTAGCTGATTCTTCAATTGGCTCTCGGTTGCTGCCTCCACCCAGCGGCGACTGGTGCGCAAAAATTTTGGGGGGGGGGGAGGGGCGCAAACAAACTGAAAAAAAACCAACATCAACTGCTGCCACTGTGCCCATCAAACGCAGCTACTGTGCCCATCAATTGCCGCCACTGTGCTATCAAATGCAGCCACTATGCCCATCAAACGTAGCCACTGTGCCCATCAAATGCAGCCACTGTGCCATCAAACGCAGCCACTGTGCCCATCAAAAGCAGCCACTGTGCTCATTAATTGCCACCACTGTGCCATCAAATGCCACCATTGTGCAAACAAACTGAAAAAAAAAACACATCAACTGCAGCCACTGTGCCCATCAAACGCAGCTACGGTGCCCATCAATTGCTGCCACTGTGCTATCAAATGCAGCCACTATGCCCATCAAACGTAGCCACTGTGCCCATCAAATGCAGCCACTGTGCCATCAAAAGCAGCCACTGTGCTCATTAATTGCCACCACTGTGCCATCAAATGCCACCATTGTGCCCATCAAACACAGCTACTGTACCCATCAATTGCTGACACTGTGCCCATCAATTGCCGCTACTGTGCCCATTAATTGCTGCCAGTGCTTATCAATTGCCGCTACTGTGCCCATCAACTGCCGCTACTGTGCCCATCAACTGCCGCCAGTGTACCCATCAACTGCCGCCAGTGTGCCCATTAACTGCCGCCAGTGTGCCCATCAACTGCTGCCAGTGTGCCCATCAACTGCTGCCACTGTGCCCATCAACTGCTGCCACTGTGCCCATCAACTGCCGCTACTGTGCCCATCAACTGCTTCCAGTGTGCCCATCAATTGCCGCTACTGTTCCCATCAAATGCTGCCAGTGTGCACCCCCCGCCTGTCACCTACCTAGCATGGCGCCCGCTGCTCACCGGTCATCATTTTGGACTGCTCTAATCAGGTGCTTCCAAAAAATACCCCCACCGCTGTAATTCAGGTGATCAGCGCCCGACAAGGGGCCGGACATCTGAATAGGGGGCGACAGCGGCGACCATAGATAGATTCATGCAATGCATGAATCTATCTATTGGTGATAGAGTGGTGCCAGGAGAGAGCGGGCGGTGCCCATGTGCCCCTTATAGACACGCCACCACTATCTCCACCATTCCTTGTAAGGGAAACCGGCATTGAAGCCTTGCGACTTGCGCTGCATTACGTGAATGGCCCGGCATCAGGGGAAGGAGGAGAGGGGGTGGCCGTGGCATGGTCACCTAAAAGGGGGGATGAGTACCTGTTAAAAACAGGTACCCGCTCCCCCTGAAAGATGCCAAAAGATCCCCTTTTGGATGGAGTTCTGCTTTAAAATGTTACTGAACCCAGGACCCTGCATTCACTATATCTGGTCCCCCACAGTACAGAGAACATGGAAATGCAACTATTTTAGTAAATATAAACGGCTAAATACCTTTTCTCGTCAGCAGTATATAGCAGTCTTATGACTTCTATCAGTGTCGGGTTAAAGCGTGAAGGAGGAGTTTACTTTCTCCTCTGACTGTCCTATGAGGCTGCAGGCCCCCTGACCCTCTGTCTGAACAGTGCGGATTGGCCCTGTGCTGATCACATGCACCCTCCCAAGAAAAAAAATACTCTCTAGCAATCATAGGTGTGCACAGACCATTGCATTAAGGTGTGCACCTCAAAGCTCCAACACATATGCACGTGTGACATATTTACTGGCCTCTTCCCTGCTCTCCATCTTGAAACATTGGGGGGGGGGGGAGAGAAAGAGAGCACACAGGGTGACCTGGGCAGAAAAAAGAAGAGGAACAGGGAGAGGAGGGATGGCGGGGTGGCATATAATGGTACCGACCCCCTATACTTTCCTCCTGTGGCAGCTGAATGTCGGGGAGAGGGAGAGGAGAAGAAGCCAACTTTCAGCTGCTGGAGGAGGAAAATACAGATCAGTTCCACTAAATTCCACCCCTGCCGCCTCCCCTTTCCAGGTTCTGGATGTCAACAAGGGAGGATCGCGGTTTACCTGTCACCTGTCCCCGTTCGGCGAGTAAATTGCGATTGATGGGTTGCCAACCACAGGATTAGGGTGTGCCCAGGCACACCCCTTGCACATACCTATGCTAGCAATACACACCAAACTGAGCATGTGCAAAATGCCCCCAAGGCTCTGTACTCTCAGGAGATGGCTTGGGGACTGTGGAAGAAGGGGAGGATCAGAGAAGACAGGATCAAACAGCCTTTTTACACAATGTGGAGGATTAACCCCTTAGGTTCCACAGTGATAACAAGCATGCTTTACTGCATATACAGACTGAATTTACTGTTGTAGGTTTAGTAACATGTTAAGGGTTGTACACATGAGCCGAACACTGGGTGGTATCGGGTGGTTCAATAGAAACCGGCCGATGTGTATGGCAGGGGCATGACCATAAAAGTCCTATTGTTTGAAATCCGATCCGTGCTCTCAGCCAATTGCTGAGAGCGCTGACCGGTGTTCTCTAGCAGAGGACGGTCCCCCTGTCCGAACACAATAGCTCAGCGGGGAAGATTGCTGTACATTGGATTGTTAGTACAGGATCTCCTTCCAAACTTTTCTGTTTTTTTCCTTCAACCCGGTGGGTTGAACAAAAACAAAACGATAGTGCGGAACAGTATCTCACTAAACATGATACATCACAAGGAAAAGTGGCTTAGCGCCTGCTCTAGGTACCACATGCACAATGACGGTGTACAACATCTAAGTATGTATACATTTAGGGCCAGATCCACAAACTAATTACGCCGGCGTATCTATTGATACGCCGCATAATTTTAAAGTTCCCGCGTCGTATCTCTGTTTTGTATCCACAAAACAAGATACGACGGAATGCGGGCTCGATCCGACAGGCGTACGTCTTAGCACGCCGTCGGATCGTAGGTGCATTTTCCCGCTGGCCGCTAGGTGGCGTTTCCGTCGAATTCCGCGTCGAGTATGCAAATTAGGTAGTTATGGCGATCCACGAACGTACGTCCGGCAGGCGAATTTTTTTACGTCATTTCCGTAAGGCTTTTTTCGTCGTATAGTAAACCCCTGCTATATGAGGCGTAATGTTAATGAAAATGTAACGTCGTTTGCGTAAGTCGTTCGCGAATAGGGATTTGCGTAGAATGACGTCATCGTCGTAAACATTCGCTTGTTCCGGTTTATTTTTGAGCATGCGCACAGGGATACCCCCACGGACGGGGTCACGACGTATTTACATAAAACACGCCCCCATCACATAGATTTGAATTGCGCGCCCTTACGCCGGGAGAATTATGCTACGCCGCCGTAACTTTGGAGGCAAATGCTTTGTAAATACAGCATTTGCCTCTCAAAGTTGCGTTACTAGGATACGCTACGCCAGAAGAAAAATACGATCCGCTATGTGGATCTGGCCCTTATACTTTTCAAAGATATATTTGTTATCTTATACATATTTGATTGTACGTTTTTACATAGATTTCCTTTTGATGTATCATGTCAAAATATACTCTGTTACTATGTTTATAATTTACAGATGTAATAAACTGCTAGTTGTCATTGGTGTTCCAAGGGGAACAAGAATTTAATATGCCTACCAATATTTTGTATTGCTATGTACATCTTAGGACTATTGGCTCGGTACTTTTACATATTGATATCAATGGAAATAAACACGTTTTTACCAATTGACCACTGGGCACGTAAACCCACTTAATAACCAGACCAATTTTCAGCTTTCGGTGCTCTCACAATCATACAACATTGTACCCAAATGACATTTTCGTCCTTTTTTTCACACAAATAGAGCTTTCTTTTGGTGGTATTTAATCACCGTTGGGTTTTTAATTTTTTGCGCTATAAGAGAAAAAACACTGAAAATTCTGTAAAAAAAATGAATTTTTCTTTGTTTCTGTTATAAAATTTAGCAAATTTAGTATATTTTCTTCATTTTTTTGCATAATGTGAAAGATGAAGTTACGCCAAGTAAATAGAAACCCAACATGTCACCATTCAAAATTGCACACGCTCGTGGAATGGCGCCAAACTTCGCTATTTAAAAATCCCCATAGGCGACGTTGCAGGGTATTGTGGGGTATTGCAGTGTATTGTGGGGTATTGCAGAGTAGTGTGGGGTATTGCAGAGTATTGTGGGGTATTGCAGAGTATTGTGGGGTATTGCAGAGTATGGGCGGTATTGCAGTGTATTGTGGGGTATTGCAGAGTAGTGTGGGGTATTGCAGTGTATTGTGGGGTATTGCAGAGTATTGTGGGGTATTGCAGTGTATTGTGGGGTATTGCAGAGTAGTGTGGGGTATTGCAGAGTAGTGTGGGGTATTGCAGAGTATTGTGGGGTATTACAGAGTATTGCACAGGGTATTGTGTATTGCACAGTATGGGCACGGATAGCTGAGCATGTAGGGATGGATGGATGGCTGAATCTGTGACTGCATTTGTCACAGATCCAGCCCACAGCACTCGTGCTGCATCCGCTCTCTCCCCTCTCCTCTCACACTGTACCGTTCGGTACAGAGAGGGGAGGGAGGAACCGGCGTCATCACATGACGCCGGTTTGTTTACAAGTGATCGCTCCGTCATTGGACGGAGAGATCACGTGGTAAACTGCCGCCATCAGCGGCGATTTACCGTGATCCGTGATGCGCCGGGGTCCTTCGGACCTGGCGGTCACGGACATTCCCGTGTGCGCGCCCCATGGGGCGCGCGAGAGCACGATTCTGGGAGGACGTCCATGGACGTCCTCCCAGAGTTAGGGGACCGCCTTGTAGACGTCTTTCGTCTATAGGGCAGTGATTAAGTGGTTAATTTGTGTTTCCTCGTGGCACCTGTAAAGTCCATCCCAAAAAAAGGATTTCTTCTTGTATTTGTAATATTATTACGGATGTGGTATTGAGTTGGCCCTTACTTACTATATGTCACATGTTTATATGTAATAAATTATATTTTTATCAGTTTTTCCACCATCTCTCATACAGGTTTCGTTATAACATTTCTTCAGCAGAGCTTCTTGGGCAATGAGGCCTGCAGAGTATGTAATCCCTAACATTGGACTCTATTTTGCTTTGTATAATGTAACATTGGCAGCATTTTATCTGTGTTAAGAAGTGAAAAGAAACTGCTGATCTTGTCCGAAATTCAGAATCTGTAAACATCCCGGTTTATCTCAAAGAGCCCACCTAGTTCTTATCTTGGACAACAGAATGATTAGCCTTTATAGTGTGGAGATCTTAAAGTGGTTGGGTAGCTTATGAAGAGACGATGGGCAGTGCTGACACCCATCAGTCCACAAGAACTGCGTGCCCTAGGGCCAGGGCCGCCATCAGGGAGGGTACAGGCAGTACACCTGTAAGGGGCCCGGATGGCAACCCCCTTTAAAAAAAAAGGGGGGCCCGGAGGCCCATAGGGCCCCAGATGGCAACCCCCCTATTTTTTTTTTTTTTTTAAATATATTTTTATTTTATTTTTTATTAAAAGGGACAATTTTTTTTTTTTTTTTTTTAGAGGTTCGGAGATCCCGAAGGCCCCAGGGCCCCAGATGGAACCCCCCCCCCCTTTTTTTATCTTATTTTTATATAAAAAAAATATATATCTTATCATTAAAGGGTCCAGAAATGCCAGAAATGCATTAACTCCTCTGTCTCCTCTGTCCATCAGGAATTATTTGGCCCCTTACACAGCTTCAGGCCTCTGGGCCCTTTAATAAAAAACATATATATGTATATATATATATATATATATATATATATAAATATATATATATATATATATATATATATATATATATATATATATATATATATATATTATTAAAGGGTCCAGAGGTCCCCAGGGCATTGGATGGCAACCCCCCTCTTTTTTATAAAAAAAATATATATTATTTTTATATTATTTTATTTCTTTTTAGTGTATATATATATATATATATATATATATATATATATATATATATATATATATATACTAAAAAGAAATAAAATAATATAAAAAAAATATATATTTTTTATAAAAAAGAGGGGGGTTGCCATCCAGGGACCTGGGGACCTCTGGACCCTTTAATAATATATATATATATATATATATATATATATATATATATATATATATATATATTTATATATATATATATATATATATATATACATATATATGTTTTTTATTAAAGGGCCCAGAGGCCTGAAGCTGTGTAAGGGGCCAAATAATTCCTGATGGACAGAGGAGACAGAGGAGTTAATGCATTTCTGGCAGATCAACAGGCATTTTATTGTATTTGGGTCTTTCAAGTTCATTGGGCTCAACAAAAATACTCTAGCAATGACCCACCCCCCCTCGCCCCACACTAACACAAACACCAATGCTCGTTAGGTCTATGCTGGAGTAAGGAGAAATACTAACCAAATTCAATGCTCCAGCAATGTCCCTTCCACCGTGTGTCCAGTCCCCTGCAGCCTCCTCTCTAAGGCCTCGTACGCACGACCGTTTTCCTCGACAGAATCCATCAAGAAACGTGGTGGCAGAGCTTTTTTTGCAGAGAAAAACGGCCGTGTGTATGCTTTTCATCGAGAAAACTGTTGTGGAACTCGATGAGAAAAAAAGAGAACAAGTTCTCTTTGTCGGGAGTCTCAATTTCCTTGTCGTGTTGGTTTTCGACGAGAAACACGTTCGTGTGTATGCTTAGAAACCCGCACATGATCAGAAGGTTGGCGCCAGTGGAATCAAACTTCCCCTTTATAGTGCCGTCGTACGTGTTGTACGTCACCGCGTTTGAGAACGACTAGATTTGGTCTTGGCAGTGTGTACGCAAAGAAAGCTTGTCAAGATTCTCGACAAGCCTAACAAGGAACTCGTCGAGGAAAACGATGTTTCATTAACGACGAGTTCCTCGGTCGTGTGTACGAGGCCTAAGTCACGTGCTTCCTCCACCATGTACAATGCAGGGTTAATAGCCTTGCAATGTATGTTACATAGTTGGTAAGGTTGAATAAAGACAATTCAGTGGAACCTCAGATTACGAGCATAGTCTCTTCCAGGAGAATGCTCGTAATCCAAAGCACTCGCATATCAAAGCGAGTTTCCCCATGGAAGTCAATGGAAATGAAAATAATTTATTCTGCATTGACTTCAATGGCATGCAATTCTGCATGTGACCAGAGGTGGGGGGTGCCGCAGAGCCTCGGAAACACTGAGAAAGGCCCAGGGACAAATTGGCTGAAAAACCTGGGAAACTGAGTATTTCTGAGTTTTTACAAGCATTTCCGAACGGCTCTGAATGGCTCCGGCGCCCCCCCCCCTCTCCCCCCACCTCAGGCCAAACACAGTATTGGACACTGGTGTGGCTTGAATCCTGATCATTTTGCGAGACAACACTCGCAAACCGAGTCAGGATTTTTTTTTAAACGGTGCTCATATTGCGAAACACTCGTTAACCGCGTTACTCGCAATCCGAGGTTTCACTGTATTTCAATCAGTTCAACCTGTGTAGGTGTAGGTGTGTCAGTGTCTATAATTATTTAACATATCCCTGCTTGTTGTGTTCTTTAAGATGGACGTTCAAGAGTCTTTTACAAATATCAATACTCTGCGTTGACACCACCAGTTGTGGAAGAGAATTCCACATCCTTATTGCCCAGACACTGATAAACCCCCTACACGGTTTAATGTTAAACCGCTTCTCCTCCAATATCATTGTGTGGCCCCGTGTCCTCTAACACTCCTTGTGACTGAATAGTTTTTTTGCTACGCTGGTGTAGCGCTACCCCCTCAGGAGCCGCTGATTGATTTGGGATCGGCGTATTAAGTTACCTCTATGTGTTGTCTAGGGGTAAAGGTAGTGAGTAGAGCAATAAGCGAATGTCCAGTTCATAGATAAGGTTTTCTGAATGCTTAATTTCTTGGCCCAACACGACCAACATCAACTTGAGGTAGAAAGAAAAGGTTGATGAAGTAAAGGAACTTTGCGGTATCAGGCTTGGATAGGAGGAAAGCAATCCTGCTCTCAGTAACTGTACAGTTCGTCTCCACTACAGCCAGAGTGGGTGAAGTGCCTCCGGACAGACCTCTGCCACAGGCCTGGCAGCCGGAGTGCCACTTAAAGGTTGCTGGGAGGAACAGGTCTCTGCCACAGACCTGGCTCAGGTGAGACCTCTGCCACAGGCCTAGTACTTGGATGAGCTAAATGGTTGAGCTAATCCAGTAAATTGTGCTAGGGTCACCGGTTGACAGTGCAAATGTACCTGTCAATGTCCCGGTCACCAGATCCCCGATGGTTCGTTCAAGCCCTCTTGGATAACCTGCCTCCGGGTTCTCCTCAAGCCGATCCCCCACCGAACGGCATACAGCCTGGGATCTCCTCAGTAGAAGGGGGACCCAGTAAGTCACTGGGGCCCCTTGGTAGCATCAGTTGCTCCAGATCAGGAGGGCCCAGAGTCTGGAACTCCGCGTGGCGCGCGACCCCAGGCCAGGTAGGCCATAGTGGTGGGGCCCGCGATGTGCGCGCACCCTAAAGGTGGAACCAGGAACCCGCGAAGAACCAAGAACAACGGCCTCCGCCACAGAAATACTCCTCCCCAGCATGCCCCGCGAGGGAAAACTCCTCCAATTGGCTGCTGAAAAGAAGCAGCTCCGCCTGGACCTCTCTGGCGCCACCTGCCGCCCAGGGATGGAACCGCATCCCTAGAACGCAGTCTGACCCACAGAACAATCCAGATTTGGCGACAGCCAAATTTAACATAATTAAGAATGAGAGCAACTTAGCTCTCTCATTCTCCCACTAACTTTAGCGTAGTGCCCTTACTGAAAGTAAAGGGGCGCTACACTGGGATCACCATTGAGGCATTTGTAAATCGCGATCATGTCCCCTCTCAAGCATCGCTTTTCCAGCGAGAATAAATGAAGTGCTTGTAATTGAGGTCCTCCAGTCCCCCGATTAGTTTTGTTGCCCTTCAATGGACTCTCTACAGCTCCAGCACATCCCTTCTGAGAATTGGTGACCAGAATTGGACAGAGTACTCTAGATGTGGTCTAAAGCCTCGTACACACAACCGAGAATCTCGTCAGGAAAAACCCGTCGTTTTCCCTGACGAGATTCTTGGCAAGAAACTCTTGACGCCCGAGTGTACAGACTTTTGTTTCAAAAGAACCACGGTTCTCTTGAAAGGAAAGAAACACGGTGACATCATCACATACGACGAGCATGCGCTCCTCACATTTGATGCCGTCGCCGCCATCTTGCTTCACCTTACCTATGCCATGGAAGCTACCCCGCATGCGTCAAACTCATTTCGAGCATGCGCAGGTTTCAACGGCGACAGGTAAGTATACACACTCTCGGGTTTCTCGTCGGGAAACAGGCCGACAAGAATCTCGACGAGAAAAAAGAGAGCAGGTTCTCTTTTTTTCTCGTTGAGATTCTGGCCAGATTTCCTGACGAGAAACCTGAATGCCTCGTACACACGAATGGGAATCTCGGCAAGAAGCAGTTTTCTCTTTTGTTTATAACGCACAAAATAAAAAACGTAGAGGTGATCAAATACCCCCAAAAGAAAGCTCTATTTGTGTGAAAAAAAGGACGTCAAATTTGTTTGGGAGCCACATCGCACCACCGCGCAATTTTTAGTTAAAGCGATGCAGTGCCGAATCGCAAAAAAATGGCCCGGTCATTGTGCAGCTAAATCCTCCGGGGCTGAAGTGGTTATGGAAGAAAAATAAGGGCCAGATTCTTAAAAGGTTTACGATGGCGCAACGCCATTTGCGCCGTCGTAAGTCCTAATCTGGCCCGGCGTATCTATGCGACTGATTCTTAGAATCAGTTACGCATAGATATCCCTTAGATCTGACAGGTGTAAGGCTCTTACGCTGTCAGATCTTAAATGCAATTTTTTTTCCCGCCGCTAGGTGTCGCCTCGTCGTTTTCCCCGTCGTCCAAGCAAATTAGCTATTTACGCCGATTCCCGAACGTACGCGCGGACGACGCAGTGAATTTACGACGTTTCCGTAAGCGTAAACTTGCCCCTGCTATATGAGGGGCAAGTTTACGAAGGTCCGTCGTATGCATGTTAAGTATGGGGTCAGCGTCGTCTTTTTCCGTCGTTTACATCGTTTTCGTAAGTCGTTCTCGAATACGACTTCACGTCAATGACGCTCACGTCGGCGTCATTGACGTTTTCCGTCGTGAGCTGGAGCATGCGCACTGGGCTATTTTTATGCCCGGCGCATGCGCAGTTCGATCGTCGCGGGGGCGCGCTTAATTTAAATACAAGCCGCCCCCTTTGAATTACGCGGCCTTACGCCGGGCCATTTACACTACGCCGCCGCAAATTACGGAGCAAGTGCTTGGAGAATACGGCACTTGCTCCAGTAATTTGCGGCGGCATAGTGTAAATGGCTTACACTACGCAAACGCCGATTCTATGAGAATCTGGCCCTAAGTGCCTAGAGTGGGTTAGAGCCCTGAGCTGGACCTAAAGAAAGTGTCAAACAAATAAAAGCCCAACTCCAACCTACACGGGACCTTTACCCACATGGCGGGACCCCAATCAAATGGGTAATTTGCAATTCCTTGGAACCACCCCCCTTTAAAAAAGTAACACCTTGCTCTGCGTCCGTTCCCAGTGGACTTTCTGCACAATGATATCTATTAGAACAATAATAGCAAATAAAACAATAATTTAAGAGGAGCCATTTTATCCGGCAATGTTATGGAGTCATTCCAATTAAACGCTCCCTGGAGGGGCGGCTACTTCTGCTCCAAGACTCTATCTCTTCTCCGCAGCCCCGGCTAATGAAGCTTCGTCAACTGCTGCCACCGCATGCATAATGAGACCCCATCTCAGAGGTTACAGGACAGCATCGCTCCCTGCTCCTGGGAAACGTCTTCCATGAATTTCTAATTATAAGTCCATGTTCGAGAGGGATTAGCATCTCCGCTGAAAAAAAGAGCATTTCAATTAGGAGCAGGAATTCAATTTCTTTGTAATCACTGTTTGTGCAGGCAAGGTGTTTGGGTGACACCGTTATACATCAAGCGCAGGGTGCGTGCCTCTTTATAGAGATTTAAAGGGTACAGAAACTACTTTAACAACTTTGTAAAAATTGAGGGGATAATTTCTCAGATGTCATTTTAATTATGTGTAACAAATGTTTTAAAAAAAAAAGCCCACCTTTTTTCATATCTATTTTTTTTTTTTTACGCTTTCTACTGTAAGAAAGACAAAGCGAACCACACATTCCACTTTGTGGGTTATTTAAGGCAGAACTCCAGTCATTAATTCCCTAATAGCTTTTGGGTATGAAGGTGGGCAGTACTGTATGTGCAGGAGAGCAGTGTGCAGGGTATGAAGGTGGGCATTATCTGTAGGAGGGGGAGCATACAGAGTATGAATGTGGGCATTATGTGTAGAAGAGGATTATGAAGGGTATGAAGGTGGGCAGTATATGCAGGAAAAGTGTGTGCAGGCTAAAAAGGTGGGCAGTACTGTATGTGCAGGGTATGAAGGTGTGCAGTATGTGTAGGAGAGGACTATGCAGGTGGGCAGTATGCCCAGGAGAGGTCTGTGCAGGGTATGAAGGTGAGCATTATGTGTAGGAGGGTAGCGTGCAGGGTATGAAGGTGGGCAGTATGTCCAGAAGAGGTGTGGGCGGGGGAATGAAGGTGGGCAGTATGTGTAGGAGGGGAGCGTGAAGGGTATGAAGGTGGGCACTATGTGTAGGAGGGGACTATGCAGGGTATGAAGGTGGGCACTATGTGTAGGAGGGGACTATGCAGGGTATGAAGGTGGGCACTATGTGTAGGAGGGGACTATGCAGGGTATGAAGGTGGGCACTATGTGTAGGAGGGGACTATGCAGGGTATGAAGGTGGGCACTATGTGTAGGAGGGGACTATGCAGGGTATGAAGGTGGGCCGTATGTGCAGGAGAGGAGGGTGCAGGGTATGAAGGTTGGCTGTATGTGTAGAAGAGGAGTGTGAAGAGTATGAAGGTGGGCACTATTGTTACGGAACCATGAACCAGACGTACAACAAGAGATAAGTGAAAATAAGAAGGCTTTATTGAAAATCAAGCTGTAAAGCAAAAGTCCAACGGATGGTGAAACCAGAGGTCAGGAACCAGAAGGGTAGTCAGACGAAGCCAGGATCAGGAACCAGCAGGGAAGTCAGACGAAGCCAGGATCAGGAACCAGCAGGGAAGTCAGACGAGGCCAGGATCAGGAACCAGCAGAGAAGTCAGACAAAGCCAGGATCAGAACCAGAAGCAGCAGCAGTCTTAGAAGCATGTGCACACAGGAGGACCAAGCAAGGAACTGAAGTCACAGACCTCCTATATATGTGAGCCAGGTATCCAGCTCCTCCCAGTGGGAAGGAGGAGCCGCAGGGTGGGAGGCTACAAGAGACCTAGAAACCAAGATGGCCGCCAGCACATGTCAAACGAAGGAGACAGGAGAGAGGTAAGACCATGACAGTACCTCCCCCTCAAGGGCCCCTCCTCCGCGGTGCAAAAAACGGTTTCTGAGGGAAGCGTGCGTGGAAGGCTCGGAGCAAGGCAGGAGCATGGACATCTGCGGAGGGAACCCAGGAACGCTCCTCAGGACCATAACCACGCCAGTGGACCAAAAACTGCACCCGACCGCGGACCAGGCGTGAGTCCAGGATATTGCTCACCTCATACTCCTCGTGATTGCCCACTTGGACCGGACGAGGCCGAGGAACCGAGGAAGTGAAGCGATTGCACACCAGTGGCTTCAACAGGGAGACATGAAACACGTTGGAGATCCGCATGCCAGGCGGAAGCGCAAGGGCATAGGCTACCGGGTTTACCCTGCGAAGCACTCGGAAGGGACCAACAAAGCGAGGAGCCAGCTTGGGAGTGGGCACTCGAAGGTTGAGGTTGCGGGTGGACAACCATACACGGTCTCCGACCTGGTAGGAAGGAGCAGGCGCTCGTCTGCGATCAGCCTGGAGTTTCTGGCGCTGCGCAGAGACCTCAAGGGACCTCTGGATCTGTACCCAAGAAGCACGTAGAGCAGAAAGGTGATCCTCCACAGCCGGAATATCCTGGGGAGAGAATGCCTCCGGTAACACGGCAGGTTGGAACCCATAATTGGCCATGAAGGGAGACGTCCCAGAGGAAGAGTTCACAGCCGTGTTCCTGGCAAACTCAGCCCAAGGCAGGAGGTCAACCCAATTGTCCTGGTGATCGGAGACATAGCAACGAAGGAATTGCTCCAAGGCCTGATTGGATCGTTCTGCGGCCCCATTGGACTGAGGGTGGTAGGCCGAGGAGAAGGAGAGATGAATCCCCAACTGGGAGCAAAAGGCGCGCCAGAACCTGGACACAAACTGACTCCCCCGATCCGACACTATCTCCTTGGGCAAACCGTGCAACCGGAAGACCTCCCGGGCAAAAATCGTGGCCAACTCTTGTGCAGAGGGTAACTTCTTGAGAGGAACACAGTGGCACATTTTGGAAAACCGATCCACAATCATGAGAATGACCGTATGGCCTCGGGATGCAGGGAGGTCCACAATGAAATCCATCCCCAGGTGTGACCATGGGCCCTCCCCGGTGGCTATGGGTTGCAGCAGGCCCAACGGAAGGTGCCGAGGGGACTTACTTTGGGCACAAACGGAGCATGCCGCTACATATGCGGCGATGTCGGAACGTAGGGAAGGCCACCAGAACAGACGTGAAACAGCCCAGGACAGCTGATTCTTACCAGGATGCCCCGCGGTCTTGGAGTTATGGTAGGTTCGCAACAACCGAGTGCGCAACTCCTCAGGCACAAAACATCTGCCGTTGGGTGTCCCAGAGGGAGCACCAGACTGAGCCGCCAAAATCTGCACACCAAGGGGAGAGGTCAGGCTGGTGCGAATGGCGGCCAGGATCTGATTCGGAGGTATGACCGAAGTCGGTATAGATTCCTCCCTGGACAGCTCGGAGTACTGCCGTGATAAGGCATCCGCCCTGATGTTCTTGGAACCAGGTAGGTAGGAGACCACGTAATTAAAACGTGACAAGAACAGAGCCCATCTGGCCTGACGTGGTGTCAATCTCTTGGCCTCAGAAAGGTAGGTCAGATTCTTGTGGTCCGTCAGGATGAGAACCGGAACCACCGAGCCCTCGAGCAAGTGCCTCCACTCTTTGAGAGCCTGCACTATGGCCAATAACTCCCTGTCACCAATCTGATAGTTGCACTCCGCGGGTGACAGTTTCCGGGAGTAAAACCCACAAGGAAGCAGCGGACCCTCTGGTGTCCTACGCTGAGACAGAAGGGCGCCTACTCCCGTCTCGGACGCGTCCACCTCGAGGACAAAGGGCAACCCAGGGTTGGGATGAGACAGAATCGGAGCTGACACAAAGGCGGATTTTAGGGCCTCAAAAGCCCGGATAGCCTCGAGCGGCCAGACCTGGGAATTACTGCCCTTCCTGGTCAGATCCGTGAGAGGCTTGGCCAGCATGGAGAAGTCCCTGATGAACTTCCGATAATAATTGGCGAAGCCCAAAAAACGCTGCAAGGAACGAAGACCACTGGGCTGAGGCCACTGTAAGACAGCCGAAACCTTCTCAGGATCCATGGAGAACCCCTCAGCGGAAATGATGTAACCTAGGAAGGTTACCTGGGATCGGTGAAATTCGCATTTCTCAAGCTTACCGAACAGCTTGTTCTCTCGTAACCGTTGCAACACTCGTTTGACATCCAGAATGTGGGCCTCCCTGGATTCAGAATATACCAAGATGTCATCCAAATAGACCACCACACACTGCTGCAACAGGTCACGGAAAACATCGTTGATGAATTCCTGAAAGACTGCGGGCGCATTGCACAACCCAAAGGGCATAACCAAGGATTCATAATGACCGGTCCTGGTGTTAAAGGCGGTCTTCCACTCATCGCCCGCCTTGATCCTTACCAAGTTATATGCCGCCCTCAGGTCGAGTTTGGTAAAGACCGTGGCCCCTTTAAGGCGATCGAACAGCTCGGAAATCAAGGGTATCGGGTAAGCGTTCTTGATCGTGATGCGATTGAGACCCCTGTAATCGATACAAGGCCTCAACTCACCGCCCTTCTTTTTCACAAAGAAAAATCCAGCCCCTGCCGGGGACGAGGATTTGCGAATGTGACCACGGGACAGCGCCTCCATCACGTACTCCTCCATGGCCTCATTCTCCGCAACCGACAGTGGATAGACCTTGCCGCGAGGAGGAACGGCACCAGGTTGTAACTCAATGGCACAATCATATGGGCGGTGCGGAGGTAGGGCAACTGCGCGTACCTTATCGAATACATCCCGGTACTCCTCGTATTCAGGAGGCAACAGAGAGTCCGAGGAAGTACACAGCAACTTGACAGACCCATGAATGCACTTAGCCCCACACTGTGGTGACCATGAGAGGATCTCGGCCGATCTCCAGTCAAAAGTCGGATTATGCCTCTGGAGCCAGGGGTACCCCAAGACCACCGAGTAGTGTGGAGACGAAATAACTTGGAAGCAGACCGACTCTCTGTGAGCGGCACCAATGGCTACCCCCACTGGAAGGGTCTCATGAGTCACGTGTGACGGTTGGAGGGGTCTGCCGTCTATCGCCTCTAGAGCCAGCGGGGAACCTCGAGCCTGTAGAGGAATGGAATTGGCGGCAGCGAACTCACTATCAATGAAAAAACCACCAGCACCAGAGTCCACCAACGCCTGGGTCGTCACCGAGCCCCCGACCCAGGAGAGGACAACAGTGATCAGTGGTTTATCAACACGGGAAACCGGGGACGAGGAGACTCCACCCAAGATCTGCCCCCGACAGGATCTCAGGTGCGAGCGTTTCCCGGACGGTTCGGACATGCCAACCGAAAATGCCCATCGAGACCACAGTACATGCATCGGCCCTCGCGTCTCCGGAGTACCCTCTCCCCCTCGGACAAGCGAGCAAACCCCAGCTGCGAGGGTTCACCCCCAGACAAGTCAACACCAGGAGGCGTGGGAGGAGAGGGAGGCACGGGTGGGACAGCAAACGTAGGCGCCAAACTGTTAGGAGGCCTCCGCAGGCTCACCTTAAAGGAAGGTCTCTCCCTGAGTCTGGTGTCAATCAAAATCAGGAAAGAAATAAGAGCCTCAAGCTCCACTGGTAGATCCTTAGCTGCAACCTCATCCTTCAAGGCATCCGAGAGACCATGAGAGAAAGCAGCGACCAGGGCCTCATTATTCCAACCTACCTCTGCTGCCAGGGTACGAAACTCAATGGCGTATTCGGCTACGGATCGTGAACCCTGTCTGACGGACATAAGGAGCTTCGCAGCAGAGGCGGCGCGAGCCGGCACATCGAATACCTTCCGAAGAGAAGCAACAAAACCGGAAAACTCGGCAACCACCGGATTGTTGTTCTCCCATAAAGGACTGGCCCAGGCCAAGGCCTTGTCCGAGAGCAGCGAGATCAAGAACCCCACCTTTGATCTCTCAGTGGGAAAGGCATGTGGCAGCAACTCGAAATAAATGCCCACTTGGTTAAGGAAACCTCGGCACTGAGTTGGCTCTCCCCCAAATCGCTGTGGAAGGGGGGCAGAACCGGACATACCCCGAAACACCGCAGGCGCAACAACAGGTGTCGAGGTAGACTCTGGCGCAACAGTCGGATCGGCCGTAGGAGCGGGCCCAGGAGCGACGACCGACCCATCGGCAACGGGAGCGAAATGAGCCGTGCGTTCAAGCAGGGTCTGCAACGCCACGGCGAACTGACTCATCAGGGACTCCAGCTGAACAAGTCTGGCAACCAGCGTGGGTAGCGAGGATGGCTCTGTACCGTCAAAATTCATGGCTTGGTCCTAATGTTACGGAACCATGAACCAGACGTACAACAAGAGATAAGTGAAAATAAGAAGGCTTTATTGAAAATCAAGCTGTAAAGCAAAAGTCCAACGGATGGTGAAACCAGAGGTCAGGAACCAGAAGGGTAGTCAGACGAAGCCAGGATCAGGAACCAGCAGGGAAGACAGACGAAGCCAGGATCAGGAACCAGCAGGGAAGTCAGACGAGGCCAGGATCAGGAACCAGCAGAGAAGTCAGACAAAGCCAGGATCAGAACCAGAAGCAGCAGCAGTCTTAGAAGCATGTGCACACAGGAGGACCAAGCAAGGAACTGAAGTCACAGACCTCCTATATATGTGAGCCAGGTATCCAGCTCCTCCCAGTGGGAAGGAGGAGCCGCAGGGTGGGAGGCTACAAGAGACCTAGAAACCAAGATGGCCGCCAGCACATGTCAAACGAAGGAGACAGGAGAGAGGTAAGACCATGACAACTATGCATAGGAGAGGAGTGTGCAGGGTATGAAGGTGGGCATTATGTGTAGGAAAAGAGTGTGCAGAGTATAAAGGTGGGCAGTATGTGTAGGAGAGGAGTGTGCAGTGTATGAAGATGGGCAATATGTGAAGGAGAGGAGTGTGCAGGGTATGAAGGTGAGTAGTATATGACGGTGGACACTATGGGGTAGATTTACTAAAGGCAAATAGGCTGTGCACTTTGCAAAGCGCAGTTAAACCCTGCAAGTGCAGTTGCTCCAGAGCTTAGTAAATTAGGTAAAGCTTCAATTTGCAAAGGAGTACCCAATCACGTGCAAGGAAAATGTAAATAAAATGCATTTTTGCTTGCACATGATTGCTGATTTCCATCAACCAGAGCTTTGGCACATTTATTAAGCTTTGAGGCAACTGCACTTTTCAAAGTGCACAATCAATTTGTATCTTTAGTAAATCAACCCCTAAGTGTAGGAAAAGAGTGTGTAGTGTATGATGGTGGGCAGTATATGAGGGAGAGGATTGTGTAGGGTATGAAGGTGGGCCGTATATGAGGGAGAGGATTGTGCAGGGTATGGAGGTGGGAAGTATATGAGGGAGAGGATTGTGCAGGGTATGAAGGTGGGCAGTATATGAGGGAGAGGATTGTGAAGGGTATGAAGGTGGGAAGTATATGAGGGAAAGGATTGCGCAGGGTATGAAGGTGGGCAGTATATGAGGGAGAGGATTGTGCAGGGTATGAAGGTGGGAAGTATGAGGGAAAGGATTGCGCAGGGTATGAAGGTGGGAAGTATGAGGGAAAGGATTGCGCAGGGTATGAAGGTGGGAAGTATATGAGGCGAGAGGATTGTGCAGGGTATGAAGGTGGGCAGTATATGTAAGTGAGGAGGGTCTGAAGGTGGGCACTATATGAGGGAGAGGATTGTGCAGGGTATGAAGGTGGGAAGTATATGAGGGAGAGGATTGTGCAGGACATAAAGGTGGGAAGTATATGTAGGAGAGAAGTGAGGAGGGTATGAAGGTGGGCAGTATATGTAGGAGAGAAGTGAGGAGGGTATGAAGGTGGGCAGTATATGTAGGAGAGAAGTGAGGAGGGTATGAAGGTGGGCAGTATATGAGGGAGAGGATTGTGCAGGGTATGAAGGTGGGCAGTATATGTAGAAGAGAAGTGAGGAGGGTATGAAGGTGGGCAGTATATGAGGGAGAGGATTGTGCAGGGTATGAAGGTGGGCAGTATATGAGGAAGAGGATTGTGCAGTATATGAGGGAGAGGATTGTGCAGGGTATGAAGGTGGGCAGTATATGTAGGAGAGAAGTGAGGAGGGTATGAAGGTGGGCAATATATGTAGGAGAGAAGTGAGGAGGGTATGAAGGTGGGCAGTATATGAGGGAGAGGATTGTGCAGGGTATGAAGGTGGGCAGTATATGTAGGAGAGAAGTGAGAAGGGTCTGAAGGTGGGCAGTATATGTAGGAGAGAAGTGAGGAGGGTATGAAGGTGGGCAGTATATGAGGGAGAGGATTGTGCAGGGTATGAAGGTGGGCAGTATATGTAGGAGAGAAGTGAGGAGGGTATGAAGGTGGGCAGTATATGAGGGAGAGGATTGTGCAGGGTATGAAGGTGGGCAGTATATGAGGAAGAGGATTGTGCAGTATATGAGGGAGAGGATTGTGCAGGGTATGAAGGTGGGCAGTATATGTAGGAGAGAAGTGAGGAGGGTATGAAGGTGGGCAGTATATGTAGGAGAGAAGTGAGGAAGGTATGAAGGTGGGCAGTATATGAGGGAGAGGATTGTGCAGGGTATGAAGGTGGGCAGTATATGTAGGAGAGTCTGAAGGTGGGCACTATATGAGGGAGAGGATTGTGCAGGGTATGAAGGTGGGAAGTATATGAGGGAGAGGATTGTGCAGGACATAAAGGTGGGCAGTATATGAGGGAAAGGATTGCGCAGGGTATGAAGGTGGGCAGTATATGAGGGAGAGGATTGTGCAGGGTATGAAGGTGGGAAGTATGAGGGAAAGGATTGCGCAGGGTATGAAGGTGGGAAGTATGAGGGAAAGGATTGCGCAGGGTATGAAGGTGGGAAGTATATGAGGCGAGAGGATTGTGCAGGGTATGAAGGTGGGCAGTATATGTAAGTGAGGAGGGTCTGAAGGTGGGCACTATATGAGGGAGAGGATTGTGCAGGGTATGAAGGTGGGAAGTATATGAGGGAGAGGATTGTGCAGGACATAAAGGTGGGAAGTATATGTAGGAGAGAAGTGAGGAGGGTATGAAGGTGGGCAGTATATGTAGGAGAGAAGTGAGGAGGGTATGAAGGTGGGCAGTATATGTAGGAGAGAAGTGAGGAGGGTATGAAGGTGGGCAGTATATGAGGGAGAGGATTGTGCAGGGTATGAAGGTGGGCAGTATATGTAGGAGAGAAGTGAGGAGGGTATGAAGGTGGGCAGTATATGAGGGAGAGGATTGTGCAGGGTATGAAGGTGGGCAGTATATGAGGAAGAGGATTGTGCAGTATATGAGGGAGAGGATTGTGCAGGGTATGAAGGTGGGCAGTATATGTAGGAGAGAAGTGAGGAGGGTATGAAGGTGGGCAATATATGTAGGAGAGAAGTGAGGAGGGTATGAAGGTGGGCAGTATATGAGGGAGAGGATTGTGCAGGGTATGAAGGTGGGCAGTATATGTAGGAGAGAAGTGAGAAGGGTCTGAAGGTGGGCAGTATATGTAGGAGAGAAGTGAGGAGGGTATGAAGGTGGGCAGTATATGAGGGAGAGGATTGTGCAGGGTATGAAGGTGGGCAGTATATGTAGGAGAGAAGTGAGGAGGGTATGAAGGTGGGCAGTATATGAGGGAGAGGATTGTGCAGGGTATGAAGGTGGGCAGTATATGAGGAAGAGGATTGTGCAGTATATGAGGGAGAGGATTGTGCAGGGTATGAAGGTGGGCAGTATATGTAGGAGAGAAGTGAGGAGGGTATGAAGGTGGGCAGTATATGTAGGAGAGAAGAGAGAAAGGTATGAAGGTGGGCAGTATATGAGGGAGAGGATTGTGCAGGGTATGAAGGTGGGCAGTATATGTAGGAGAGTCTGAAGGTGGGCACTATATGAGGGAGAGGATTGTGCAGGGTATGAAGGTGGGAAGTATATGAGGGAGAGGATTGTGCAGAACATAAAGGTGGGCAGTATATGTAGGAGAGAAGTGAGGAGGGTATGAAGGTGGGCAGTATATGTAGGAGAGAAGTGAGGAGGGTATGAAGGTGGGCAGTATATGTAGGAGAGAAGTGAGGAGGGTATGAAGGTGGGCAGTATATGAGGGAGAGGATTGTGCAGGGTATGAAGGTGGGCAGTATATGTAGGAGAGAAGTGAGGAGGGTATGAAGGTGGGCAGTATATGAGGGAGAGGATTGTGCAGGGTATGAAGGTGGGCAGTATATGTAGGAGAGAAGTGAGGAGGGTATGAAGGTGGGCAGTATATGAGGGAGAGGATTGTGCAGGGTATGAAGGTGGGCAGTATATGAGGGAGAGGAGTGTGCAGTATATGAGGGAGAGGATTGTGCAGGGTATGAAGGTGGGCAGTATGTGCAGGATAGGTGTAAGGTGGTCAGTAAGACTTCCATGTCATTGTAATGTGATTGTGGAGTATGTCCTTTGTCTCTGTGCTATAATGTGTTCCTCTTTCCCATCTCAGAAAGGTAGGGGTATGCTTTAGGTTGGGTGGGGGTGGGGATGGAGGGATATGGGATTTGGGAATATGGATTCTGTTGTAAATCAAACCTGTAAGAAACATCCTATTGGCCAAAGAAGATTTCCCCATATTTGATATACAAAAGAAGCTGAAGGATTTGTCATTTTATTCACCCATGGAAGCCTCATGTGACCTTTTCTTCCCTTTATAAACATGTAAATCTTTATTTTACAGAGCTGGAACCTACTGCCCTGCAATGCAGGAATCTGCAAAAGCTGGTCCAGACAAACCTCATCAGTAAGTGACATTAGCACACACTCACCAGACAGTTATCTATTCATTTGTAAAATAAACAGGTGAACCTTTATCACCAACCATGCATCAAGATGACAGGGACCGCGGACCATCCATGGAGGGGTCATATTTGTTCTGTGAGGAACTCCGGGAAAAAGCACACAATGCACTTAAAGGGTAACTCCACTTTCATGGAAAAATTATAGCAACAAAAACAAAAATGTAGCATAGTAAACTACTACACAGGCCATATTAAAATGTAATGTTATTTAAAATTAGTTTTCCTTTTCAATCTGCAGCTTCTGCCATGCAATTTGGCAACCTGTTGCTGTATGGAACACCCAAAGAAAAGTAATTTCATGCTTGTATGATTGGCTCACTGATTTTCCCAGAAGTACGAACTGGCCCAGATTCCAACCATGTATGGGCAGGCTGAATGTACCAAGTTGATCGATTGATTATGTTGAGTATCTTGAGTATAATCAGCATGTCGGCATAATAATAGTCCTGTGGACAGATTCTCCCACCTGAGCTGTCCACAGAGTTACCATGGGCCTCTTGGCTGATTCTCTGATGAATTCTCTCCTTGCCCGGCCGGTCAGTTTAGGTGGACGGCCATGTCTTGGTAGGTTTGCAGTCGTGCCATACTCTTTCCATTGTCAGATGATGGATTGAACAGAGCTCCGTGAGATGTTCAAAGCTTGGGATATTTTATTATAACCTAACTCTGCTCATCCGATCGCATGTACACAAATCCGTCCGACTAAAATCCAAAGTACAAACACGCATGCTCCGAACTAATGCTAACCATCAGACAACATTAGCAGAAGTTGCCCAAAGGGTGGCGCTAAACAGCAGAAAAAACACGTAGTTTCGTGAATGTTGGCTGACAAAGTTCTGCCCTTTGTCTGCAGAACAAGTTCACGGCCAACGCCCTTCGGACAAAAATCCATGGATTTGTCCGATGAAAATCCGATCGTGCATATGTCATATGAGGCTTAATAACCCCAGCTGCAGAACACATAATAATAAAAATATAAAAAAAAAGACACCCACTTCTCTTATGTTTTAAGCAACCTGACTGCATTACAATAAAATGGAGGCTTCAACTGATAAGGTTATGTTGTGTCCTCAGTTGTTCCGGCTGGTTTAGTCCTAATCCAGCCCTTGATTTCCTTTTACCTGTCATTGCTAAATTCTCTAGAGACGGGTGCCAGGCCCCTCCCGAAAGCCAAGAGGTAAGAGGTGTTTCCAAATTGCAGACAGGTTTACCATTAACTGCTCTGGAATTCTTCCTGGTTTCCGAGTTCTGTATTGATGTGATTCTATTTTCCCTATCCACACAGGAGACGGTCCTCTCTGGAAGACCATGCTGTCCCTGAAGCTCGCCTTCCTCCTGCTGCTCTCCCTGGGGCACGTCTCCTGCCAGTCAGGTAAGTCCTATTCATGTATATAATAGGCAGTGATTATTTTTCTGTTTAATTACAGATGTAAAGTGTATTGTGTGACTTTCGTTTGACTATAACTTGTCTGTTTTACCTTTTTTAACAGCTGATTTCTTGTACTAAATAATTTTTGTCCCTTTGAATAATTTTGTGCTAATCTTATCTAACCAAATGCTGCAAAAAATATTAAAGCGGGGGTTCTCCCTAAAAATTTTTTTTTTCTAGCATGTCATTCAGCATAGTAGCGTGAGCTACAGTATGCCTTTATATTTTTTTTGGCGCCGTACTCACTGTTTAATCGCGTAGTAAAGTTTCAGGGGAATGGGCGTTCCTATGCAAAGGGCTCGTGATTGACGGCCGGCTATGGCGCGTCACGCTTGACGGAAATAGCCGAAATAGAAGTTTGCTCTTCACGGCGCCTGCGCAGTCAGCTCCGATGTCTGTGCACAGGCGCTGTATAGCGCCGTGAAGAGCCGAGACCTACTCCTGCTATTTTCGTGACGCGCCATAGCCGGCCGTCAATCACGAGCCCTCTGCATAGCAACGCCCATTCCCCGCGGGGAGTCTGAAACTTTACTACGAGATTAAACAGTGAGTACGGCGAAAAAAAAAAATATAAAGGCGTACTGTAGCTCGCGCTACTATGCTGAATGACATGCTAGAAAGTTGTTTTTTAGGGTGAAACACTGCTTTAAGGAGGGAGAGGAACCAATAATAAAGAAAAAACAAATTGCAGTTGTTTTAAATAAGTTGCTTCCGTCACAAACGTATAACTTTACCTCCTTTCCTTGTGATGGGCAGTAGGTAGTATGTTGATGGAGCATTGGACCCAGGGCAGGGACAAGGGGTGGGCAGGAGGGGAAGCTGCCCTGGGTACTGTGGTATCAGGGCACCGCCAGGAGGTTGGGAAGAGGGGATTTGTGTTGGGATGGGGGAATTTTGTTGTGCTAGAAAATGTAAAGTGGTAGGGGGAGGGGATTTGTGCTATGGGGGGGATTCTTTTTTCATGGGGGGGGGGATTTGTGTTGGGATGGGGATTTTTGGGTGGGGGGTGGCAGGGGATGTGAATTGTTCTAGGAGTGGAAATGTTAGGAGGTGTGCTAGGAGTGGTAATTTAAAGGGGTTTTGTTTTAGGAGGGGGAATTTTGTTGTGCTAGAAAAGGTAAGGGATGGGATTTGTGCTATGGGGGGGATTATTTTTTTTATAGGGGGGGGGATTTGTGCTAGCAGGGAGGATTGGAGGGGATTTTTTCCGGGTAGATACATTTGGGGAGGGGGGCTGGGGGACACGATAAAGGCTATAGCACTTACAAAGGCTACCTAACAAAAAATGAAATTTGGGGGTGATATGTGCTAGGAAGGGGAATTGGGGGGGGGGGGGCATATAGGGAATGAGAAAATGTGAGCTGGGGGATTGGGCAAAGATTTGTGCTGGGAATGGGATTTCAGTACGGTGCGGATTTATATTGGAATTAGGGAAAATGTATGCTTCGGGGTAAGCATGCAGATTAGCGCTCTTAGTTGTTTTTCTTTTTTTTGGGGGTGGGGGGGTACATTTTTGCTGACACATAATGCTCATACATCTTGATCGCTTTTTTGTTTTGTTCTCTTCTTCTTTTTTTTTTTTTTTTTAAACAAACTTTATTGAGATGTCACACAGACCTCTCATAAACAGCAAGTATCAGCCACACAGTGCAAGGCAGAGGATTGCCTCCCACCGCGCTTGCGCTAAAAAAAGTACCGCATTCAGTACTTTTTGCAGCACGTCGTCCTTTGACACCGCCGTACTGCGGTGCTGTAAACTGGGCACAAAGGAGACGAGGCATTTTGCCTTGTCCATGTGGTGGGTCTCCCCTGGAATAGCCACCCAACACAGTGTGTATGTATGTATACGTGTGTGTGTATATGTATGTATGTTTGTATGTATGTATGTATGTATGTATGTATGTGTATATATAATGTGTATGTATGTGTATATATAATGTGTATGTATGTGTGTGTGTATATATATATATATATATATATATATATATATATATTTGGATTTGTTGTCCAATCTTCTTACTGTTTATTATCAGCCTATAAGTCCTGATGAAGCCTCTGAAACTTGTTGGCTTTTGTGTGACCACTTTACTGGACTTGCACAGTTTCCGCGGCACTCTCATTCTAAATCTCCTTTCCTTGCAAAGGGAGCGCAGAAAAGTTTGATGCAGAACTTTTTACCCCATGCCCATTCACCCAGTCTGATGTCCTATGAGATGAATTCATTGTTCAGCTGACAATTTTTTACCGGCTCCTTCAGATTTTCAATTGAATTGCGTGCCGATCGAGCCAATCATGACTCAATTTCTGCCTCATTCAACGGGAATCGGCCAAAATTCAATCTGTGTGTCGCCAGCTTAGAGGAAAATACTCTGGGCTCTGAAATCTCAACTCTGTAAAAATGGCCCATTTTATTCCTGCGACCGATCTTCCTGAACTAGGAGTATTCGGAGAGGATTCATTTGGAAAGTGATCTTGTGAAGAAATGTGAAAAAAAAATTCTACAGGACATTTAGACCGGGAGTCTCTACTGAACAGAATCGGTTGTGTAATGAGGCAGACAAAGGCAACATTGTTCCCTATTGTTTGCCAAGGCAGTTGAATGTGGCTGTATACACAATTACACATGTTGAGTTTTATTCATTTTTTGGCTTGGATGGATATATAATAATAAAAAGGCCAATATACAGTTTTCTAACCCCTGAAGGTAGACGACTGGCATTCCTGCCTACCCTCACAACCTGACCCCGAGTCCAGGAAGGGCACAACTATCAATATGAGTCAGTTCTGTGTTTGTTTGAAAAAGGCTAAAAGTGCGATGCTGACTTCTGTTACTCGGGGGAGGAGACCTACAACCAGTCTTTCCTCTCATTGGATGCACAACTCCAACCCCTGAAGTCCCGGTGTTCAATTTGCTGCCTGGGGGCCACATTCAGCCTTTTGGCACTTTTTGTGCCGGGGACCCAGCAGACACTAATTCTTTGTTTCCCTTTTGCCCTGTTATAGGATTAATGTCTAGCAGCCTCAAGTAATATGGCTTCAGTCTCTGACCATCTCCTGTATCATGTCTGCAGTCTCTGACCATCTCCTGTGTCGTGGCCGCAGTCTCTGACCATCTCCTGTGTCGTGGCCGCAGTCTCTGACCATCTCTCCTGTGTCGTGGCCGCAGTCTCTGACCATCTCTCCTGTGTCGTGGCCGCAGTCTCTGACCATCTCCTGTGTCGTGGCCGCAGTCTCTGACCATCTCCTGTGTCGTGGCCGCAGTCTCTGACCATCTCCTGTGTCGTGGCCGCAGTCTCTGACCATCTCCTGTGTCGTGGCCGCAGTCTCTGACCATCTCCTGTGTCGTGGCCGCAGTCTCTGACCATCTCCTGTGTCGTGGCCGCAGTCTCGGCCCATCTCTCCTGTGTCGTGGCCGCAGTCTCGGCCCATCTCTCCTGTGTCGTGGCCGCAGTCTCTGACCATCTCCTGTGTCGTGACCGCAGTCTCTGACCATCTCTCCTGTGTCGTGGCCGCAGTCTCTGACCATCTCTCCTGTGTCGTGGCCGCAGTCTCTGACCATCTCTCCTGTGTCGTGGCCGGAGCCTCTGACCATCTCTCCTGTGTCGTGGCCGGAGCCTCTGACCATCTCTCCTGTGTCGTGGCCGCAGTCTCTGACCATCTCCTGTGTCGTGGCCGCAGTCTCTGACCATCTCTTGTGTCGTGGCCGCAGTCTCTGACCATCTCTTGTATCATGTCTGCAATCTCTGACCATTTCTCCTGTGTCTTGGCCGCAGTCTCTGACCATTTCCTGCACCATGCCCATCTGCTGTATCTGTCAACGAATATTCAATGAATTTTCGTGACAGGCGTCAGAAATCAAGTAATTCCTGACGCCTGTACAGTTCTTGGCTGTGTTCTCAAATGACTGACACAGATCAGCCCCTGGTTCAGCCTCTCACCTTCTAACTTGCTGTAAAGCTGTCACCTCACGCCTGTGACTGGCTAAAATGTGCACAAAACATGTTTGCATTGGGGTCACCTGCTGAATTGCAGGGAAGGAAAAGTTATTTTAGGCCAGGGGTGGGGGCACAAGGGAAAAGGGTAAAAATCCTTCAAAGAGATTTATATTATAACACTGATATTAGGATAACAGTAACCTGCGGGATCCTAGTGGGGCAGCCAGGCACAGAACATTACAGCCAGGATGAAAATCAGAGAGTGTTTGCACAACCTGTTTTTATTATTGCCAGTAATACCCCAACAGCCTGTGATTGGTTGTTTTTCAGGAGGAAATAAAGAGGAGAGGAGGATTCCTCAGTGGGGCACCGGCCTCATAGCAGTGACAGTCTTCCTCTTCCTTGTCCTCGTCTTCTACATGGCCAACATATATTGGAACAAAAGATCAGAGTAAGTTTGTTTTATAATTTTATTTATTTTTTTAAGGTAAAATCGAAACAAAACGGTTTCATGCACAAATAAAATACACACTATACTGTCAAAAGTATTGGGACACCTGCCTTTACACACACATGAACTTTAATGGCATCTCCGTCTTAGTCTGTAGGGTCCAATATTGGGTTGGCCCACCCTTTGCAGCTATAACAGCTTCAACTCTACTGGGAAGGCTGTCTACAAGGTTTAGGAGTGTGTCTATGGGAATGTTTAACCATTCTTCCAGAAGAGCATTTCTGAGGTCAGGCACTGATGTTGGATGAGAAGGCCTGACTCTGACTCTAATTCATCCCAAAGGTGTTCTATCGGGTTGAGGTCAGGACTCTGTGCAGGCCAGTCAAGTTCCTCCACCCCAAACTCGCTCATCCATGTCTTTATGGACCTTGCTTTGTGCACTGGTACGCAGTCATGTTGGAACAGGAAGGGACCATCCCCCAACTGTTACCACAAAGTTGGGAGCATGAAATTGTCCAAAATGTCTTGGGATGCTGACGCCTTAAGTGTTCCCTTCACTGGAACTAAAACCCAACCCCTTAAAAACAACCCCACACTATAACCCCCCTCCACCAAATGATTTGGAAAAGGAAGGTCCATAAAGCCGGTGTTTGGCGGGGTCTGCGGGCAGGGGCTTATCGGAATCTGGAAGCCCCCTTTAACAAGAGGGCTACCCCCCCATGTGAATGGGTATCGGGTACCGTATCAGGAACGTACCCCTATCAATTTACAAAAAAAAGTAAAAACCACAAGAGGCAGATTTTGACAAACCAAAAAAAATGGCCAGGGTTGTCGGGAAGAGGCCCATGGGAGACCTCCTGCCAACTGTTCGCTCTTTGCTTTGATGGCTCTTATATAGGCAAGGGTGGGGCCACCCGGTGACGTAACCTTGTGACCCCGCCCCTTCTCACATCATGGGTCCGTCGGGCGGCGTGATTGACGGTGGATTTACATTGTGGGACCCATTTATTTATTTATTTTTAATATAGGATTTGTCAAAAACTTGTGGCTTTTTTTGGTGAATGGATAGGGGTACGATGTACCCGATACCCATTCATAAAGGCGGGGCCGGGATCCCTTGTTAAAGGGAGCTTCCAGATTCTGATAAGCCCCCCACCTGCAGACCCCAACAACCACCGGCAAGGGTAGTCGGGAGGAGGCCCTTGTCCCCATCAACATCAATGCTGAGGGCAAGTGGCCTGGTATGGTTTAGGAGGGGGCGCTCTCGTCCCCGTCCCCCCCGATAAGGATCTGTTATTTTAAAAAAAATATTTGGGCGAGGAGTTCCCCTTAAAATCCATACCAGACCTAAATGGCCTGGTATGGATGTTTTTCTTAATTCTGTCATAGGGTTCCCCTTAACCACCTCAATACACTATATTATATACTCTGCACTATATACACTACACTGACTACACCATATACTCTGCACTCTATTATATATTCTACACTGCCGGCACGCTCAATGCACTAACTAACCTACCCAGTCTCTCTCCACTATATTACACTATATATGGCTTCCGTGTAAGCAGCCTTATATATTGTGGGGTGTGGACTTAGCCCCTGAGACATGATTGGCCAAAGGCAGGGTACCAATCAGCAGCCTTCAATGCACTGCAATCGGCACTTCACGGCAGGCGAACGTCAAGCCCATCACTATTATTCAGATATATTAGCAGAACTAATTCCTACAGTGCCTTGAAAAAGTTTTCACACCCCTAAAAAATTTCCACATTTTGTCATGATACAACCAAAAACGTAAATGTATTTTATTGGGATTTTATGTAAAGAAAGTGGCACATAATTGTGAAGTAGAAGGAAAATTATAAATGGATGTTTACAAATATCTCTAAAGTGTGGATTGCATTTGTATTCAGCCCCCGTTACTCTGATACCCCTAACTAAAATTTAGTGGAACCAATTGCCTCCAGAAGTCACCTAATTAGTAAATAGAGTCCACCTGTGTGTAATTTAATCTCAGTATAAATAAAGCTGTTCTGTGAAGCCCTCAGAGGTTTGTAAGAGAACCTTAGTGAACAAACAGCATCATGAAGGCCAAGGAACACACCAGACAGGTCAGGGATAAAGTTGTGGAGACGTTTGAAGCAGGGTTAGGTTATAAAAAAAATATCCAGAGCTTTGAACATCTCATAGAGCTCTTTTCAATCCATCATCCGAAAATGGGAAGAGTATGGACAACTGCATACCTACCTAGTCATGGCTGTCCACCTAAACTGACAGGCCGGGCAAGGAGAGCATTAATCAGAGAAGCAGCCAAGAGGCCCATGGTAACTCTGGAGGAGCTGCAGAGATCCACAGCTCAGGTGGGAGAATCTGTCCACAGGACAACTATTAGTCGTGCGCTCCACAGATCTGGAAGAGTGGAAAGAAGAAAGCCATTGCTGAAAGAAAGCCATAAGAAGTCCAGCTTGCGGTTTGTGAAAAGACATGGGCGGGGGACAGCAAACATGTGGAAGAAGGTGCTCTGGTCAGATCAAAATTAAACTTTTTGCCCAAAAAGCCAAATGCTATGTGTGGTGGGAAACTAACACTGCACATCACCCTGGACCCACCATGCTCTCCATACAAGCTGACAGAGCTTGAGCTATTTTGCAAAGAATGGCCAAAAATGTCAAAGACTTGTGTAGCAGGTACTTCTCCAGACTGATCTAATCTATTAGGGGACAGCTGTCTGCTGCAGCAGCGTGGGCTTTTTTAACCCCCCCACCCCCCCTTTCTCTCTTCACACACAGACACTCAGGACTGCTTGTTTGGAAACTCCCTATTGGAGGTTGTCTGGCTCAGGCTCTTTCAATAGAGAGTTTACAATCATGAGACAGCCATAAAAAGCCAGAGGAACTAGGCCAGAGCCTCTTTTTGCCTGCACCCCATCAGGAGAGCATCTGCACTCTGTGGGCCAGATCCACGTACCTCGGCGCATTTTTAAGTCTGGCGTAGCGTATCTCAGATACACTACGCCACCGTAACTTACAGCGTATTTTCCGTATCCACAAAGAATTTGTGCCGTAAGTTACAGCGGCGTAGTGTAAATGTGTCAGTGTAAGGGCGCGCAATTCAAATGACTAAGTTGTGGGCGTGTTTTATGTCAATACGTCTTGACCCCACGTAAATGACGTTTTTTTTTTTAACGGCGTATGCGCCGTCCGTGGGGGTATCCCAGTGCGCATGCTCCAAATGAACCTGCAACAAGCCAATGCTTTCGACGTGAGCGTAATTCTACGCAAAGCCCTATTCGCAAAGTTTTACATAAACAACGGAATATTCGATGCTGGCCCGATGTCCATACTTAACATTGCGTACGCCTCATAGACCCAGGGGTAACGTTGCGTAGCCTTACGGAAACAACGTAACAAAATGTGCCGGACGTACGTTTGTGGATTGGCGTATCTAGCGAATTTGCATACTCGACGCGGAAATCAACGGAAGCGCCACCTAGCGGCCAGCGTATATATGCACCTTAGATCAGACGGCGTACTAAGACGTACGTCAGTCGGATCTAGCCCAGCTTCAGGCGTATCTTGTTTTGTGGATACAAAACAAAGATATGCCGGAGCATCCTAGAGGTTACGCGGCGTATCAATAGATACGCCGACGTAACTTCTTCGTGGATCTGGCCCTGTGTGTGTGGAATCGCGGCCTACCAATCGCGGCCTACCAAGGGAGACACAGCCTGCAGCTCCAGCCCAGAGGAACAGATTGTTCATGCAGCTCCAGCCCAGAGGAATAGATTGCATGTCACTTTTTTCACATATTTGTAAAAAAAAATTGAAAATAATTTTCCATTCACATCACAATTATGTGCCACTTTGTGTTGGTCTATCACAAAAAATCCTAATAAACTACATTTACATTTTTGGTTGTAACCTGACATGTGGAAAATTTCAAGGGGTATGAATACTTTTTCAAGGCACTTTATATGTAAGACCCCTCCAAACATTTGCGCAGTCAGAGTGTCATATTATTCATTCAGTATCCGTGCCGTTTTGCAAGGAGGTTCCTTTCAGCTTAATTGCTTTCTACATAGAAAAACAAAGGCTTACGTGAGCCATGCATAGTTTACTTGGCGGAATAAAAGGATTGTGCAATGTAAGGTACATGTACAATGCAGAGTGGTTACAGCGACACAGGCCCACCCCACCCTCTTCACAACTCCTATCTGTCTTCACTTGCCAGCCTGCGTCTGTGAATGAATATTCAATAACACACATGACTAATCTGTATGCTAACTGAGGGCAGAGGACCGCTTGGTGGGTGGAAAGAAATTCACGGACCACAGATCATTGAAGTAACATGCTGTCCGAAAAAAAAGAGGATGCCATTGTTGGCCTTCTCATGAAAATACTAGTTATCTGGCTATTATGCTTATCCAAGTGTGTGCCGCTAATAAGGAAAAGTCAGGTGATCGTCTCACTTGTTGGGGGTCATCACGGGCAGGGCTGCTGTTGGAAATCACGGGGGCCCCCATACAGCCTACCTGACAGGGCCCCCCCCTGGCCAAAAGTGACTGAGGACATAGATTTCAGTCCCTTCAGTGATAAATGGACAAAGATGTGATGGGTAACAATCACTCGATGTGTTCATTCAGGAAAGGAAGGGGCCAATAAATTATGGGCCAGATTCTCGTACAGCCGCGTATCTTTGCGGCGGCGTAACGTATCCGATTTACGTTACGCCTCCGCAACTTGGACAGGCAAGTGCTGTATTCTCAAAGCACTTGCTCCGTAAGTTGCGGCGTAGCGTAAATCAGCCGGCGTAAGCGCGCCTAATTCAAATTTGGAACCGGGGGAGCGTGTTTTATGTAAATGTTCTGTGACCCGACGTGATTGACGCTTTTCACGAACGGCCCATGTGCCATCCGTGGAAATCTCCCAGTGTGCATTGCTCCTAATACGCCGCAAGGACGTATTGGTTTTGACGTGAACGTAAATTACGTCCAGCCCCATTCACAGACGAATTAGGCAAACAACGTAACATTTTCAAATTTCGTTGCGGGAACGACGGCCATACTTAACATTGGTACGCCGCACTTACGCCTCCATATAGCAGGGGTAACTTTACGCCGGGAAAAGCATAACGTAAACGGCGTAACTTTACAGCGTCGGCCGGGCGTACGTTCGTGAATTCGCGTATCTAGCTGATTTACATATTTTGACGCGTAAATCAGCGTACACGCCCCTAGCGGCCAGCGTAAATATGCAGTTACGATCCGACGGCGTAAGAGACTTACGCCTGTCGGATCTAATAGATATCTATGCGTAACTGATTCTAAGAATCAGGCGCATAGATACGACGGCACAACGCAGAGATACGACGGCACAACCCAGAGATATGACGGCGTATCTGGAGATACGCTGTCGTATCTCCTCTGAGAATTTGGCCCTATATATTTACCAACTACTTCCCCTGCTCTCCATCCTGAGACATCCCCTTGTGTGCCCACAGTAGCTGCCGGAGGAGAGAATCCCACAGCCCTGCGAAGGAAAGGGGCACACGGGGGGGGGCCTGGACAACAGATGGAAGGGGTGCATGTGTTAGAACCACTCCACTGCAGTACAGCCGGAGGGAGAAGCTGGCAGCATCGCCGGGGAACGCAGAAGAGGATCGGTGTCTGCAACAAGACAGTACAGCCGGCCCTCCTGCTCAGCAGGTGACTGAGCCTCCCTTTTGAACTTATGGGGTCTGGGCCCAGTACAGGAGAGCTGGCTGTACTGCCTTATTAGCAACCTTGAGCATGGGGACTGAAGTGTCTGTACCGTCCTCACTGCAGCTCGGTAATAAATGAGTATACAAAGCAGTGTAATTTGGGCTGGTTCGTAGGATGCTGTAGGATGGGCCACATAGCATTATTGGTTGCTATGGTGCAGGCAGCTGCCTGCACCATAACAACCAATGATGCTGTACAACCACTTTTAATATACATTGATTCAAACCACTTTCAAGTACTAGGAAGTCATTTGTCGTCTATCTGCAGATGGCAGCTCTTTGTTCTAAATGGCGTATGTGTATTTTGTTTTCCTCTAGGTCTAACCTAGAGTCAGTCTCTATGGGAAAATTTGATGATGGGGCTATTCTCAATGGCAGCACTGGGCGTTATGTTACAAGGTAAGTGTAGAGGTCTTTTACTGTATGTTAAATTTGAACTGCAGGATTAATAACTTCCATTTTAAACCTATTCCTTAATAACCACAAGGGATATATAAGTCTGTGGGTAGATGCAGCGGCAGTAAACGCTCAGTCCAGTTGCAGAAAACAGAACTGTATTGAAGTTCAGTAAGGCACAACAAACCCGGCGGGAAGACAACCGACTGGGAGCACTCACAGGACGTACAGCGATAAGTAGTAGCAGTAGGTCTAAGGCTTAGGGTGACCACATTTCCAAACTACTAATTGAGGGACACCCCCCCCCCCCTTCCCAAAAATCAGCTTGTGCTGTAACGAATCGCAGCACAGTGATTGGACACAAGAGGCGGGATTTATGATTTCTCCAATCACAAACAGGGGCCGGGGATTGTGCTCCTCCAGGCATTCCTGGCCAGGACAAGTACTGTCAGTGAGTAAAGCGATGATGTGGCACCCTTTATTGGGGCATCAGATTGGCCCGGGGGGGGGGGGGGGGGTGTCTGTGTCAGTTCGGGACACTGTATTGTCCTGGAATGAAGGTGCCCAGGATAGACCTGCAAAATGCGAGACTGTCCCGGGCAATGCGGGACATGTGGTCACCCTACTAAGGCCCCCATACACACTGTTGGATTTTCTGCAGATTTTTGTCTTTAGATTTACCAAAAATATGTAGTGCAAGGGCCTGTCTGATTGCATATCCATTGAAACTCTAAGGCCTCATACAGACGACCGGATCTATCCGCTGGGATTGATCCGCGGATCAGTTCCAGCAGATAGATTCGGTCGTGTGTACGTCCGAGCGGACATTTCCAGGCGGATAAAAATCCAGCCGACGGATTCCCATCGGATAAAAATTTCTTAGCATGCTAAGAAATCTATCCGCTGGAATCCAGTCCAGCGGACTGATCTGGTCGTCTGCACAGACTCACCGGATCAGTCCGTCCGCTCCCCTCCCTCGCATGCGTCGTAATGATTCGACGCATGCGTGGAAGTATTTACCTTCCAGCGTTGCGCACATCGCCGCGTCATTGTCGCGGCGACGGCGCCACACGTCACCGCGGATGTATTCCGCGCGGATTTCGATCTGATGGTGTGTACAGCCATCAGATCCAAATCCGCCAGAGGATTTATCCGCTGGAAATGGTCCGGCGGACCGTTTCCAGCGGATATCCTCTCGTGTGTACGGGGCCTTAAGGTTTGACCTCCTATTATATGGTTTTCTTAAATCCGAAGACAGAAATCTGCAGAAAATCTTAGTGTGTATGGGGGCCTTAGGAGGGACGGAATGTGACCTGGCCGGTCCGTAACCAAGTGGGGAAGCTTACACAATATTCTTCCTGGCCCTTTACTTTCCCTACCGATCTGGGCCCCTCCCTGATGCCAAACACTGTCCCTGACTCCAGTGAAATGAGCACCAAACCCGGGAGCCAGGGTCTTAAATAGACTCTTCCTGACCCAGTATGGTTGCTAAAGTCACATGGGGTGCCAGCATCCAATCAGATGTTGCCTCTCTGTGACCAAGGAGATCATAGAGCAGTGATGGCGAACCTTGGCACCCCAGATGTTTTGGAACTACATTTTCCATAATGATCTTGCATTCTGCAGGGTAGTGGAGCATCATGGGAAATGCAGTTTCAAAACACCTGGGGTGCCAAGGTTCGTCATCACTGTCATAGAGGAACTAGTTTCCTCTTGACTTCCTCCTCCACCTGCATTGCTGCTGCGGATTAGCACCAGACTGCATCTGCCTCCAAGTCCACTTACTGTGCAGAAAACACCTTTGCATGCCCAGTTATTACCTTGTGAAAGTATCAGTGACCTCATCACTGTTCATTATATAGCCTTTACAAAGAACTAAGCTATGGGAGGGACCCCACTATATGCTGACTGTAGAAAGCTACAGGAGGGGGCGGAGACCAGACCAGTAACTCTGCACAAGGAGAGAGGGCAGCAGTGACTGGTCTTTATTACTCCTGCACAGAGGTAAAATTTCACATGAGGTTACTGTACAGATCTGGAGGAAATATACAAAGCATGGTGGCGTACATGCGGCGTACCAATGATAAGTATGGAAGTCGTTCCCGCGTCGAATTTTGAATATTTTATGTCGTTTGCGTAAGTCGTCCGTGAATGGGGCTGGACGTAATTTACGTTCACGTCAAAACCAATACGTCCTTGCGGCGTATTTGGAGCAATGCACACTGGGATATGTCCATGGACGGTGAATGCGCCGTTTGTGAAAAACGTCAATCACGTCGGGTCATGGTTATTTTACATAACACACGCCCCCCTGTTCCACATTTGAATTAGGCTAGCATACGCCGGCCTATTTATGCTACGCCGCCGCAACTTACGGAGCAAGTGCTTTGAGAATACAGCACTTGCCCGTCTAAGTTGCGGAGGCGTAACGTAAATCGGATACGTTACGCCCGCGCAAAGATATGCCGCTGTACGAGAATCTGGCCCACAGATTTTTACATACTGTCCCTAGTTTTACTGAGGCTGGCAACTCTGATGGGGGGCCCCCTAGTGACATGGGGCCCTCGGGCAGTGCCCGAATGGTCCGTCTGCCCCTGCTAGAGGTAGACTTGTTGCTTAATTGACAAGAGTATATTTTATCTAACAAGGAGCCTGTTCTTTATATTCTGATTTTACAATTTATTTCAGATCCAGTGATGATGAACAAGTTCAGCATGCTTATGAAAACCCAATAATGAAAACCGATAATGAACTTTCTACACCTATGTAACCAAGGCTCGGTATTGCCCATCATGTAGATTAAATGAAGACTTTTCACCATGGAAGGTGACATGGAGACATAATTATCGAATAAATAAAATTAAACACCTCATCCCTCAGGATGCAGTTAGAACATATTTCTATGGATGGAATGTTCTGTATCACTCATGAGTCCTGGTATTGTCTCAATCCAACAAGAGTACCTGTCTTAACTATTGTGGAAATTCTGCATCTATATCAACCTTTCTCAACCTTATTTTTAACATGGAGGAACCCTTGAAATAACTTTCCTGTCTCTGGGAACAAATATTAAAAATGACTATATCTACGGCTCACAGTACATTAGAAGAATGGTCACTGGAAACAATGCTCCTTATATTGGGGGGTCACTGGGAAGAATCTCCATTTACAGATGGCTACACTAAAAAAAAAAGATCAATGGTGTCAGTGCTTACTTATCCGAGAGGCAGAAATTGCTCAAAGATTCCACTTATGCTGGGGGGACAATTTTTGCACAGTATGTTTTTGTAATTTAACAATTTAATAAAATAGTACTTTTTATAAAGACCCAAACCACAACTTTTTGTCACGTGAGTACCTGCTTTTTTTACCCGGATTGTCTGTTTACTTTTGTGTCCGTATTGTGTTCAGTTGATGCTTGTGACTAGTGTTGCTCACGAATATTCGCATTTCGAATATTCGTTACGAATATGGCATATTCGAATATTCGCGAATAACTCGAATTTCGCGGCCAAAATTCGCTATTCCGAATATTCGTATTTTTTCAAATTTATTTTTAAAACAGATCACATCCTATCGATGTCTAAAAGCATTGCTGGTATGATTAGAGACCCTGGGTCGAGTAGCTAAGCTGAGGCGATCCTTTTATGTTGCCGAATATTCGCAATCGCGAATATTCGATTTCCGAATATTCGCGAATACTTTCTCCGCCCTTCTTTTGCATCAGAGCCAATCAGAGTTCTCCTACCACAGTTGTCAAAATCTCGCCATCAATTTCGCATTCGCATTAGCGAAATTTCGATAAAATATCACCAATATTCAAATTCCGAATATTTGCGAATACTTTCTCCGCCCTTCTTTTGCATCAGAGCCAATCAGAGTTCTCCTACCACAGTTGTCAAAATTTCGCAATCAATTTCGCATTCGCATTAGCGAAATTTCGCAATTTTTTTATTTTTTTTTTATAAAATATCACGAATATTCGATTTTAGCGAATATTTCACGAATATTCGTCTATATATTCGTGATATATCGCGAAATCGAATATGGCGTATTCCGCTCAACACTACTTGTGACAACACCAGAGTGGTAAATTGGGTGAATACCGTATACCGGTACTTAAAAATAAAACGTGTTGCCATGTTTTAACCCCTAGCAACCTCTGGAGAACCCTAGGGTTCCATGGTTGGTAATGGCTGGATTAGACCACATCACAAGAGTCTGATTATCAGGTCTGGCTTAATTACAATTTTACTAAATACAGTATTTGCTGGCGTATAAGACTACCTTTTACACTTAAAAAAACTGGCCAAAAAGCAGGGGTCGTCTTATACGCCAGGTCAGCTGCTCGGATACCTGCTGGATGTGCGGTAATACTGTATGTAGCTTCGGCTACATACAGTATATACAGCTTAGCCAATCCCGGTGAGCGATGTATTCAAATGAATACAGAGCCTGCTCGGATTGGGGTAACAACCTCTGCCAATCCGAGTGCCTACATATAGTAGGCTGCTCGGATTGGCTTTGAGAGTCAGAGAGGTGTGGGCTGATGATGTTACAGCCTCTGCCAATCCAAGCAGGCTTTGTATTCATTAATAGAATACATCGCTCGCCATAAATTGGCTCCATCTCCAGCAAGAATGAAGAAGAATATGGCGCCAGAAGAAAGAAATATGAAGCATCGGAATGGGGGTACGGTGAGTACAGGCAAAAAATTCTTAAAAAACTGCAAAATTAGGGGGTCGTCTTATACGCCTGGTCGCCTTATACACCGGCAAATACGGTATATAATCAAAGGGACCATTACCTCTCTTGGCTCCCCTGAATTAAAGCTGCAGCCTTCCAAGATCTGTGAAGTTTTGGTAGAGAAAGTAATGAAATGCCCTTCCACAATTCAGAAATAATTTTATCGTCAATTGGCCGGATTCAGGTAGGGGCGCGCATTGTTGCGGCGCAGCGTATCGTATTTACGCTACGCCGCCGTAAGTCAGAGGGGCAAGTACAGTATTCACAAAGCCTTTTTGCACCCACCCCGCAAGGCTGTCCCTGGAGCCTGTGGCCGTCCTGCTGGGCTGTTCCTGGAGCCCACGGCCACCCAATCAGCCTCTTTGCAGCCACTGGGGGACAGAGACTAGAGGTCAGCTGACTGGTGAGGAATGCAAAGTGGGAGGGGCTGAAGGAGACCCTATCTCCTGATTTCGGCATAGGCGTCACTGCTGCGAGACACCACAAAGTCAGAGACACAGTAAAGCTAGAGACACGGTAAGTAACACTACTTGTGATTATAGTTCCCATTAAAAGTCCCCACTACAGTTCTCAGATCAGCAGATGACCTTGATCAAAAGCACCAAAGTTGGCTGATCAGAACTCCCCCCAGCACTGCCACTGATCCCAACTCCACGCCAACAGTGCCCCTCATCCCATTCCCCCCCCCACCAAGAAGTAAGAGAAGGAATAAAAATAGAGAATACATGGATGGGAGAAGAAAAGAGGGGAAGGAACAAAATAAAAGGTAGAGATAGAACAAGAAAGACGACTAGAGAGGGGGAGATGCAAGAAATTAGGATAGAGAGAGATAAAAGGGAAAGAAAGGAGAAAGAGTGGTACATCCTAAAATGTACCATAAGGGGTTTTAATACTGTATGAGTGGAAGGGACTCAGGGAGCGCTAAATGTCCATGGGTTAGGGGCGCAAATTAATTGTCTCGCCTTGGGTGCTGACAACCCACGCTACGAAAATAGTTTTACTGTTGGGGGGTCCCCACAACTTGGGAAATTTTATCAAGTGGTCATGGCACTAGAAACGTTGAGAACCACTGATCTGGGTGAACCATATACATAAATGTGCATAATCTAAATAAAAAACATTGACAAGTACATTCTCCATAAAGTGCAACGTGCATAAAAAAATAAATGATGTTTGGTTATTATAGTCCAAATGTAATAGTGAGAAAAGTCCACTTAATACATCAAAGTATTATTTATCCAAATAATTGTGGATGACACGAATATCCATGTACAAGTCACCAAGAAGTGATTAGCTGCCACCACAGGAGGGTAAATGTGCTTACCAGAGACCGTAGACTTGGATACCAGCTGTACTGAATCACATTATCTGATATAGACCTACATCTCCGGAGGGATGATCCATGAGGCAGCTCTAGGAGTCTCGCACCTTATCGCTATGGCAGGGGCACCACTGTCTTGGTTACATCATTTGATCCAAACATCCATGAAAACAAAACATCTCCACATAGTGTAAAACCGCAATTATATAAATTTATTCAAAACCTAAAGTCATACCTGATGTAAGTATTCTGCACAACGCTTATCCAATCATCCAGCAAGTATTATCACAAAAGACCTGTAGTACGCAATGGCCTGGGTAGAACTTGAACCAACATGTTTCGTCTACTTGGACATCATCTGAGCCTGCCCCTCTCCCTCCTCTCAGATGTGATGCAGGACTTGGGTCCCAAGTGACCTGCAACCAGGGCTTTTTTTCCTCAAACAATAGGTGCTGGAACCCAACCACGAACCCCCCCCCCCCCCCCCCCAAAACCTCTGCCCCCACACAGATCTCACAAACAGTAGGAGAGCCTTAAGGGGGCATTAAATACCAGGATTGCATTACATACAGAGTGCAGCGTTCCGGAGGGATGCATACAGTGCAGAGCTGTCACTTGTAAACACAGAAACCGGACTTCTGTGTTTGCAAGTGATTGTGGTGAGCAGGCACCAAAGGGTCTGATTCAGAGGTGGTGGAACTGAGTTTCACCAAGTTCCACTTGAAAAAAAGCCATGCCTGCAACACATCTGCACATGTGCCAGTTTTCCTTAGCTATCTGTACATGCAGAGGGTTTCCCATGCAGGTATAATCAGGGAAAACCAAAATATTCCCTGTCTTTTCACATGCGTGATAAATCGTAAATGCATGGTGTGTTCTCAGATGTGCCGGTGGTCCCTGCCAGGACTTGAAGGTATAAGAGGGCAATAAACCCCTCCCCCCCCACCACCACCACCACTCCTCCCTTTAAAACATTATGCCGCGTACACACGATCATTTTTCGGCATGAAAAAAACGTAATTTTTAAAAAACGTAATTTTAAATGATTGTGTGTGGGCTGCACATCGCTTTTCAGTTTCTGAAAAACGCCAATTTTTTTTTTTTTCGAACATGCTGCAAAAATGATGTTTTTCGGGTTGTAAAAAACGATCGTGTGTGGGCTAAAACGGCGTTTTAAACCCGCACATGCTCAGAAGCAAGTTAAGAGATGGGAGCGCTCGTTCTGGTAAAACTACCGTTCATAATGGAGTAAGCACATTCATCACGCTGTAAAAGACAAAAAAGCGCGAATCGTCTTTTACTAACAAGGAATCACCTAAAGCAGCCCCAAGGCGAATAGAACTTCCCCTTCAGAGTGCCGTTGTACGTGTTGTACGTCACCGCGCTTTGTTCATCATTTTTTTAAAACGATGGTGTGTGGGCAACGTTGTTTTTAATGATGAAGTTGGAAAAACTTTGTTTTTTGGACATGCTGAAAAACAACGTTTTTTTTCATGCCGAAAAATGATCGTGTGTACGCGGCATTAAACATTTTGTGGCCTCTGTTACTGTTTACAGAAAAGTCTCTCTATTTTACTGCCAAATGTATGCGCCACTATTTGTTACTCGCTTCTAACCTCAGCCACTAACTGTACAGTCATGAATTGTAATCAATTATTATTTTAATGTTTATTTTACATGTATAGAAATGTTGACATGATCAGTATAATGTATAACATTTTATCACTATGAGTTAATGTTTTAAAAAGCTGTTATTTTAAGCATGTAGCTGTCTTATCTCTGTTCTTTAAAGCAGCGTTCACCCATTTTTCTAAAACCCACCTTAATTTCGCGCTCCTGCATTGACACCAATGCATTTTGTACCACTAAAACTCTCATGCCCCGTACACACGGTCGCTTTATGTGATGTAAAAAAATGACGTTTTTAAAAATGTCATTTTAAATGACCGTGTGTGGGGAAAACGTCGTTTTATGTCTTCTGAAAAACGACAAAAAAAAAATTCGAGCATGCTTCAATTTGTGTCGTTTTTCAAAACGTCATTTTTTGTGTAGCTAAAACGACATTTAAAACAAAGTTTTTAAACCCGCGCATGCTCAGAAGCAAGTTATGAAGCGAGCTTCAATGGAAAAGAATGCTGAACGTAACCGCGCTTTGCTAGAGCATTTTGAAAAAACGATGGTGTGTAGGCAACATCGTTTTTGAAAATGAAGTTTCAAAAATGACGTTTTTTTACTTCACAAAAAATGTCATTTTTTTTCATAAAAAAAAACGACCGTCTGTACGCGGCATTAGGTTCGTTCATCTCTAATATGTAGAGCTGAGAACAGTTGTTGAAACCTTACACTGTGCAGTTACAACAGGAGGTGTAAGTGGACCACAAAATCGTATGCACAGCAGTAAAATGGTAAGTGCTTAATGTGTGTACTCATTTGCAGTGCGTCCTTAAAGGGCGCACGGGCGCCACCCCCTCTCTCCTGCCACCTGAATTACAGCGGTGGGGTATTTTTTTGGAAGCACCTTATTACAGCCATAGGCTCTAATAGTCGTCCAAAAAGGTGAACAGCGAGCACCATGCTCGGCAGTTCACTCAGCGTTGTGTTAGAAAATGAATTTTCGCTTTCCTAACACTGAACTGCCTCTCAGCCAATCAGGTGCTCGGGCCTGTTACCTGTCACCCGACAGGCGCTGTGATTGGACACCTATCAGTCGTCCAATCATAGCAGAGGATGGGAGAAGGCATGGAGGACATCACTGCTGTGACCCGCTGCTCCACCGAGACAGGTAAGGGCCAGGCAGGCAGTGTCAGCAATTGATGGGCCCAGTGTCAGCAATTGATGGGCCCAGTGTCAGCAATTGATGGGCCCAGTGTCAGCAATTGATGGGCCCAGTGTCAGCAATTGATGGGCCCAGTGTCAGCAATTGATGGGCCCAGTGTCAGCAATTGATGGGCCCAGTGTCGGCAATTGATGGACCCAGTGGTGGCAATTGATGAGTGCAGGGTAGAAATTGATGGGCACAGTGGCTGCGTTTGATGGCACTGTGGCGGCAATTGATAGGCACAGTGGCTGTAATTGATGTTTTTTTTTTTGTTTCAATTTGCCTGCGCCACCACAAAAATTTTGAGCACCAGCCGCCACTGATGTACTGAGCTGTTTGGCTGCCATTAACAAGGTTATTTATTTCTAGGGCAGAAGTTCAGGTTAATACAATGTCTACTCTATAGTCAATGTTTTGCTTAGATACGCAATACATCTGTTAATAATAACTTTGGTATCTTCAAACTTCCCAGCTGTCTCAGCACTTTCCTCTAGCTTTACTAACACGTCAGTCTCATGGACTTGTAATGGCCAATCTTCTCTTGTAGGCAAAGAAAATTTATATAAAAGCTTGACCAGGCCAAAGTTAGAGTAATGCCCTGTATACCACACGAACCAATCGTGTGTGGGCCCCATCGTTTTTTTCTCATCGGTAACATTTTATGATGGTTAAAAAAACGATATAAAAAAACGATCGTCTGTGGGGAAATCCATCGGTCAAAAATCCATGCATGCTCAGAATCAAGTCGACGCATGCTCGGAAGCATTGAACTTCATTTTTCTCGGCTCGTCGTAGTGTTGTACGTCACCGCGTTCTTGACGGTCGGAATTTGGTGTGACAGTGTGTATGCAAGACAGCTTGAACGGATTTCCGTCAGGAATTACTCTATTCAAAATGAAAAAAAAAAAGTGTTGTCTATAGTTCTACTTTAAGCACAAATTTCTGATAATTTTATGGAGAGGACTGAGGCCCTGTACACACGATCAGTCCATCCGATGAGAACGGTCCGAAGGACCGTTCTCATCGGTTAACCTATGAAGCTGACTGATGGTCTGATGTGCCCACACACCATCAGTTAAAAAAACAATCGAGTCCAACGCGGTGACGTAAAACACAACGACGTGCAGAGAAAAATGAAGTTCAATGCTTCCAAGCATGTGTCGACTTGATTCTGAGCATGCGCGCCCCCCCCATAGTTGCCAAATGCCGACCGCCCGCATACCAGAAGCAGTGCGGTTGCTTTATGGGAGCGCTAGACTAATTTGCCTCTCAGCCCAGTCCGCCCCATAAGACTGGCGCTACACTAACAGTGTAGTGCAAGTTGGCGGGGACTCTTTCTGTGCTTCCCCCTGCAAAGTGCTGCCCTAGGCCTGGGCCTTGGCGGCTTAGGCCAGGATACAGCATTGCATAGCTGGGTATTCCATTCTATCTGATCAACATTTTGCTGTTTTCTGTCCCAATGGAGAGATTTCCCTTCATGTTCTGTCTTATAGACCCAATAGGAAGTGGGGAGACGTATCTCCAAATTGGGGGAAATGCATTTTCAGACAGTTGTTAGTGGAGTAGATGTTCACACTGGAAAATGTCCCATCTGTTCCTGTTCTGGTGATAACTGGTTTCCTCACATTCATTGCCTGGAAAATATGGGCAATAGGACAATTAGAGAGGGTGAATCTCTATGGGGCACAAACAGCATAAATTAGCAAAAAAACATTTTACTTTAGATACAGCTGCAAAATCTGGTGCAGCTTTGCATGGTAACCAATCAGCTTCTAACTTCAGCTTGTTCAATTATGCTTTGACAAAAAAATAAACCTGGAAGCTGATTGGTTTCCACGCAGAGCTGCACCAAATGTAGCACTCTACAGTTTAAAGTGGAGGTTCACCCGAAAATTTATTTTTAACATTAGATTGATGCTCATTTTGTCTAGGGGAATCGGCTAGTTTTTTAAAAATCTAAGCAGTACTTACCGTTTTAGAGAGCGATCTTCTCCGCCGCTTCCGGGTATGGGCTGCGGCACTGGGCGTTCCTATTTGATTGACAGGCTCCCGACAGGCTTCCGACGGTCGCATACATCGCGTCACGATTTTCCGAAAGTAGCCGAACGCGCAGGCGCCGTATAGAGCCGCACCGACGTTCGGCTTCTTTCGGCTACTCGTGACGCGATGTATGCGACCGTCGGAAGCCTGTCAATCAAATAGGAACGCCCAGTCCCGAAGACCATACCCGGAAGCGGCGGAGAAGATCGCTCTCTAAAACGGTAAGTACTGCTTTGATTTTAAAAAAACTACAACATTTTTTGGGTGAACTCCCGCTTTAAGTAAATCAACCTCTTTAAGTAGTCATGCAGCTGCCTTTATGGCAAAGAAACAATAACCTCAACCCAATAATCGTAGGTGTGTGCAGGGGGTGTGTCGGATGTGCCTGGGCACGCCCTAATCACCACGTGTGCATTAGCATTATCGGTCTTTGTGCCGACGTGGAGATTGGAAATTAATGAAGTGCTACTGTACAGTACTTCTCTTTAACTGTGCCAGCTCTGCCATAAGTGTGTATGTATGTATATACACACACACGCGCGCATGTGTGTTTGAGCTTTTGGGTGCACATCCCAATGCAATAGGCTGCGCACACCTATGCCAATAATCATGATCTGTTAAGAAAATAGTCAAAAATTCTTAACCAGTACCAACTTTCCAAAAAAGTTTGGATGATGACACGAGGAGGAAGATTGGTAGGATAGTGGTTAAGATGTTTGCAAAACACCAGTTATTACGAAGCTGGTGATGATGGTGGAACACTATATTGTCAAAAGTATTGGGACACCTGCCTTTACACACATAGGCCCAGGTTCACATAGGGCGCGCCTATTTGTGAGCGGGCGTAACGTATGCTATTTACGATACGCCTCCGCAACTTTGACAGGCAAGTGCAGTATTCACAAAGCAAAGTTGCGGCGGCGGCGTAGCGTAAATAGGCCGGCGTAAGCCCGCCTAATTTAAATGTGGAACATGTGGGCGTGTTTTACGTTAATTTATTGTGACCCCATGTAAATGACGCTTTTTACGAACGGCGCATGCGCCGTCCGTGAAAGTATCCCAGTGCGCAGGCTCCAAATTAACCCGCAAAAAGCCAATGCTTTCGACATGAACGTAAATGACGCCCAGCCCTATTCGCGAACGTCTTACGCAAACAATGTAATCGACGGAAAAATTGACGCTGTCCCGACATCCATACTTAACATTGGCTGCGCCTCCATATAGCAGGGGTAACTTTACGCCGGGAAAAGCCTAACGTAAACGGCGTATCTGTACTGCGTCAGCAGGGCGTACATTCATGAATTTGCGTATCTAGCTGATTTACATATTTCTAGGCGTAAATCAGCGTACACGCCCCTAGCGGCCAGCGTAAATATGCAGTTAAGATCCGACGGATTACGCCTGTCGGATCTAATAGATATCTATGCGTAACTGATTCTAAGAATCAGGCACATAGATACGACCGTCCGGACTCAGAGCTACGACGGCGTATCTGGTGATACGCCGTCGTATCTCTTTTGTGCATCTGGCCCTCAAACTTTATTGACACTCCAGTCCGTAGGGTTCAATATTGAGTTGGCCCACCCATTGCAGCTATAACCAATTCAACCCTTCTGGGAGGGCTGTCCACAAGGTTTAGGAGTGTGTCTATGGGAATGTTTGACTATTCTTTCAGAAGCGCATTTGTGAGGTCATTCGGTCAGCGCACCTCCCGCCCCAGTGTAAAAGGGGCCTTATGCTGGCCATAAACTACACAAAAAATCGTCCAAACCCATTTTTGAAAAACGAACATTCGGCCGTAAGCGTGCCATCATGTAATGACCAATAAATCGTTCAGAGGACATAAATAAAAAAATTGGTTCTTTCTTTTACATATACCTAGTGCAGACCGTTCGGACGGGAAACAAATTAACCTTTCAATTTATCATTCGTAAAAAATTCCAAACTTTTCCTTCGGCTCAAAAACGTCCCAACGATTATCGGTTTTGTGCCAATTAGCTAGCCGAAAAACAAACTAACTGTCTAAATTACCGAATTTCGGCCCATTTTTCGTATACTGTATGGCCAGCATTAGTTTAGGTCATACCAACCCTTAGCTGCTCTTCAAGATACAGTTATTATTTCTCAAGCACAAGACGAGCCGTTACTTTATCACCCCTCCAAGGACAAAAGCGGTTTGAAAGCTCATATCTACAGATACCATCTATGTATTAAACTTTGTTTCCAAACTTTACCGGATCCTGGCTCCATGTCATGTGATATCGGTTGCAATGAGACAGTGTCCGCGGCTTGTCTCTTTTTTTTTTGGAGAGATAAGACCAACTGTTCTTTTTTTTTTTTTATATTTCTTTATTATAGACCAACCGTTCTGATCCTCTGATGGTGAGGCTCAGTACTGGGAACAAATGACAACGGTATAATTTGATATTGATGTTCAGAGTGGCAGAGAAATGAGAACTCTTCTTCTCTCCCCATCAGGGATGGCTGTGGGAACCCTGCTGACTCTAAACCCAACATTACACGGTGCTGAAGGTTGTTTCTTCAGCCTCATTTGTTGCCAGCTCTGTAGGCTGCCGAGTCACTGGTGGCAATCAGCCTGCAGTATCAGCATTATCGCACAGACGTGGCGTGTGCATTGTAATGATAGGGGGGCTTGGAGGCTCCTAACAGGAAGATGGGAATTGTGCAAGTAACTTCTTGCTGAGACAGCCGCTGATACCATGTACAAGGCAGCCCTTGAGAGACTGCCGGGCCCCCAAGATAACATCACTGGCTGATAATGTAACATTTTGTAATACAAACTGATGAAAAGGTGAAGAGATTAGAAGGAGAAAAAAAAAAGTTGATGAATGATATAGTCATTAGCATAACACTTCTGTTCTTTAAAGGCAAAGCGTGTTTTTTTTTTTTTCGTTTTTTTTAGCAGGTAAATCTTCAGAGCTATTATTGTAACTAGGGTTATTGGCCCAGATTCAGAAAGAATTTACGTTGGCGTATCTATTGATATGCCGCGTAAATTCTAGGACACGCCGGTGACTTGTCCTTAAGGTTCCCCTAACGGTAAAGTTCCTTCAAGGACTGCGCAGGCGTAAACTTGCAGACGGAAATCTCCGAACCTCGCCCGGCATCCAGGCTTTAACATCCCCGTGGATTGGAGGATGTTAAAAAAAGAGCCAGGAGGCCGAGCGAGCGGAGCAAGCCGTCTGAGCGAAGCGAGGACGTGAGGCCGACTGGCCACTTTCCTCGAAATCCACGTCGCCCTGGATGCCGGCCGAGGTTCGGAGATTTCCGTCGGCAAGTTTGCGCCTGCACAGTCCTTAAAGGAACTTTCTCGTTAGCCGGAACCATATCGCAGATCAGATTGCGCCTGCGCAGGAACTTTCACGATAGCTGGAACCATATCGGCAGATCACCGGCGTATCTTCTTTCTGTATTCAGAAAGCAAGATACGACGAAATTTGGCTAAGATACGACTGACGTAAGTCTCTTACGCCGTCGTATCTTAGTTGCATATTTACGCTGGCTGCTAGGTGGCGCTTCCGTAGATTTACGGAATTTGTGTAGAATATGTAAATTAGGTAGATGCGCCGATTCAGAAACGTACGTGCGCATTTTTTTACGTCGTTTACGTAAGGCTTTTTCCGGTGTAAAGTTACCCCTGCTATATGAGGCGTAGCCAATGTTAGGTATGGACGTCGGGCCAGCGTAGAATTTTGCGTCGTTTGCGTAAGTCGTCCGTGAATGGGGCTGGGCGTAAGTTACGTTCACGTCTAAACCAATGAGGCTTTGCGGCGTAATTTGGAGCATGCACACTGGCATACGTCCAGGGACGGCGCATGCGCCCTTAGTAAAAAACGTCATTTACGCAGGGTCACCATTCATTAACATACAACACGCCCACTGCCTGGATAATTTGTATTACGAGGGCTTACGCCGGACCACATACGCTACGCCGCCATAACTTAGGGCGCAGGTTCTTTCTGAATACTGAATCTGCCTCACTAAGTTATGGCGGCGTAGCGTATATGAGATACGCTACGCCCGCACAAAGTTACGCCGGGCTTTCTGAATCCGGGCCATTGTCTTTTTAGTACCGATACTTCGAGTACCGATACTCTTGGTCAAATATTCACCGATACCGAGTACTAATGCCTGTACAATTTGAGCCCATACAAAAAGATTGTGCTCGAATCGCACGCCAAAAAATCGCATGCGATTTGAACAGAAATGCAATGCCATTTCAGTCCAAATCACATGCAGTTTACCGCAACGCTCCTGTGTAAACCAAGGCTGAAGTCACTATGGCAAGCCTGGATTCGCACAGGAACGGTGGGGGGAAATCACATGCAATTTTTTGCAGTGCGGTTTGAATGGGCTGAAATCGCACTGCAAAGGTATCGGTTTCAGGTATTGGAGCATTTTCATGAGTAATGCCGCGTACGCACAACAGTTTTTCATGACGTGAAAAATGCAATTTTTTAAATTGGTCATTAAAAACGACTGTGTGTGGGCTCCAGAGCATTTTTCTCGATGTGAAAAATGGGCATTAAAAATTTCGAACATGCTCTATTTTTTCTCGTCCTTTTTCACGTCGTGTGTGGGCTTTAACAACGGGGAAAAAAACGTGCATGCTCAGAAGCAAGTTATGAGACGGGAGCACTCGTTCTGGTAAAACTAGCATTTGTAATGGAGATCGCACATTCATCACGCTGTAACAGACTGAAAAGCGCGAAGACTGAAAAGCGCGAAGACTGAAAAGCGCGAGTCGTCTCTCACCAAACTTCTACTAACATGAAATTAGCAAAAGCAGCCCAAAGGGTGGTGCCATCCGAATGGAACCTCCCCTTTATAGTGCCGTCTTATGCCCCGTACACACCATCACTTTATGTGATGAAAAAAAATGACGTTTTTAAAAACGTCACTTTAATTGACTGTGTGTGGGGGAAAACGTCGTTTTATGTCTTGTAAAAAACGACCAAAAAAAATTGAAGCATGCTTCAATTTTATGTGTCGTTTTTCAAAAGTGCACTTTTTACTTCACAGAAATTGACCGTGTGTAGCAAAAAACGTCGTTTTGTAAGACGTTTTTTCATCCACGCATGCCCAGAAGCTACTTCAATGGTAAAACGTGGTGGAACGTAACCTCACTTTGCAAGAACATTGTGAGAAAAACGATGGTGTGTAGGCAACTTCGTCTTTGAAAATTGAAGTTTCAAAAACGTCATTTTTTACTTCACAGAAAGTGTCGTTTTTTTTCATCACATAAAGTGATGGTGTGTATGCGGCATCACATGTTGTACGTCACCGCGCTTTGCTTGAGCAGGCTTGACAAGAATCACGTCGAGAAAAACTTTGTTTTTTCCGTGACATTAAAAACCGTTGTGTATAAGCGGCATAAGAGTACGAGCAATCGTGCAAATGCTTAATACCGGTATGGGTGCAATCACAATTTTATCAGTTGTCTGAATGTAATTATTGTAAGGGTTCCTGTGGGGTCATCCGTATACCAGGAATTGTGATTAGCACATAGTAGCCATTCTCAACCTAGGTTTCTTTCTGCAAGTGCTAGGGGTTCCATGAACTGCAGTTGATTTGCCTCCAATTTGATGGTGCCTGCATAGTTCCAAGGCCAACACCTTTTGGCAGAAGCAGTGGTATGACACCATTGATCTTTTTAGTTGGGTGGCATTCTGATCACTGCTGTAAGGAGGGCATTCTCTCTATTGACCACCAATAGGGCTTATGCTCCCTGACCCCCCATGCATTATTTTTAATGCCTGAAAACTATTTAAGGGTTCCTGTGGGGTCATCTGTATACCAGGAATTGTGATTAGTAAACAGCCGAAATTCTAAACCTAAGTTTCCTCTAGAGCACAGGTGTCAAACACAAGGCCCGCGGGCCGAATCCGGCCCTCCAGGCCATTTCATGTGGCCCTCGCACCTCTCCAGCCCTCCTCTGGTTCTCCTCCAGACCCTTACTTTCTGCTTTCAAGCAATGCATCCAGCTTCTTCCCAGCAGCAGCATACGGAATGGGGGGTCCACTGTGATGTGAGGGAGAGTGGGGGACTCAAATTATGATGGTGGGGTGGCTCTTGACATCTAATGTAGGGGGAGGGGATGCGTTGGACATCTAATCTTACAGATACAACCGGCCCTTTTGAGGACAATCATAAAGCTGATGTAGTGTCCTCCTCTAGATAGGCTGCTAAGTTTAATTTTGGCTTTTTGGCTTTACTGCAGTCATTGGAGCACTCATCAATTGTTTTTGCCTGGTCAGGGTTTTCCAAGCTGGGGTGTTTGATTTCTCTTACTTGTTTCTGGAAAAAGCTTCCAGAATCTAGGGCAGGGAGAGTCAAATGACCAGAATTAATATTTATCATGCTCCAGCCAATCCCTGGAAGGATGCATCCAGAAGGTGGCTGGGAAGGTGATAAACATGTGGAAGGACCAAGCAGAGTGTTCTTTCCTCTCCAGGGAAGGCTCCGGTTCTCTTGGGGCTGTTACCTGTGATTTTTAAAGTGATTCTAAAGGCACTTAAAAAAAAAATCACAAACATGGTATACTTACCTACTCTGTGTAATGGTTTTGCCCAGAGCAACCCAGATCCTTATTTCATGTGTCCCCCACCAACACTCCTGGCATCTCCCCCCTGCCAAGTGCCCCCCAAAAAAGCTGCTTGCTCTGGGGCACTCATGGGTGTTCGCTCCTGAGTAGGCTCTGTGTGTCATTTGCCTGATGAAGGGGCCCTGCGTGGCTCCAAAACATTGCTTTTTGTGTACCATGTGACCACGATAATAAAGCTTTGGACCCATCTTGAGGAATCCTTTGTGCGCTGATGACATTTCTTCACATTGACACACAGAGCGCAACTTATGCCGCGTACACACGATCGGAAAATCCGACATCAAAAGTCTGATGTGAGCTTTTGAATGAAAATTCCGACCGTGTGTATGCTTCATCGGACTTTTGCTGTTGGAATTTCAGCAAAAGACTGAGAGCTGGTTCTCAAATTTTCAGATGGAAAAAAATCCTACCGGAAAATCCGATTGTTTGTAGCAAATCCGACGCGCCAAATTCTGATGCATGCTCGGAAACAATTTGACACATTCTCGGAAGCATTGAATTTAATTTTCTCGGGTCTTCGTCGTGTTGTAAGTCACCGCGCTCTTGACGGTCGAAAGTTCAGAGAACTTTTGTGTGACCGTGTGTATGCAAGCCAAGCTTGAGCGGAATTCCGTCGGAAAAAACATCCAAGGTCGTGTGTACGGGGCATCAGCCTCAACTCAATCTCCTTACTGGCTGTGATTGACAGCAGCGGGTACCAATGGCTCCTGCTGCTGCTTTTCTGTCCAATAAGGAAAGAGAGAGTCGAGAGAACCTCTGCTCTCATGTACATCACTGGATCAAGATCGGGTTTAGGTAAGTGTTTAGGAGGAGCTGGGGTGGGGAGCTGCATGAATTAAGGTAAAAAACCTTGGGCCAGATTCTTAAAAGGCTTACGACGGCGCAACTCCATTTGCGCTGTCGTAAGTCCTAATCTGGCCCGGCGTATCTATGCGACTGATTCTTAGAATCAGTTACGCATAGATACCCATTAGATCTGACAGGCGTAAGGCTCTTACGCTGTCAGATCTTAAATGCAATTTTTTTCCCGCCGCTAGGTGTCGCATCGTCGTTTTCCCCATCGTTTATGCAAATTAGCTAGTTACGCGAGATTCCCGAACGTACATGCGGACGACGCAGTGATTTTACGACGTTTTCCGTAAGCGTAAACTTGCCCCTGCTATATATGAGGGGCAAGTTTACGAAGGTCCGTCGTATGCCATGTTAAGTATGGCGTCGGGTCAGCATCGGCTTTTTCCGTCGTTTACGTTGGTTTCCTAAGTCGTCCACAAATACAACTTTACGTCAATGACGCTCACGTCGGCGTCATTGACGTTTTCCGTCGTGAGCTGGAGAATGCGCACTGGGCTATTTTTCCGCCCAGCGCATGCGCAGTTCGCTCGGCGCGGGGGCGCGCTTAATTTAAATACAAGCCGCCCCCTTTGAATTACGCGCCTTACGCCGGGCCATTTACACTACGCCGCTGCAAATTACGGAGCAAGTGCTTGGAGAATACGGCACTTGCTCCAGTAATTTGCGGCGTAGTGTAAATGGCTTACGCTACGCCGCCGCGGAATATACAAGAATCTGGCCCCTTGTACCTTCAAAACCACTTTAAGAATCTTTGTTCAGTTTTCTAATCATTAGTAGTGTCAAATCGGCGTTATTTTTTGAACACAGTGGGGCAGATCCACAAAAGAATTACGCCGGCGTATCTATTGATACGCCGCGTAATTTTAAAGTTCCTACAAAACAAGATACGACGGCATCTGGGATCGATCCGACAGGCGTACGTCTTAGTACGCCGTCGGATCTTAGGTGCATTTTTTCCGCCGGCCGCTAGGTGGTGTTTCCGTCGAATTCCGCGTTGAGTATGCAAATTAGCTAGTTACGGCGATCCACGAACGTACGTCCGGCCGGCGCATTTTTTTAAGTCGTTTGCGTTCGGCTTTTTCCGGCATATAGTTACCCCTGCTATTATGAGGCGTACTCAATGTTAAGTATGGCCGTCGTTCCCGTGTCGAATTTTGAATTTTTTACGTCGTTTGCGTAAGTCTTTCGCGAATAGGGATTTGCGTAAAATGACATCACCGTCGTAAGCATTGGCTTGTTATTATTATTATACAGGATTTATATAGCGCCAACAGTTTGCGCAGCGCTTTACATCAGGGGCCGGTTTCATTTCAAGCATGTGCACTGGGATACCCCCACGGACGGCGCATGCGCCGTTAAAAAAAAAACGTTTACGTCGTGTCACAACGTATTTGCATAAAACACGCCCCCATCACATCCATTTGAATTCCGCGCCCTTACACCGCCAAAGATACACTACGCCGCCGTAACTTACGGGGCAAATTCTTTGAGGATTCGAAAAATAAAAAAAGTTACGGCGGCGTAGTGTATCTTAGATACGCTACGCTCGGCGGAGAGGAGCACCGATCTACGTGGATCTGCCCCAGTGATGAGAACATTTGAAGGAACATTTTTCTTGTACGAATGAATTTCTAACAGTGAATGTGGTTTTTGTTCAAGAAATTACATTCATTCCAAACTCGAATGTTAAAAGCAAATGACATTTTAAAGTACTTTGAAATGAAATGAAGAATATTCATACAATTGTACTTTTGAATAACCAGCTTAGTATGCAATTCGGATGGTTCTTGGAGTTCAGTTTAACTTTTTGTCCTGGGATAGGGATAAGGGCCGGAGACAGATGGCTGTGCATGCAGATGACACTTCTGGGCACATTGCAGATATCAGAGTGTATCATTACCTCTAAAGACAGCTCTATCTGAAAGTCATAAAACTGCTCCTACTGTCTGGGGACTTGTAAGAAAAGCTGAGAGCATTGAGCAACCACCAGCTACTGTATATAGATGGAGCACAGCAGGTACCAGACAGCAGACAAACACTCCCGATTGACTCTCAACTGTCAGCAAAGTGCTAGGAGATCAGAGGAGATAACCAAACAGATAAGGAGATGGCACAGAAAGAGTCAGTCCTCACTCCGGGTTGTGAGTTTACCCAATGATACCCTCACATACTGCAGAGATACCCATAGGTGTGCGCAGCCCATGGGCGTCCGCTGAAATTTTTTCAGGGGGGGGGCGCTTCGGCATTCAAACGCTAGCGGGGGTTAAAAGCGCCCCTCTAACGGCCGAATTGCGCAGCTAAAACGATGTTAAAGCGTCGTATTTTAGCGCTGCTTTACCTATAACTCCACCAGCTGGCAGTGTGAAATAGCTCTTGAGATAATTGAGCTTCACTCCATGCCCATATAAATATAGCCTAGAGAATGTACAGACCCCCCTCTTCAGCACAGATGGACCCCTCCTTCAGCACAGACCCCCCCTTCAGCACAGACCCCTCCATTCAGCACAGATGGACCCCCCCCTTCAGCACAATTCCCCCCATTCTGCACAGACCCCTCCATTCAGCACAGATGGGCTGCCCATTCCGCAAAGACCCCCCCCCCATTCCGCACAGACCTCTCCATTCAGCACAGATCCCCCTTCAGCACAGATGGACTCCCTTTAAGCACAGACCCACCCCCTTCAGCACAGATGGACCCCCCCTTCAGCACATACCCCCTTCAGTACAGACCCCCCTTCAGCACAGATGGACCCCCTATTCAGCACAAACCCCTTCTTCAACACAGAAGGACCCCCCTCCCCATTTCCATTCACTACCTCAGATCCGACATCAGCGCGGCACAGGCAGAGCAGGTTCCCTCCCCCTGTGTACACATAAACACTGAAGAGGGAGGCGGCTTCACTCTGCTCGCTGTGCCTGTGTGACATCCGTCCCGGGACCGCTCTGATAGCTCAAACACCTTCTCGATTTTCCAGGGGCGGTCAATCGTCCCCCCTTGCCCTATGGAGCGGACGCCCATGGCGCAGCCTATTGCATTAGGGTGTGCTCAAACATACATGCATGTGTATTAGCTAGATTCAGAAAGATTTACGCCGGCGTATCAGTAGATACGCCGACGTAACTCTGAATCTGCGCCGTCGTAAGTTTAAGTGTATTCTCAAACTGAGATACACTTAAACCTAGCTAAGATACAACAGCCTGCGCCGTCGTATCTTAGGGTGCAATATTTAGGCTGGCGCTTCCGCTGAGTTCGTCGTAGAATATGTAAATGCCTAGATACGCCGATTCACGAACGTACGTGCGCCCGTCGCAGTAAAGATACGCCGTTTACGTAAGGCGTTTTCCGGCGTAAAGTTATTCCATCAAATAGCTGGCCTAGTCAATGTTAAGTATGGCCTTCATTCCCGCGTCGAAATTTGAAAATGTAACGTCGTTTGCGTAAGTCGTCTGTGAATAGGGCTGGACGTAATTTACGTTCACGTCGAAACCAATACGTCCTTGCGGCGTACTTTGGAGCAATGCACACTGGGATATGTAGACGGACGGCGCATGCGCCCTCGTCCTCATTTGAGTTAGGCGCGCTTCCGCCGGCCCCATTTACACTACGCCGCCGAAAGTTAGGAGGCAAGTACTTTGTGAATACAGTACTTGCCTCTCTGACTTACGGTGGCGTAGCGTAAATACGATACGCTACGCCGCCTTAAAAATGCGGCGCCCTACTTGAATCTGGCTACAAGTGTCTACATATATATGACTGCGACACATTGATCTCCCTGTCAGTATAGTGAAAGAGAAGAGCATAAACACTTTTCTTATGGCAGAGCTGGTAAGAGGGAGATCTTTCCCATGTTCCTGCTACTACACAGAGCGAAAAACCCTAATGCACATGGGGAGATTAGGGTGTGCCTGGGCACACCTGGCACACCCTGTGCGCACGCCTATGGAGGTACCCATAGTGTGCCTTCAAATAGACGTCAGAGAATCTGGGGTATGATGGCCATGCTCTGCTCTATACATATATAATTATTTATATACAATCACAAAATAAGTTGACATATTAGTGGCAGCACAGTGGCTTAGTAGTTACCACTTTTGCATTGCAGCACCAGGGCTCTTGGTTTAAGTCCTCACCAGGATGCTGTCTGCATGGAGTTTGCATGTTCTCCATGTGCTTGCATGGGTTTCTTCCCACACTCCAAATACATACTGGTTTAGCGCACCCCCCTTAAGGGGTGTAGATGAACTGGGATCCCCCACCCTGCACAGCCAGGCACACCCAATTTGCACAGGCACTCCAGAGTCAGAGAACAGTCTGTGACTTTGTTTTCTGTTTATTGAGGGTTAATAACTTGGATAGGGGTGAGAGGTTATGGGATGCCTACTTGACTTCAACAAACTTTAGGGACAACTCTTTCTATATACAGTCCCTATATACAGTTCCTCTTCTTCCTCCAGCACGCACTTGCTTGCAGAACTCAGCTGGGTCACTGTGAACATCTGACAGGCTATCAGTCAGATTAGAAGCAATGGCCCATTACAGGCAGGAACCCAAGGCCCCTTGGTTGTGTAGCAGGGATTTACAGTGTCCAGCTTGTATCACTCATGTGGTTACTGATCCCATCACCACCTTTTCAGGTTCTGCAAACCTACCTGGCTGCAGCTGCCCCTTTCACTAGCCCTCCAGGCTAACTTCTCCCCACAGTCCCTTAGACTGACTTTTACCAGCCCACCCGCTGACTCTAAGGAGATCTTCCAGTAGTGCTGACCTGCTCTCGCTGTTCTCTCTCCTTTCTCACGTGCTTCCAGGAAGGGCTTCCTCTATGTGTTTTGGGAGGATCCTTCCAGCACCCAAGCCCCGGCCCAAGGAACCCCCCCCCCCCACACACACACAGACTAGAGCACTGTTAAAGGCCACCAACAGCCTCCTCAACACTCTATCTCCATCTTCCACCTGACTCCTCCTCTGGCATAACTCATGCCTATTTATGAGGTGGTCTGCCCCTTTGCCAGCCCTTTACTGGGAATGCCTGAGGCCCTCATAAATTAGTAGCTTCTCATAACCACCACCCACCATGTCTAGAGCATTCTCCAATGTTCCAGAAAACAGGGGGAGGCACCAGAGAAGCTGCTAGGATGAGTCATGCAGCCCAGAGTCACTGAACCCTGACCCAGATTCACAGCTCAGACTTACCCCTGAGCCAACTAAATTTACCTACTCTAACATTTAGCACACAGACTAGAGGGTGCTACACTGGTAAGTCAATTGGCTCATTCTAAAGTTGGCCCTAGAATGGTATTCTACTTGGCATACCCAAGGTGGCTGCCTAACCATCTACCCCAACAGTAGCTCTAAATATTAGAATGGAGCACCAGACTAAAACTAGATAAAAGTGTCCAAGATCATCTTGATTGTTGGTAAAAAAAAAAAAAAAGTTATATTAAATCATAGGAAAGAAGTATGCTCCTCAGTGCCACCTAGCTGCTGCTAATTATCATAAGAAATAATTATGTTCCTCAGCGCCATCTAGATGCTGCTGACTATCTTATGAAATAAGTATGCTCCTGAGCGTCATCTAGTTGTGGCTGACTATCATAAGAAATAACAAGCATGCTCCTGAGCATCATCTAGTTGTGGCTGACTATCATAAGAAATAAGTATGATCCTGAGCGTCATCTAGTTGTGGCTGACTATCTTATGAAATAATAGCTGGATTCAGGTAGGCGGGCGTAGCATTTTACACTACGCCGCCGTAAGTCAGAGAGGCAAGTGCTGTATTCACAAAGCACTTGCCTCCTAAGTTACGGCGGCGTAGCGTGAATGGGCCCGGCGTAAGCGCGCCTAATTCAAATGAGGATGTGGGAGGCGTGTTTTATGTAAATTACTTGTGACCCGACGTGATTGACGTTTTTTACGAACGGCGCATGCGCCGTCCGTGTACATATCCCAGTGTGCATTGCTCCAAAGTACGCCGCAAGGACGTATTGGTTTCGACGTGAACGTAAATTACGTCCAGCCCTATTCACGGACGACTTACTCAAACGACTTAAAATGTTCAAATTTCGACGCGGGAACGACGGCCATACTTAACATTGACTAGGCCAGCTATTTGATGGAATAACTTTACGCCGGAAAACGCCTTACGTAAACGGCATATCTTTACTGCGACGGCACAAGTACGTTCGTGAATCGGCGTATCTAGGCATTTACATATTCTACGCCGAACTCAACGGAAGCGCCACCTAGCGGCCAGCCTAAATATTGCACCCTAAGGTACGACGGCGCAGGCTGTCGTATCTTAGCTAGGTTTAAGTGTATCTCAGTTTGAGAATACACTTAAACTTACGACGGCGCAGATTCAGAGTTACGTTGGCGTATCTACTGATACGCCGGCGTAAATCTTTCTGAATCTAGCTATAAGTATGCTCCTGAGCGTCATCTAGTTGCTACTGATTATTATAGGAAATAAATATGCTCCTGAGCGCCACTTAGTTGCTGCTGATTATCATAAGAAATATGCACGTGAGCACCATCTAGTTGTGGCAGACGATCATAAGAAATAAGTACGCTATTCAGCACCATCTAGTGGTGCTGACTATCATAAGAACTTTGGGCCAGATTCACAAAAGGGATACGACGGCGTATCTGCTGATACGCCGTCGTATCCCTGTTTCTATCTATGCGGCTGATTCATAGAATCAGTTATGCATAGATATCCCTAAGATCCGACAGGTGTAATAGTTTTACACTGTCGGATCTTAGGATGCAGTACCGCGGCTGCCGCTGGGGGGATTTCGCGTCGTAAACCAGTGTCGGGTATGCAAATTAGCAGTTACGGCGATCCACGAAATGTTTTCCCGTCGTTACGTCGCCGCAAGTGTTAGTTTGCCGCCGCAAAGATAGGGTACCTTTTACAAAGTGTAAACTTAGTACACCATGTAAAAGTATACCCGTCTTTCCCGCGTCGCTTTTGATTTTTTTTTTTTTTCCCGGCGCAAGTCTTTTTTACCCGTCGCGATTCACAAAACTTCAGCGCGTCGTAACTTTGCGCAAAGCACGTCGGGAAATTTGCGACGGGAGCATGCGCAGTACGTCTGGCGCGGGAGTGCGCCTAATTTAAATGGGACTCGCCCCATTCGATTGGGCCCGCCTTGCGCCGGACGGATTTAGGATACACCGCCGCAAATTTCCAGGTAAGTGCTTTGTGGATCGGGCACTTAGCCAGAAAATTTGCGTCAGTGTAACCTAAATGGGTTACGTTACGCTGCGCCGCCTGGCTGTGAATGTGGCCCTAAGCATGCTCTTGAGCGCCATATATTGGCCAAAATGCAGTACTTACCCCATTCAAGCATTTGATTTGCACAGCATTTAGCCTGGAAACAATTGATTTTGCCACATTTTCACAGAGCTAATTTACATTAAAACATTTTTTATAAATACATTGTCTTACAGGTTAAACAGCTATGTATTTTTTTTTTTTAATAATAAATACATCCCTAAGTGATATAAATTGAACAGTTGAATCGTCCTGAGTTATAATCACTCATGCATTTTTAGAGCGTTTAGTCTCTTGATGTATGTACAGATTGGCACAAAACAAAACAGAACCAGGAGGATGATGCAAAGGAAAGGATCAGGAAAACGGGGGATAAAGATACAAAATATAGCCAGATGAAAAACGTTCAATACATGTCATAGACAGAAGGGAAATTGGCTGTAAACCTCTGAACGCCTTTATTGTCAGTATGACCCTTCGGTAGAATATAACAATGACCAAACTGACATAGACTGAGCAGCCAGGCTCTCGGGATGGGAGGAGCCAAGCGAGAAATATATTTACCGCAGCCGCCATGATACGCAATCCCCCAGCAGCCAAGCCATCGCTGAAGCTTGCCGTTATCAGCATATTGCACCTGCTACAGTTAAGAGATCAGGCTGAATTTTTTTTCTGTAGCATACTGAGTTTTGGTACTGTTAATTATTCTCCGAGGGTTAGAAGGGCCCTAATCTCTAACTGGCACGCAGCGTCGCTAACTGTCTGCAACCTCCTCCTGTAGGAGCTGATAATACAGCATCTGCATGAATGAACTCAATTATCAGGCCCTGTGCAGTGGCACTGACATGACTGCAGGAGCAGATAATAAATGTGCGATGTGTAGTAATGACACGCCGCTCACGATTATCTGCCCGATAGGTATACGTTTACTTCAATTGTAAAATGACGGCTGATAAACGTTTGGTCTCAGCCACCGCTGCGCTAAAATACCATCTTTTCACCGTGCCCCCTGATGCCAGCCGGGGGGTATATTAACCCTTTTCTTAGGATCTTGGGATTAACATCTATAAAAAAAAAAAAAACTGTCAAAGCTTGGTCTATACAGATTGAAAGGGTTGTAGATGTGAACATACGTTTAGAGTAGCTGTCAGCTCAATGCAACCGCTAGTCCTGAGCTTCAGAGGGCAAAATATTAAGGGGGGGGGGGCCTGGCTGCCACATTCTTCATCATAGGATACCCAGGTCAGAGATTGGCACTGGAATTTAAATCTCAGCTAATAAAGAAAAATAAAAAGATCAGAAATAAAAAATAAAAAAAAATCTACGCTTGCAGTGGGCCCCTGCTGCAAGGGTTAACCACTTGCCAACCCGGCCAATTCTGACATTCCTCTCCTACGTGTAAAAACAATTTTTTTGCTAGAAAATTATTTAGAACCCCCAAATATTATACATATTTTTATAGAAGAGATCCTAGGGAAAAAAATTGAGGTTTTTAAAAAAAATTATGTCACACGTTATTTGCGCAGCAATTTTTCAAACGTGTTTAAAGAAAAAAAAAACACATTAATGAATAAAAAAAACACTAAAGTTAGCCCAAATTTTTATGTAACTTGAAAGATGATGTTACACCGAGTAATTAGATACCTAACATGTGACACTTTAAAATTGCGCACACTTGTAAAATGGCGACAAACTATGATACTTAAAAATCTCGCTTTAATTTTTTTTTTTTTTTTTACAGGTTACGAGTTTAGAGTTATAGAGGAGGTCTAGTGCTAGAATTATTGCTCTCGCTCTAACGTTCGCGATAATACCTTACATGTGTAGTTTGAACACCGTTAACATATGTGGACGCGACCTACGTATGTGATTGCTTCTGCTTGCGACGTGTACCCCAACAAAATTGACATCCTTTTTTTCCCTCAAATAGAGCTTTCTTTTGATGGTATTTGATCACCTCTGTGGTTTTTATTTTTTGTGCTATAAACAAAAGAAGAGCGACAATTTTGAAAAAAACACAGGGCCAGATCCACATAGATGTAGAACGGCGCAGCGTATCAGAGATACACTACGCCGCCGTACCTTACCTGGCGCATTTTCGAATCCTCAGCGAGTTCGCGCCGTAAGTTACGGCGGCGTAGTGTATTTCTGTTGGCGGATTTGAAATTGGGCGGGTTGGGGGCGGGTTTCATTTAAATGAAGCGCGTCCCCACGCCGAAAGAACTGCGCATGCGTCGTCCCGAAATTTCCCGACGTGCATTGCGCTAAATGACGTCGCTTTTTTAACTTAGACGTGAGTTACGTCCATCCCTATTCACGGACGACTTACGCAAAAAAAAAATTTAGACGCAGGAATGACGGCCATACTTAACATGGCAAGTCTACCTATACGCCGCAAAATACCAGCTTTAACTATACGCCGGAAAAAAACGACTACAGACAACGTTCGAAAATGCGACGGTCGCACGTACGTTCGTGGATCATCTTAAATCGCTAATTTGCATACCCGACACGGAAAACGCCACCCAGCGGACGCCGAAGTATTGCATCTTAGATCCGAAGGCGTACGAAGACGTACACCTGTCGGATCTAACCCAGAAGCCGTCGTATCTTGTTTTGAGGATTCAAAACAACGATACGACGCTGGAAATGTGAAAGTACGCCGGCGTATCAGTAGATACGCCGGCGTACTGCGTCTGTGGATCTGGCCCACAATATCTACATTTTTGCTATAATAAATATCCAATTTTTTAAAAAACATTTTTTTTCCTTAGTTTAGGCCGATATGTATTCTTCTACATATTTTTGGTAAAAAAAACGCAAAAAGCGCATATTAATTGGTTTGTGCAAAAGTCTACAAAATAGGGGATAGATTTACAGACTTTTTTTTTATGTTTTTACTAGTAATGGCGGCGATCTGCGATTTTAAGTTGGACTGTGACATTGCGGCGGACAGATCGGACACTTTTGACACATTTTTGAGTCCAGTGACATTTATACTGCGATCAGTGCTATAAAAATGCACTGATTACTGTATACATGTCACTAGCAGGGAAGGGGTTAACACCAGGGGGCGATCAAGGGTTTAAAGGGGTTGTAAAGGTAAACATGTTTTCCCTAAATAGCTTCCTTTACCTTAGTGCAGTCCTCCTTCACTTACCTCATCCTTCCATTTTGCTTTTAAATGCCCTTATTTCTTCTGAGAAATCCTCACTTCCTGTTCTTCTGTCTGTAACTCCACACAGTAATCCGAGGCTTTCTCCCTGGTGTGGAGAAAGCCTCTTGAGGGGGCATGCAGGGGGGCCAGGACGCTATCTACTTTGCAGATAGAGAAAGGAGCTGTGTGTTAGTGGGCGTCCTGACACTCCTGCTCCCCCCCTCCCCCCTCAAGAGGCTTTACTAAGGTAAAGGAAGCTATTTAGGGGAAAAAAATGGTATCTTTACAACCCCTTTGTTCCCTGGGTGTGTTCTAACTTTGGGGGAGGGGGGGATGGGACTGATTAGGAGGAGAGAGAGATCAGTAGGAACACACGATCTGTCTCCTTACCCCTGAGGCCTTGTACACACCACCGAACATCTCCCCTGAAACTGGTCCGTCGGACCAGTTTCCGTGGACATGTTCGGTCGTGTGTAGGGCCTACCGGACAATTTTCCGGCCTAGCGGACAGGTTTCCAGCGGACAAAAGTTTCTTAGCATGCTAAGAAACATGTCCGCTGGAAAGCTGTCCGTCGGACATGTCCGATGGCTAGTACAACTCATCGGACATGTCCGCTGGCCCGAAATCCCACGCATGCGTCGAAGTGATTCGACGCATGCGTGGAAGCATTGAACTTCCTGGGTCGCGCACGTCGCCGCATCATTGTCGCCGCCACGTCACCGCGTTTTCTGTCCACGGGGATTTTGGTATGATGGTGTGTACACACATATGACCAAAACCTCCCAGCGGACATGTCCGATGAAAACGGTCCGCGAACCGTTTTCATCGGACATGTTTGGTGGTGTGTACGAGGCCTGAGAGAACCGGGATCTGTGTGTTGTCATCGCGCCTGCCGGGTACTCGCATCGGCTCCGGGCACACACTGCAGGTGCACGCATACAGTTACGGCGACTCGTCCAGGGGAGCCATTCTGCTGCAGTAAAACTGCTAACTGTTATTGTTTATTTTATTGTTTTTTTTTTTTTACACTTTCCTTTAAATATTTTTCTGGGATCACTTTTAATGTTGAGGTAGGTGGTACGTGTCAAGTAACATCCATATGAGAGGCAGCAATGTTATATTCGTCGACTAAATTAATGCTATATTAGTTGACTAAATACGACTAAAACAACTGAGGTGACTAAAGAATGCCCCGGAGTAAAGGGAACCTAGGCAGAGGGGCCGCATGACTGGGGGAACGCTGAGGATGTTGCTCCAGGAAGAGGATGTGGGGTTGGGTGCAGTATTTGCCAGGGGGAGGGGCTGGCAGCACGAGGCAGCTCACTATAAGTTAAAGGGGGGCGGAGCTAGTCATTCGGCGCCAAAGGCTGTTTTTCTCTGTGCTGTTACCTCTTCAATGAATCATTTAACACTGAATGGCAGGTGGAGTTTTGCATGATGGAAACATTTTTAAAATTTTGTTTCGTATTAATTTTGTCAGAATTTCAACTTGTAACAATACGAATTGCACATATCTAATGGCAGTTCCCAAGGTTTCCCAGCAGAACATTGCCCAAAGCATTACACTGCCTCCGCAGCACCTATAGGCATCAGCCTGCGATTCGGAGTAAAGCAGAAGTGACTTAAGTGTCCCACCCCCCTCCTGCCGCTGCCTCTCCCGGGCTCTCCGGTCCCATCACCGGCGGCAATGGCTTCCCTGTACAGAGATAGAGGGACTGACATTGATCCCCTCTCTCTGTAACCCTGGAAACCGGGAGCGACCAGTAGTTTTCCACTTCCGGTTCCGCCTCTTTGTTTACCTGGCCACCAGCGGCCAAGAAAACAGCCGATTAAACCGATCTGTGTCTGATTGGCTGCGTGGGAGGGTGGAGGAGAGATTCTGGGTCTAATATAGGGTGGCCAGACATCCCCAGTTTCTAGGGACAGTCCCCGGACCAAGTCTGTCCCCGGTTTTGTCCCCGGATTGGAACAGGGGCTCGGGCAATTTCAAAGAGCTCCTACTAGCTTAGGGGGTGTATTTTTTTTTACATTATGCCCCTTTCTGATGATCATGTGCTGGTCGGAGCGGAGGGAATATTTCTTCAGTTTTGGGTGCATGCCCATTAAGCTCCGCTCTCTGTTCATCTGCCTTGGCTCAAGTCCCGGCCAGCCGCCTGCCTGTTTATCTCCTTGCCTTCCCTGGCGGAGTGATCTTCCTCCGCTCCCCACCCAGTAGTAGCCGGGGCCCAGAGTGTAAGACTTGACAGGCTGTGAGGCTGCGGCGGCGACGGGCAGAGAGTCGCTGATTGGCGCCATTACTAGTAAACTAAAAATAGACCCCAAGGGGCAGATCCACAGAGATCTGCACCCACGCCGCCGTAACTTTCCCGGCTTTGGTTCGAATCCTGTAAGATTTTGCGCCGTAAGTTACGGCTGCGTAGTCTATCTCTGGCGGCATAACGGCGCGTAATTCAAATCGGCGATTAGGGGGCGTGTTTCATTTAAATGAAGCACGTCCCCGGGCCGAACGAACTGCGCATGCTCCGTTTCTAAATTTCCCGCCGTGCATTGCGCTAAATGACGTCGCAATGACGTCATTTTTTTTAACATAGATGTGAATTACGTCCATCCCGATTCACGGACGACTTACGCAAACGAAAAAAAAAATTCGAAATAAACGCGGGAACGACGGCCATACTTAACATGGCAGGTTTAACTATACGCGACGAAATACCAGCTTTAACTATACGCCGGAAAAAGCCGACTACAGACGACGTAAAAAAATGCGACGGCCGCGCGTATGTTCGTGGATCGTTGGAAATAGCTAATTTGCATACTCGACGCGGAAAACGACGTGAACGCCACCCAGTGGACGCCGAAGAATTGCATCTTAGATCCGAAGGCGTACGAAGCCATACGCCTGTCGGATCTAACTCAGATGCCGTCGTATCTTGTTTTGAGGATTCAAAACAGATATGATGCGGGTAATTTGAAAGTACGCCGGCGTATCAGTAGATACGCCGGCGTACTCGCTCTGTGGATCTGCCCCCAAATCTCTCCATAAAGAGCACCTGCCATGCTATCAGAAGGGATGTTTTTCATCCATTGTGATAGCAATATAGTTAGTACAAAAAAATATATATATTTTTTTTTGATAAAATAAATAAATAATAAAAAAATGTAAGCGGCCCCTGTCTAACTCGCAAATGCAAACGCATACGTTACGCCTACACGCATATGTAAACGGCGATCGAACCACACATGTGCGGTATTGTCCCGAATGTTAGAGCGAGAGCAATAATTCTAGCAACAGACCTCCTGGTAACCTATAAAGGTGTTTAAAGTGTCGCCTATGGAGAATTTAAATTTTAGTTTGCCGCCATTCCACAGGCAGACGTAATTTTTAATCATGAAATGTTTGATATCCATTTACTCGGCTTAACATTATCTTTCACATTATACAAAAAATGGGGCTAACTTTAGTGGGGGGTTTTCAATTCATGAAAGTGTTTTTTTTTTTTTCCCAAAAAATTGTATTTGAAAAACCGCTGCGCAAATATATATATATATATATATATATATATATATATATATATACATACACATATACACATACATATAAAGTGTCGGAAATGGCCCAGATGGCAAGTGGATACTCATGCTGTATATGATGTGCTAATTTTTATGCAAGAGATGCAAATATAAATGTAACCCTATCTTCCACTAATAAAAAGAGATTATCTTTACTTCCTAGTAAAAAAGAATGTCAATGAATGATGAAAGACTATGGAGAGATAAAGATTATCCTCTGCTGCCCTCTAGTGGTTAACAATTTAACAACTTCTGAATCGCTATTCCTAATGTTCTCAAACATGAGAAAGATCATCAAGACATAATTAATGATTGGCCATTAGAGGGAGATTTCAGCAATTTGGTGCAATTGCTATGTCTTAACGTGTTTGTCTGGAAAAAAAAAAACATCCAGTATCTCTCTACAATACGTATGCATTTCCCATGTTCCATTCCTTAAAAAAAAAACCAGAGGCCTAGATTCAGGTAGGGCGGCATAACGTTGTGCGGGCGTAGCGTATCTTATTTATGCTACGCCGCCGCAACTTAGAGAGGCAAGTGCTGTATTCACAAAGCACTTGCGTCCTAAGTTACGGCGGCGTAGCGTAAATCGGCCGGCGTAAGCGTGTGTAATTCAAAGTAGGCAGGTCGTGGCCGTGTTGTATTTAAATTAAGCGTGACCCCATGTAGATGCATGGCCGAACGAACGGCGCATGCGCGCGCATGCTCAGTATCACGTCGTATTTACGCCCAAAGATACGCCGGTTCAATGCCTGTGACGTTAACGTAACCTACGCACAGCCCCATTCACGTACGACTTACGTAAACGTCGTAAAAAGATACACTTGTTTTCCGACGTCCATACCTTGCATGGGCTGCGCCACCTAGAGACCAGCTTTATCTTTACGCCGGCGTATGTCTTACGTAAGCAACGTAACTAATTGCGAAAAGGGCGTACGTACGTACGTACGTAGGTACGTACGTACGTTCGTGAATCGGCGTATCTTGCTCATTTACATTTTCGACGCAGAAATCAACGGAAGCGCCACCTAGCGGCCAGCGTAAATATGCACCCAAGATACGACGGCGTAGGAGACTTACGCCGCTCATATCTTGGTAGAATTTATGCGTAACTGATTCTATGAATCAGGCGCATAGATACGACGACGGCCATTCGGACTTACGACAGCGTATCTGGAGATACGCCGCCGTAAGTCTTTGAGAATCTGGGCCACATTGTACAGCCAAGTGATAAAGGAGAATGTACACTCTTTAACTTATATATACATAGGTCAGATCCACCCCTACACAATATCCCACCTTTATCCCTTCTTTATTATATATGTTTTGCACACATGTTTATGTATGTACTATACATGCATCTCGCATCCTTTTACACATCATTTTCCTTTCCTGTCAACACCCAAGTGGTAGTTTTATGTCATGTATACTAACACATAAGACATATCTTTCACAGCCATCATGGTGGAGGACTTGTTGGATTGCTCTCCATGCTCGCCTTTCCCTCTTGCCCTGTTTGCACTGCTGGTCCCTTTGAATTCCACACCCACAGTTCCCGGGTCAGACATTTCCAGGCGACTACCATTGGGTCGTGAGTGTGTGTGTCATGTATTGTATGTGTGTCATATATTCCTAAACTATTTCCCCTTTATAGAAAATTGCGTGTGCATCAACCCCTGAGGAAGTGACGCTATGTCACGAAACATGTCGGGTTACATAGATGCAAGTTCACACCTATTATGGATTGATCTTTGAAACACCGTATTTGGCTACGGAATTAATATGTATATATTGACCAATCTGCTTGATCATTTGGCAATTATGTCACTGTTGATCTGTTGGAAATTGTATTTACCAATAAATCTCTACTTTATTGATTTTATTACTGAGTGTGTTGTACCTTATCTAAAGTCCCACTCATATTTCATTGTATGCTGTATGGGGATGAAGGCATCTCATGGGGTACATCCAACCATACTTTGTTAGTTCCTGCTCAATATAGGTTGGCCCCTTAGACTCACAAGGGCACGATGGGGCACAGGATCCTCCCCTGGGCACCAATGCTGGAGCACCCCTGGAAAGCCCCCAGCATGGCAAGCACCACCAGCAGTCTGTTCCATACATTCCTTGTGCCTTACAGCAATAAACTCCAAAAGCAGCTTCAACCATAACCTTTTCATTTCCAAAATACATTCCCATTTAGAAGTTAGGAAAAGGAAGAGTCCAGAGAACAGAAAACCTTTTTAAATACTTAACACAGTTTATTTACCCATAAAATCGTTTTTAGGCATCCAATGCCATTTTTTTTTTTTTTTGATACCTTGATGAGACGGGGGATCTGGAGGACCCATTTTATTATTTTTGTGTGGACAATCAGGGGTAGTACCACCAGACTATTTATACATAGCCCTCTTACCCAAGATGTACCACACAAGCAAAAACGGGGCTGGTATTAACACACTATCTATGGTACACTCAACTCAATACTCTGGGGGCCTCTAGTGGCTACCTAGGCAACTACTCTGCATACTCTCACTACATAGTTCCTGGCCCTAAAGAGATAGGGCCAGATCCACATACAAATAGATCCGCCCAGCGTATCAGAGATACGCTACGCCGCCGTACCTTACCTGGCGGAATTTCGAATCCTCAACGATTTTGCGCCTTAAGTTACGGCGGCGAAGTGTATTTCTGGCGGCGGAATTCAAATCGGCGATTAGGGGGCGGGTTTCATTTTTAATGAAGCGCGTCCCCACGCCGAATGAACTGCGCATGCTCCGTTTCTAAATTTCCCGCCGTGCATTGCGCTAAATGACGTCGCTGGGACGTAATTTTTTTAACTTAGACGTGAGTTACGTCCATCCCGATTCACGGACGACTTACACGAAAAATGAAAAAAATTAAAATTTCTACGCGGGAACGACGCCCATACTTAACATGGCAAGTCTATCTATACGCCGCAAAATAGCAGCTTTAACTATACGCCGGAAAAAGCAGACTACAGACGACGTTAGAAAATACGACGGACGCGCATACGTTCGTGGATCGACGGAAATAGCTAATTTGCATACCCGACGCGGAAAACGACGAGAACTCCACCCAGCGGGCGCCGAAGTATTGCATCTACGATCCGAAGGCGTACGAAGCTGTATGCCTTTTGGATCGAACCCAGATGCCGTTGTATCATGGTTTGAGGATTCAAACTAAAGATACGACGCGGCTAATTTGAAAGTACGCCGGCGTATCAGTAGATATGCCGGCGTACTCGCTTTGTGGATCTACCCCATAGTAACCACTTGCCTACCAGGACAATTCTGACATTTCTCTTCTACATGTAAAAATCATATTTTTTGTGCTATAAAATGACAATTTCTCTCGCTCTAACGTTTGTGGCGATACCTCACATGTGTGGTTTGAACACCGTTTACATATGTGACCGCGACTTACATATGCGTTCGCTTCTGTCTGCGAGCACACGGGGACAGGGGCACTTTAATTTTTATTTATTTTCTATTGTTAATTTTACTTTTATTTTTCTAGTTTGACACTTTCTTTTTAAAAACATTTTTTAGCACTTTTGTTACGGTGTACACATGATCAAAATCTCCAGCAAGAAAACCGTGGTTTTTTTCAGACGGAATGTCAGCTCAAACTTGTGTTGCATACACACGGCCACACAAATGTTGTCGGAAATTCCGAATGTCAAGAACGCGCTCACGTACAACACTACGACGAGCCGATAAAAATGAATTTCAATGATTCCGAGCATGCGTAAGATTTTTGTGCTTCGGAATTGCATACAGACTATCGGATTTCTGACAAGAACTTTTCCCGTCGGAAAATTTCGGAATGGTCGGAATTTACGACCAAAATCTCACACCGAAATGTTCTTGTCGGAAATTCCGACCGTGTCTACGCGGCATTATTTCTATTACAAGGAATGTAAACCTTGTAATAGGAAAAAGCACGACAGGTCCTCTTTACAGTGAGATACAGGGTCAATAAGTCCCCACATCTCACCTCTAGGCTGGGAAGCCTGAAATAAAAAAATAAAAAAAAGATCTCAGCTTCCCAGCTGTTGGCAGTGCCATTTTTTCAAATGCAGGGGCCGAGCGTGACGTCATAACATCGCGCCCAGCCTCCAAACAATTCTAGAGACTTCAATGACCATCTAGTCTGCCAGAAATCTCTATGGTCAGAATCTGGCACCGGCGATTACCTTCTCTGACTCATGGATGGCAGGGGTGAGTCGGTAGAAGCACCGGACGGTGGCAGGGGGGACGTCCCATCCCGCGGCCTGTAAGAACAATCAATCGGTTCGACAGCCACTTTGATTGTTCTTATGGTGTAGGGAATAGCTTGTGCTAAAAGAAGATATCTTAATGAAGTCTGTGGGCTGGATTCAGAAACGAGATACGACGGCGTATCTTCTGAGTGCGGGCGGTCGTATCTCAGAGAATCAGTTACGCATAGATTTCCCTAACATCAGACTGGCGTAAGTGTCTTACACCGTTGTATCTTAGGCTGCATATTTACGCTGGCCGCTAGGTGGCGCTTCCGTATCGTTATGCGAGGAATATGCTAATGAGGTATTTACGCCGATTCAGAAACGTTCTTCCCGCCGGCGCATTTTTTTACGTAGTTTACGTTAGGCTTTTTTCGGCGTATAGTTACCGATACTGAGCATTTGCGCGAGTACTTGTACTTGCACAAATGCTCCCGATGCTTCGCCCGATACTTTCTTTTTCCAGAGAGAGAGCGGGCGCAGAGGGGGGCGGCGAGGGGGCAGAGAGGGGGCGGAGAGCGGAGCAGAGCAGTCCTCAAAGAGAAAGCCAAGACCTCCCCCCCCCACCCTCTAGTTGATAAGCACGGGGAACAATACAGCTTTCATTTGAATAGCTGTGTGTTGCCGCGCCTTGTCATATATAGCCCCTCCCCCTTGTCCGGGCACTTTGATAGACAGATCACCCATCCCAGGATTGGATGGGTGATCTGTCTATCTAAGTGCCCGGACAAGGGGGAGGGGCTATATATGACAAGGCACGGCGGGGGAACACAGAGCTATTTAAATGAAAGCTGTAATGTTCCCTGCGCTGATCAACTAGGCGACGGCGGCGGGGGGAGGGCTTATGATTTCTCCAATCACAAGCAGGTTGCGGGGATTGTGCTCCTCCAGGCATTCCCGGCCAGGGCAAGTACTGTCAGTGAGTACAGCAGTGATGTGGCGGCCTTTTTTGGGGGCATCAGATTGGCCCGGGAGAAGCTGTGTCAGTTTCATTCCAGGACACTGTATTGTCCTGGAATTAAGGTGCCCGGGACAGACCTGCAAAATGCGGGACTGTCCCGGGCAATCTGGGACACATGGTCACCCTACAGGAGGTAGATGACAAGGATCCTCGCTCCAGCTACTCATCACTCCGGGACCATTGCTTCTCCTTCTGGCCAAACAGGAAGTGGGTCCTGAGACCCGATTGGCCAGGATTCCTAAGACTCCCGGGCAATCGGGTCTCAGGTCCTGCTTCCTTATTGGCCGCAAGGAGAATCAGGAAGACAATAGCCAATGTTAATTGGTAATTGTCACACAACTGGGTGGGCTCAGGGTTCATTCCTTTTTCCCCAAGCCCACCCTTTTTTGAAGCCATTTAGAGCCCTAGGCTCGAATTGTGTGCTTAAAAAAAAACATAAAAATGTATGGTTCCGGTGCATGTAGATTAGGGACTCCTGCGCCTCTTATGGATGGGCCGCCCGCCACTGGTTGAAGACTCCCAGGGTATCTACATACAAGATCAGTCAAACAACTTCATCCCAACAGACTGCTCTCAGTATGATGGATAGCACAGTGGCTTAGTGGTTTGTGGCCAAGATGCTATCTGCCTGGAGTTTGCCCTTTGTTCTCCCTTTGCTTTCGTGGGTTTCCCCTGGGTACTCTGGTTTCCTCCCACACTCCAGAGATATGCTGATACGGTACTTGTCTCCTGTCTAAATTGGTCTAGTATGTGTGTGCATGTGAGATAGGGACTTTACATTGAGGGCAGGCACTGATGTGAATGTACATTATGTAAATTGTAAACTAAGGCTTGTATTAATACTAATAAAAATAAAGGAGTAGTAGATCTACAATGTATCTCATCCCCTATTACTATCATTTATTTCCTATTTTCTGCTTCTTGGTATACATCACAGCAATGTCTGGTATAAAGCTAGATATACACTAATAGAGTTTTTAAATTCAAATTTGTACAAAAATTCTTAATAAATTCAAATGTCATTCGTAGTTAGTTCAAGATCTGGTTTGTTTTTAAAATTGCATTTTGAAATAAATGGACTTTACTAAATGAAAACCACATAAACTGTCTAATGCCACATACCAGTGGCGGCTGGTGCTCAAAATATTTGGGGGGGCGCAAGCGGAAAAAAAAATTGCAGCCTCACTGTGCCCATCAAATGCAGCCACTGTGCCATCAATTGTCACCACTGTGTGATGCCATCAAACGCAGCCACTGTGCCATCAATTGTCACCACTGTTCCATGCCATCAAACGCAGTCACTGTGCCATCAATTCGCACCACTGTGCCATGCCATCAAATGCAGTCACTATGCCATGCCATCAAACGCAGCCACTGTGCCATGCCATCAAATGCAGTCACTATGCCATGCCATCAAACGCTGCCACTGTGCCATCAATTCGCACCACTGTGCCATGCCATTAAACGCAGCCACTGTGCCATGCCATCAAACGCAGCCACTGTGCCATCAATTGTCACCACTGTGCCATGCCATGAAACGCAGCCACTGTGCCATGTCATCAAACACAGCCACTGTGCCATCATTTGTCGCAACTGTGCCAATTGTCACCACTGTGCCCTTTAATTGTCACCACTGTGCCCATTGATGTCACTGTGCCCTTTAATTGTCGCCACTGTGCCCATTCATGCCGCTGTGCCAATTGTCCCCATTGTCCTTACTGTGCCTATTGTCGCCACTGTGCCCATTGAGGTCACTGTGCCCTTTGTCGCTGCTGTGCCCTGTAAAATGCCCCTTCCTCCCCCCCGCTTGCTCTGATAGGCACTTCCATACAGCCAACCAGCTGCCGTTATTCAGATGGTCAGCGCTCATGTCCGACCATCTGAATAGAACAGCGGTAGCGGCGACAATAACATAGATTCGTGCAATGCATGAATCTATGTTATGAGACTCAGTGGCAGTGAGAGCCAGAGGGGGCGGTTCTCACCGATGTCCGATGTGAGCTTTTGGTCGGAAATTCCGACTGCGTGTAGGCCCCATCTGACTTTTTCTGTCGGAATTTCCGACAGCAAAAATTTGAGAGCTGGTTTTCAAATTTTCCGACGGGAAAAGTTCTTGTCGGAAATTCTGATCGTCTGTTTGCAATTCCGACGCGCAAAAAAACATGCATGCTCAGAATCAATTTGACGCATGCTCGGAATCATTGAACTTAATATTTCACGGATCGTCGTAGTGTTTTCCGTCACTGCGTTCTTGATGGGTCGGAATTTTGTGTGATCGTTTGTATGCAACACAAGTTTGAGCAAAAATTCAGTCGGAAAAAAATCCACGGTTTTCTTGTCGGAATTTCCACGCGTGTGTATGCGGCATAAATATGTAAAAATTCCATCCTGCTCCTTTGAATTTTTTCACCATTGGTGTCAAAAACAAATGTTGATTTGACCCCACTAACGATTAGAGAAACACATTAATGTTCTTATAACATACGTACAAGAAAAAAATGACAAACTTTGGACGTTCCACTTTCTCTCTTCCTCTGCCATTTTTTTTTTGGTGGTGGGAGCGGGTACTTAGTTTTGGCAAGTACCTGTTCCCACTTCCGGATGTTCCAGAAGCCCATTGTGAAGCCTCAAAGAAGTCACAGCCAGCTTTCTATAATTAACATGCCGACACTGGGGACCCGAAGACTGGCAAAGAACCAGCCTGGGTGAGAAAAATGAAGATCTGGCTGGAACTTTCATCAATTGTACCATTAGTAATAGTACCATAAGGCTGACTATTGTGATCCTTCCTACCACAGCTCCTGTCCAGTTCTGGTTGCCAATAGTTGTGCAGTAGCACCTGGATGCATCTTCCACAATGGATCATGGGAAATTAAGACAGTTGGGAGTGCTGCACCATGGAGCTGGATGGACTGCAAAGCTCACATGCCCACAACTCCTTGTCAAAAAGAGGAGGAGAGCACAGGGCTTTTTCCTGCGAAGATCTGAGCAGACAGTGTGGATAAAGAAGTGTGTCGGGAACTGTTGTTGTGCATGCCTACACAGAAAACAGAGCCTGGTGTGCGGAGACTGAAGCTGGGTATCCTTTCTGTGTCCTTAGAGCCAGAGGACAGAGCCTGTAAGGACCAGAGCAAGAGAACTGAGCTACAGAGTCGCTGTTTCTTGGAACCAAAGCTGGGGAAATCCGTTGCCATGTGTGCCTACATCAGGGAGGACCTGATTGCTGAGAACCTGATTGGGAGGACCTAATGAGTAATGAGACTTCTGGAGTAGCAGACCGCCAAGTGATCTGGACCAGACATGTTGTGAGCAAGAAATGGTGAGCAGAACTATATCCCTTGCTCCACACAGTGAATGCCAATAGAGTCTTAAAGAGACGGCTTCATGTGCACCACCTTCCAGAAGGGCCCCAACGATTTCTGGCTGATAAATAAAGTTTGGCTCTGAGGTCCCCAAACCAAAGGGCCAACTAAGGGGAAGCTTCGGCCGCTTCATCAGAAGAGCGTCTAAAGTTAAAAATTAGAATGACAGGGGTCAAACAATGATACATCAACAACAGTTACAAAAGGTAGGTTGGGGAACACAAAGACTCTACTGCTCACCTAAAAACCTTTCTTTGTGTTCCCCAACCTACCTTTTGTAACTGTTGTTGATGTATTATTGTTTGACCCCTGTCATTCTAATTTTTAACTTTAGACGCTCTTCTGATGAATAGTGTTGCTCACGAATATTCGCATTGCGAATATTCGACTCGAATATAGCATATTCGAGAAATCGCGCTATATTTCGAAATTCGCGGTGAATATTCGCAATTCCGAATATTCGATTTTTTACAATTTTTTTTTTGAATCAGATCACATCCTAGATATCTCCATCGACGTCTAAAAGCATTGCTGGTATCATTAGAGACCCTGGGCCGAGTAGCTGAAGCGTTCATTGAATTTTCCAGAAAGATCGCAATGCGATTATTCGGCAAACGCAATATCGCGCGATTATTTTCCTCGCCCCGATCTTCCGCATCAGAGCGATTTTTACAGTTTCATTTTTAAAACAGATCACATCCTAGTGATCTCCATCGACGTCTGAAAGCATTGCTGGTATGATTAGAGCCATTGGGCCGAGTAGCTGAAGCGATCATTTTATATTGCCGAATATTCGCAATGCGAATATTCGGCAATAGGAATATTGCGCGATTATTTGCTCCGCCCTTTTGCATCAGAGCCAATCAGAGTTCTCCTTCCACACTCGTCACAGGTTAGCAACCAATAGGAACCTGCCTGCATGGACATTATATAAGCTCACTCCCAGCACCATTTCATTGCAGATTCAGAAGCTGGCTATAGAGTGTGGAGGCTGTTTCTGTGTTCCTGGTTTCCTGTGTCTTTGTTCTTGATTGATTTAGATCATCACCAGCATTGCTATTTAGTGATTCCAGTGGATCTTTTCCAGTATATCAACTGCTTTTTTCAAAGCAATAGACCCAAGAGCTTTTTTCAAAGCTACGTTTTGTGCTGTTTTGTGCTGTTTTTTTCATTTGTGTTACTGTTTGATCCTGCAATCCTCCCTGTTCAGTTATATTTGCAAGAGATTTCAGAACACATATTGATCTGAGCTTTATAAAAGAGCTTTTCTAAAAGCTAAGTTTTGTTCATCTTGTGTTACTGTTAGATCTTGCAGGTTCGCTGTTCAGTGATATTTGATAGGCATCTCAGTTCAAATTTTGTTTAGTTTTCCCTAAAGAGCTTTTATAAAAGCTAAGTTTTGTGTTCAGTTTAGTTAAATTTTGTGTAGTAAGTGTACACACTGTTAGTGTACATTTATTTCATCTAGCTTAGCTTAGTGTGTGTTTAGTGTCTGTGTTTTGTGTTTAAAAAAAAAAAAAAAAAAAAAAGTTAGTGTTTGTTTAGTGCTTTTTTTTTTTTCTTTAATTTTGTAGTCCTTGTCTGGTGTACTACTTTTCTTATAGTTTAGTAGCTGTCTGTGTACGTCTTTGTCTGCGTGCCTGTCTTGTAAAAAAAACACAAAAACACATTTTGTTCACATTTTCCCCCCCAATAAAGTTTAACCCCCCCACACACATATCAGCAATAATGAGCGGCATCCGTGGCCGTGGCAGCAGGGGTAGGGGAGTTACTCCCAGTGCTGGATCGCTGCCAGCACGGGGTACCTCTCGTGCCCCTACTAGTGGTAGAGGATCGGGTGCAAGGGGAGTACGCCTGATCCGGGAGTTCTTCCCATCGGGCAGCCGCCCGATATTGCCATCTCAGGCTCAAGTAGTGGTGGACTACATGGGGCACAGCAGTGCCACTGAGTCGTCGGTCCCGACTCACAGTAGTACCACCATTACACCGTTGCCTGTACTACCCCCCCCCAGCCCCCAAGAGTCCAGCATCTTACTGTTCGACAGCGACAGTGATAGGGATCTCTTGGGGGAGGCCATGCATCAGGCAGACCTCCAGCTCTGTCCTGATGGTCAGGACCTTTTTGAAGGGATGGATGAGGAGGATGGGATACCTGCTGGCAGTATCCCAGAGACATCCCTTCAAACTGGTGCTGCTGTTTTGGTGCAGGAAACAGCAGCACCTAGTCAGACCCAGGCGTGGGTGAGGGGACAGCGGAGCCAGGCTAGAGGCTCCATGTCACGTGGTTCCCTCAGACCAACACATCTCAGCCCTTGGTCTGACATCTCTGGGGGCGAAGAGGGTGACCCATCATGGTTGCCATCTGACGCGTCGGCTCACTACGTCAGTGACGACGGGGAAGGTAGGCACCCTGGTGAAACGGTGCGCCAGGTCACCACCAGGGAGACCATCGTCAGGGTCTCCACTGGTGATGGCAGCAGGAGGTGTCAGGAGGAGGAGCAGCAGCAGCAGCAGCAGCAGCAGGCAGCTCCACCTGTGCGCACCGAATCCCAGCAGGTGCAAGTAAGCGTCACCCCATCTGACAGGAGGGCGGTGCTGAAGTCACCTGTCTGGAATTTCTTTACCCTGGTGGCAGACAACCCTACCGTGGCCATCTGCCGGATTTGTAAAGTGAGGGTGAAGAGAGGGAAGTGTTTGGCTCGGGTGGGTACCACAGCCCTGAACCAGCACCTGAGGATAAACCACTGGGCGTTGTATGAAGAGATGAAGCGTGGTGGTGGTAGCAGCGCCACCACCACACGTGAGCAGGGTACAGCAGCCCCTGCCACATCTTCATCTGTTTCCAGCAGGTCATGCCCCCCCGCTCCCTCTAGTAGAGGTACTGGTACCGGCAGCCAGACCTCTACTTCCACAGCACCCTCCACGTCTGTGTCCCGCACTGCCGTCCGGCGCCAGGCGTCGATTTCAGACGCCTTTGACCGCACCACTCCCTTCCCCCCTGGAGACCGACGTGTGCGTTCCCTCAATGGGCTCCTGGCAAGGGTTATTGCCCAACATCTGCTGCCCTTCAACATAGTTGACAGCAACCCCTTCAGGCAGATGTTGGAGCAGGCCCAACCCCAATGGCGTGTCCCCAGCCGCCATTTCTTTGCCAGGACTGGTGTCCCTGCCCTACACCAGCACATTGTGCAGAATGTAACCCTGTCGCTGGATCACGCTGTCAGCGACAGGGTTCATCTGACAATGGATGGCTGGACCAGCAGGCATGGGCAGGGACGCTACATCAGCTTCACGGCCCATTGGGTTTCCCTCCGAGGCGTCGGTGAGGGATCGTCGGCAACCGATCTTGTGGTGCCGCCCCGGGGTGTCCAGGGGAGAACTGCTGGTCTCCCTCAAGCCACTGTCTCCGCAGCTGCTGAGCCTCCCAGCAAGCGCCCCCGTAGCTACTCAAGTGTGGGGCACGTGCGCTGTCAGGCCGTGCTCCAGCTTGTTAGTTTAGGGGACCGGAGACACACTGCAGAAGAAGTGCTGAAAGCACTTCAAGCTCAGGTCCAGAAGTGGCTGACACCCCGAAGGCTCCAGCCAGGTATGGTTGTCTGCGATAACGGCAGCAACCTACTCGCCGCCCTCCATGCTGGCAGTCTGACGCACGTGCCCTGTCTGGCACATGTCCTCAACCTGGTGGTGCAGAAGTTCCTGCGCACTTATCCAGGGTTGAGTGACATTGTGGCAAAGGCGCGTAGGATTGCCAGCCACTTCAGGCGCTCCCCAACCGCTACCGCGTCCCTGTCCAAATTGCAGCGGAAGTACAATCTGCCCCTTCACAGGCTGATTGTGGACAGTGTGACGCGGTGGAACTCCACCCTCCACATGCTGAAGAGGTTGTGGGAGCAGCAAAGGGCGGTGAGGGAGTACCTGATGGAACTAGGCACTCAGAGGGCTTCACCACAACTCCCTTTCATCGCCTGTGCGGAGTGGGGGCAGATAAACCAGGTCTGCCAAGTGTTGTCCTCCTTCGAGCAGGCGACCAAGATGGTCAGCAGTGAGCAAATTGGCCTCAATAGCGTGCTGCCAATACTGTTCATGCTGGAGAGGACACTAGATCGCCTGCTCGAGGCTGGGGAGAGTGCCTTGGTGGAGCAGGAGGAGTCAGCAATGCTCCACCGAGACCAGGGCCAGGACCAGGAGGAGGAGGAGGATGATGATGAAGAGGAGGAGGAGGTGGTTGCTGGTGTCGTCCCGGAGTCAGGGCCTGGTCAGGAGGGAGAGCCGGTGTTGGGGGCACCGATAGTCCGGGGGTTGGGCATGTCTGAGTTTGACCAGCAGCGCCTCAGGGAAGAAGAGTCGCACCTCATTCACCTGGCCAGCATTGAGGAGTCACAGCGGGCTGTGCTCTTCCCCATGGCTGCCCACATGCTGAGATGCCTCAGGAGGGACCCCCGGGTTAAGACCATCAAGACGAGGGATGATTTCTGGATGGCCACCCTTTTGGATCCCAGGTGCAAGGGGAAACTGGAGCAGTTCATCCCAGCCAGCCGGAGGCAGCACCGGATGGAGGAACTGCAGGCAGCCATTGTCAGACGGTTGGAGCAGGCAACTCCCCGGCCTCCAGTTGTCCCCCCTCATCTCACCCAGCAGGTGGCTGCACCCAGCTGCAGCCGAGCAGGGGACCTAATGGAAGAGATGAGGATGTTCTTCCAAACCGAGCGACCCAGTACCACCACCAGCAGCAGCAGCAGCAGTCACCACCAGCGGCTGGCCCACATGGTGGCAGACTACATGGCGTCCGTCGGTGCTTCTGACAGTATGAGCACCGACGACCCCATGGAGTACTGGGTTGCCAGATTGGACACCTGCCGCGAGCTCGCTCAGTATGCGCTGGAGTTATTGTCTTGCCCCCCCTCCAGCGTACTATCTGAGCGGACATTCAGCGCGGCAGGTGGGGTGGTCACGGACAAGAGGACCCGTCTGTCCACAGACTCCGTGGACAGACTCACATTCATAAAGATGAATGAGTCCTGGATCGGCGGTGACTTTCTGGCACCCGTCGTCGGTTCAGGGCGCTGAAGGGTCCCTTGCCATGCATTCCCTGATGAAGCCCCGGACCTGATGTATTTACAGTGCTGAATATAACTATTTCAACATCAGAGAAAATCAATGTTAATATTTGGTACAGTAGGCTTTCTTTGCAATTACAGCGGTCAAACATTTCTTGTAGTTTTACACCAGCTTTGCACACACTGGAGGAGGGATTTTGGCCCACTCCTCCACACAGATCTTCTCTACATCAGTCATGTTTCTGGGCTATCGCTGAGAAACACGGAGTTTGAGCTCCCTCCAAAGATTCTCTATTGGGTTTAGGTCTGGAGACTGGCTAGGCCACGCCAGAACCTTGATATGCTCCTTACAGAGCCAATCCTTGGTTATCCTGGCTGTGTGCTTTGGGTCATTCTCATGTTGGAAGACCCAGCCTCGACCCATCTTCAAAGCTCTAACTCAGGGAAGGAGGTTGTTGCCCAAAATCTTGCAATACATGGCCCCGGTCATCCTCTCCTTAATACAGTGCAGTCACCCTGTCCCATGTGCAGAAAAACACCACCAAAGCATGATGCTACCACCCCCATGCTTCACATTAGGGATGGCGTTCTTGGCATGGTACTCATCATTATTCTTCCTCCGAACACGGTTAGTGAAATTATGATCAAAAAATTATATTATAGTCTCATCTGACCACATGATTTTCTCCCATGACTCCTTTGGATCAGTCAAGACAATTATGTCAGCAGTTATTTCACACCCTATATACTCTTATTAAGACTGCTGTACATCATGGCAACTCCTGCCCATGTGATATGACTCTGTATCAACTACTACTGTTAATACTGCTACTGCTGCTTCTGCTGCCCAGTCAAGACACCTATGTCAGCAGTTATTTCACACCCTATATACTCTTATTAAGACTGCTGTACATCATGGCACCTCCTGCCCATGTGATATGACTCTGTATCAACTACTACTGTTAATACTACTACTGCTGCTTCAGCTGCTGCTGCCGCCCAGTCAATACACCTATGTCAGCAGTTGTTTAACACTCTATATACTCTTATTCCTACTGCTGTTCATCATGGCACCTCCTGCCCATGTGATATGACTCTGTATCAACTACTACTGTTAATACTAATGCTGCTGCTTCTGCTGCTGCTGCTGCCCAGTCAAGACACCTATGTCAGCAGTTATTTGACACTCTATATACTCCTATTCCTACTGCTGTTCATGATGGCACCTCCTGCCCATGTGATATGACTCTGTATCAACTACTACTGTTAATACTACTGCTGCTTCTGCTGCTGCTGCCCAGTCAAGACACCTATGTCAGCAGTTATTTGACACTCTATATACTCCTATTCCTACTGCTGTTCATCATGGCACCTCCTGCCCATGTGATATGACTCTGTATCAACTACTACTGTTAATACTACTGCTGCTGCTTCTGCTGCTGCTGCTGCCCAGTCAAGACACCTATGTCAGCAGTTATTTGACACTCTATATACTCCTATTCCTACTGCTGTTCATGATGGCACCTCCTGCCCATGTGATATGACTCTGTATCAACTACTACTGTTAATACTACTGCTGCTTCTGCTGCTGCTGCCCAGTCAAGACACCTATGTCAGCAGTTATTTGACACTCTATATACTCCTATTCCTACTGCTGTTCATCATGGCACCTCCTGCCCATGTGATATGACTCTGTATCAACTACTACTGTTAATACTACTGCTGCTGCTTCTGCTGCTGCTGCTGCCCAGTCAAGACACCTATGTCAGCAGTTATTTGACACTCTATATACTCCTATTCCTACTGCTGTTCATGATGGCACCTCCTGCCCATGTGATATGACTCTGTATCAACTACTACTGTTAATACTACTGCTGCTTCTGCTGCTGCTGCCCAGTCAAGACACCTATGTCAGCAGTTATTTGACACTCTATATACTCCTATTCCTACTGCTGTTCATGATGGCACCTCCTGCCCATGTGATATGACTCTGTATCAACTACTACTGTTAATACTACTGCTGCTTCTGCTGCTGCTGCCCAGTCAAGACACCTATGTCAGCAGTTATTTGACACTCTATATACTCCTATTCCTACTGCTGTTCATCATGGCACCTCCTGCCCATGTGATATGACTCTGTATCAACTACTACTGTTAATACTACTGCTGCTTCTGCTGCTGCTGCCCAGTCAAGACACCTATGTCAGCAGTTATTTGACACTCTATATACTCCTATTCCTACTGCTGTTCATCATGGCACCTCCTGCCCATGTGATATGACTCTGTATCAACTACTACTGTTAATACTACTACTGCTGCTTCTGCTGCCCAGTCAAGACACCTATGTCATCAGTTATTTCACACCCTATATACTCTTATTAAGACTGCTGTTCATCATGGCACCTCTTGCCCGAGTGATTTGACACTGTATTGTCAATGTCTACTACTACTATTACAGCTCAGTCAAGACACCTGTGTCCCAATTTTTTGGTACACTATTGACTACTATGACCACTACTGATGCTGTAAAGTATTCCCCAAGTGTTTTTATGCTATGTATTACTATTACCACTACTGCTTGTAAATCATGCCTGTGTGATACTTAGTGGGAATGCTTTAATAAGCATTCCTAGTATGGATACCCGTAAATGTATTAATCTTAATTAGTGTGAATGCTTTAATAAACATTTCCAGTATTGATATCCGTAAATTTAGTAATCTTATTATTCCTTACGTTTTTTGGTTCTGCGTAACTTCGGCATACTTTCAGCTATTGAGACCATTCAACTGTAAAAATGTTCGTCTCGTTCAGCTAATGATGGGACTTCTTCAAGTTTTTTTCTACTTTTTACACTTTTATAAATTTTAAGCTTTTAGACCCTTTTTTTAAACATTGAAGTCAATGAGAACATCCTTTTCCCCTTTGAATTCACATGCCATGCCAAAAGTTTCAGCTACTTCATACTTTCACTTACAGACACTGAAAAACCTTTAAAGCGGTCACAAAATATTTAGCTATCCGGCTATGACTTTTCAGATCGTTATCGTTTACAATTTTTTGGTGAAAACGCAATTTACGTTTTGCGAATTTTTCACAAAAATGCAATAGGTTATAATGTAATCCTATGGAGGGGATTTAGAGTCTGTCATGTGACCTTAACATTGGAGATCTTTGTAATTAAAAATATCTTTACAAAAAGGGGAAACAAATTGGTCTCACGCCCACAAGATCTACTTTTCATACACAATTTTTATATCAAAACGTAGCTATGCTTGTCTGGTTTATGGCAATGTGACCAATTCTGCGATACGTATTTTAGTTTTAATTATTGGAGCAACAGCCAGAAATTATGTCTCATAGACTCTCATGTGAAATTATCTAAAAAATGTTGCTGCAGAACTCACAAAGACGCTCTTTTCTAAATCGCAGACATGGCCACATTTTTAAGTTTATCTACATAAATTTCATATCGATGCGTTTACAAGGGCCGTGTATTTCAAACGGTGTAGTCGTTGTATCAATTGCATGTACGTTTGAGGATTTATTAAGCTTTGTTTGGAGGCTTAAATCATGTATTAGATCTGTGAATTAAAAGCGTTTGTAATGTTATTTCTTTCCATAAATAACTTTCCTGACCTCAGTGCAATATTCCTCCTCACTGACCTGGGGGGGAGGGGAAACCTATTGAGGGGGGAGGGGCGACCAGGAAGTCAGCATACTCTATACTTTGCAGATAGAGAAAGAAGCTGTGTGTCCTAAAGATAGTGTAGTGGTTATGGTGAATGTCTTTGGCAAGGGGCTCACCAATTAAGCTATTCAGCATTCCCACTCGCATTTTCCTCAGGAAATGCATTGTCTAGTTATATTATATTTTAATACTCCTGCTGCTGCCTCCATGCTGAGTAAAGCTTCATGACCTTTCTGGCACAGCGGATCCACCAACAGCCTCCGCTACAAGCTACCAGACCGGACTACCAGACCGGATCTAAACAGCAAGTGTAACTATAACAATGAACCTTATGTTAAACCCTGTTTTGCGGCATTTATACTGCAACCATTGGGCTGACTGCAAGAGCTCATCTGCATTCTCTCTCTTTCTTGCTCTCCCTCTCTCTCTCTTTGTATATATATATATATTGTTGCTTTTGTTATGTTCATTTTTCAACAGTTTATTTTGTGTTCGTCGTGTCTGTGTCGTGTGCTTTAGTTTGTCCTAGGTTAATGTTAAATAAAATAATAGTATAAAATGTTTTTGCTTATTATGAAGTTAAATGTGTTGATGTTGATTTGTTTGATGTGAAGTTAGATGTGTTTAAAAACCTACAACTCTATCTCAAAAAGAAATGAAACATTTCCAAAAAATAAGTTTTTTTAATACAAAAATAAATTTAAATATAGCTCTCAATCCGTTTCTGAATGCGGTGCATTTCCGCAATCTGACCCGATAGCTGCTGCTCTAGCAGAGCATTTTGTTGGTTGAGGTAGCTCATCTTCCGCTGGTTCTGAAGGATCTTCTGGTGCGTCTTTTGGATGAGTATATTTTGCCTCCTCAGATCTCTTGATGCTTTTAGGATATAATAAAAAAACATTTGGATTTCAAATAACGTTACCAAATAAATAAATATTTTTTTTTGCTTATTAATCAATCATTATCATGTGTATACACTTGTTATGTGTCTAACACATCCCGGGAGTGCAGAATTATTAGGCAAATGAGTATTTGGACCACATCATCCTCTTTATGCATGTTGTCTTACTCCAAGCTGTATAGGCTCGAAAGCCTACTACAGATTAGGCATATTAGGTAATGTACATCTCTGTAATGAGAAGGTGTGTGGTCTAATGACATCAACACTCTATATCAGGTGTGCATAATTATTAGTCAATTTCCTTTTCTTTGGCAAAATTGGCCAAAAGAAGGATTTGACAGACTCTGAAAAGTCCAAAATAGAGAGATATCTAGCAGAGGGATGCAGCACTCTTAAAGTTGCAAAGCTTCTGAAGCGTGATCATCAAACAAAAGAAGCGTGTGGAAAAACAAAGGTGCAAAATAACTGCCCATGAACTGAGAAAAGTTAAGCGTGCAGCTGCCAAGATGCCACTTGCCACAAGATTGGCCATATTTCAGAGCTGCAACATCACTGGGGTGCCCAAAAGCACAAGGTGTGCAATACCCAGAGACATGGCCAAGGTAAGAAAGGCTGAAAGACGATGACCACTGAACAAGACACACAAGCTGCAACGTCAAGACTGTGCCAATAAATATCTCAAGAAAGATTTTTCTAAGGTTTTATGGACTGCTGAAATGAGAGTGAGTCTTGATGGGCCAGATGGAAGAGCCCGTGGCTGGATTGGTAAAGGGCAGGGAGCTCCAGTCCGACTCAGACGCCAGCAAGGTGGTGGTGGAGTACTGGTTTGGGCTGGTATCATCAAAGATGAGCTTGTGGGGCCTTTTCGGATTGAGGATGGAGTCAAGCTCAACTCCCAGTCCTACTGCCAGATTATGGAAGAGACCTTCTTCAAGCAGTGGTACAGGAAAAAGTCAGCATCCTTCAAGAAAAACATGATTTTCATGCAGGACAATGCTCCATCACACGTGTCAAAGTACTCCACAGCGTGGCTGGCAAGAAAGGGTATTAAATAAAAAAAAGTAATGACATGGCCTCCTTGTTCACCTGATCTGAACCCCATTGAGAACCTGTGGTCCATCATCAAATGTGGGATTTACAAGGAGGGAAAACAGTACACCTCTCTGAACAGTGTCTGGCAGGCTGTGGTTGCTGCTGCACGCAATGTTGATGGTGAACAGATCAAAACACTGACAGAATCCATGGATGTCAGGCTTTTGAGTGTCCTTGCAAAGAAAGGTGGCTATATTGGTCACTGATTTGTTTTTGTTTTGTTTTTAAATGTCAGAAATGTGTATTTGTGAATGTTGAGATGTTATATTGGTTTCACTGTTAAAAATAAATCATTGAAATGGCTATCTATTTATTTTTTGGTTAAGTTGCCTAATAATTCTGCACAGTAATAGTAGTCACCTGCACACACAGATATCCCCCGAAAATAACTAACACTAAAAACAAACTAAAAACTACTTCCAAAAAAATTCAGCTTTGATATTAATGAGTTTTTGGGGTTCATTGAGAACATGGTTGTTGTTCAATAATAAAATGAATCCTCAAAAAATACAACTTGCCTAATAATTATGCACTACCTGTATACTTCTAGCATCAATACCATATTATGGTTCTACAATCTGACAGGTGCGCTTTATATGTTGTCCATTTTTATATCTACATTTTGTTGTTGAAATGTTATTAATCATTGTGCACATATTTACCTTCCTGAATGAGGCTCACAGGACCGCTCTCTTCCTCCTGCTCTTCTGCTTGAGAAGTTGGGGTGGTGGGGGGGGGAAGCTCCTCAGCTTGCTCCTCAACAGGAGCTGGGGTTGGGGAGTGGGAGGGCCCTGGCTGCTCCTCCTCATCCATCTCCTCCTCTGCCGCATCCTCCTCTGCCGCATCCTCCTCCTCCTCATCGGCCTGGCGCCTTCTGCGCTTGGCGCGGACAACTGGCATTGGAGCTCCTATAATAACACAATGTTCATATATTATAAAAATGTTTTCTAATGACGTATGCAAATTCTGTGTACTGTGCTGTATTGTATATGAATACAAATTGATTTATATAGACAGTTAACCAATGGGACAATGTTATATTAAAGGGTCTTGTGGGCACTACAGGGGACTGAGCGTGAGCTGGGATGCAACCATGTTAAAATGAGCTGTTTTTGTCTCCTTTGTTTTGTTCAGACCATCTCATGTTAAAAAAAGGGCCTGATGGAGCACACGGGATTACTATAACAACCCCACTCCTAACACAGGAATTTAGTGGTAATCTATATATATAAAACTCAACGTGTGTGTGTGCATAAATGTATGTATGTATGTATGTATGTATGTATGTTCCAGCATCACGTACAAACGGCTAAAGATATTTATATGAAACTTGGCACACAGGTTACTTATATGTCAGCCACAAACATAGGATAGGTGGTTTAAACCTTACCCACCCCCACTTGCCATGGTCGGGGTTTTTCTTTAAAGTCCCATGCAAAGCAATGGGAAAATTATGTTCCCACATAACTTCTGTGTTCCTGTCTGCTGCCCCATGTATTTTTTCAACAGTACTATGAATACCTTGGCCGGTGGTGATATATGTTAGCACAACATGGCATCTTGGTTAACAACATCTGACCTTACATGAATTACATATGACCTTACATAACTGTCACCAAAGGAGCTGCGGTGGCTCCACGCGATTGCCACTGCACTGACAACTGATTCACCTCTGCAGCTAGGGGTTCGGATCCCGCTCTCGGCTACCTGTGAATTGAGTTTGGTGGTCTCAGCCCCGCCCCTGGTGGGTGTGCTATGCGAGGTTGGGTTGGGAGGACCCCCCTCACACCCGCCATTGCCAACCGGGGCATGGAGAAAGGTGGCAGATTGCCTCTGGGGGAGGCCTCCCAACTCCTGCAGGCCGGCTCCTCTCTCTTTCGAGTTCACGCACAAAATACACTTTTTTTAAAAAAAACATAACTGTCAACAATAACTTACCTGGATGATATTTAGCCCGAAGACGTCTGACATGAACCATTTGGCGCCTCTTCAGGTCAGACCACTTCTTAACAATGGCCTTGTGGTCATGTTGGCCGCCAAAGTCAGCGATTAGGGCGCTGACCACAGCCCTTTTCTGTGGCTGCCTCCGCAGCTCATCGTATCCTGTTTCCAGGAACTTCTGCAAGATGAAGAACAAAGTATATTGTAATACTTCTGTTGACAGCCTTATGGATATATGACGTAAATGTATGCTATTCAACAATTGGAAGCATTCTCGCCTTATTAATCAATGACAGGGGTAACATGAAAGATTTTATATCCTGCCATTTCGGTCGCCACCTTTTTTGCATAAATATAGCAGCCATTATCATTTGCATAATTATGAATATATTATTAACAACACAGGATACACGTATAGGGGAGATATGCGTTGCTAACTCTTTTCCCTGTCAGGAGCCTAACGCCCCGGGGGGTCAGAGACGGGACCTTTTTCGGAGGACCACTGACGTATGTACCAGTCGCAGTTTTTTGTGATGTCACTCTTTAGGTGTGTGCACATTTTTCACTGCATCCGGGTGGAGTTTTTGGGTTGTGTTTTGCACGCCACAGGCTTTTCAACAGGAAAAAAACAGCTGGAGGCAGAATGGTTGCAAAACACTACGTGTTTGTTACTTAACTCTGGGTTTCAAGACCAGTCCACCTCCAGCTGTTGCAAAACTACTACTCCCATCAGCCACGGTCTGTCAGTGCATGCTAAGAATTTTACTTTTGCTGCATTTAGGGTGCCACAGTTTAGAGACCCGTGCATAAAGGCCTGAAAAATGGGGGCCTGCAGAACTTACAATACTAGAAGTGCCAGCATTCCCAGGCATGCTGGAAGTTGTAGTTCTGCAACATCTAAAGGGCAATATGTATTCGAACGTCCTTGGGCCTTGAGGACACTGAAGTCAGGACGTTCGCATACGTCCTATGTCCAAAAAAATTTTAAATTCATTATGCTAAATAACAAGGAAAAGTGCCTAAATACACATTTGCCAACCAGGGTGTCTGCAGCTGTCCAGGCATGCTGGGACTTGTAGTTTTGTAAAAGCAGGAGACACATTTTTTGTGAAATACTAATATATGATCATATATACTAACTTTTAAACTAGACTTAAATGCTGGGCTGGGCTGGGACTTGTAGTTTTGTAAAAGCAGGAGACACATTTTTGGTTAAATACTAATATCTGATCATATATACTAACTTTTAAACTAGACTTAAATGCAGTTGAAGATGATGAAATAACAGTGGTCAAAATACTTACACAAATCAGCAACTTTTCCTCAGACTTAGTGAAATTGCTTCCAACCATGTTGCTGTGTGATTGCGCTGCGATCATAAGTTGGAAACTGGCAAGGCTCCAGGAAATGGTCGCGTGTTGTTCGCGTGTTGATTGCGCTGCTTGGACCGAGATGGGTCCATATGGCTTCGGCTGTATGGACCACAGTAACTCTTTTCCCTGTCAGGAGCCTAGGAGCCTAACGCCCCGGGGGGGTCAGAGACGGGACCTTTTCGGAGGACCACTGACGTATGCAACCGTCGCAGTTTTTTGTGATGTCACTCTTTAGGTGTGTGCAAATTTTTCCTTGCACCGGGTGGAGTTTTTGGGTTGTGTTTTGCACGCCACAGGCTTTTCAACAGAAAATAACCAGCTGGAGGCAGAATGGTTGCAAAACACTACGGGTTTGTTACCTAACTCTGGGTTTCAAGACCAGTCCACCTCCAGCTGTTGCAAAACTACTACTCCCATCAGCCACGGTCTTTCAGTGCATGCTAAGAATTTTACTTTTGCTGCATCTAGGGTGCCACAGTTTAGAGACCCGTGCATAAAGGCCTGAAAAATGTGGGCCTGCAGAACTTACAATACTAGAAGTGCCAGCATTCCCAGGCATGCTGGAAGTTGTAGTTCTGCAACATCTAAAGGGCAATATGTATTCGAACGTCCTTGGGCCTTGAGGACACTGAAGTCAGGACGTTCGCATACGTCCTATGTCCAAAAAAATTTTAAATTCATTATGCTAAATAACAAGGAAAAGTGCCTAAATACACATTTGCCAACCAGGGTGTCTGCAGCTGTCCAGGCATGCTGGGACTTGTAGTTTTGTAAAAGCAGGAGACACATTTTTGGTTAAATACTAATATCTGATCATATATACTAACTTTTAAACTAGACTTAAATGCAGTTGAAGATGATGAAATAACAGTGGTCAAAATACTTACACAAATCAGCAACTTTTCCTCAGACTTTGTGAAATTGCTTCCCACCATGTTGCTGTAATATTGGGAAACTGGCAAGGCTCCAGGAAATGGTCGCGTGTTGTTCGCGCAATTGCGCATGCGCGATCGAAAAATCGCAATCGCAATATGTATTTTGGTTAAAATATCATACATATTCGATTTCAGAGTGCTGCTACAGCAGTTTTCGAAATATCTGCAATAAATTTCGCATTCGCATGTTGCGATATTTCGATAAAATATCAGGAATATTCTGAGCCAATCAGAGCGCTCCTCCAGCATATCTCGAAATTGCGCAATAAATATCGCATTCGCATGTTGCGATATTTCGATAAAATATCAGGAATATTCTGAGCCAATCAGAGCGCTCCTCCAGCATATCTCGAAATTGCGCAATAAATATCGCATTCGCATGTTGCGATATTTAGATAAAATATCACGAATATTCTGAGCCAATCAGAGCGCTCCTCCAGCATATCTCGAAATTGCGCAATAAATATCGCATTCGCATGTTGCGATATTTCGATAAAATATCACGAATATTCTGAGCCAATCAGAGCGCTCCTCCAGCATATCTCGAAATTGCGCAATAAATATCGCATTCGCATGTTGCGATATTTCGATAAAATATCACGAATATTCTAAGCCAATCAGAGCGCTCCTACCGCAGTTATTAAAAAAATCGCAATTATTTTCGCATTCGCAATAGCGAAAAATCGCATTCAATTAATTTCGATAAAATATCACGAATATTCGAATTTAGCGAATATATCTCGAATATTCGAATATATATTCGAGATATATCGCGAAATCGAATATGGCATATTCTGCTCAACACTACTGATGAAGCGGCCGAAGCCGCGAAACTAGTTAAGAGGCCTGATATGACTTTCAACCCACTATGCTTCTCCCCCTCCTGGGGGCTACTATACTGGTGCTATGTTAGTCGTATATTGTTTGTTTTATTTTTTAACTCTGTACACCCCTTGTGTCTTCACTGATACTGTACCCAATAAAAATGTTTTTTATTATTTACCTGTTTCTTTGTACACTGTATACATATGCTACTAGTACCGTGATAGTCCAATAATGGCCCAAAAACTCCCCCTTAGTTGGCCCTTTGGTTTGGGGACCTCAGAGCCAAACTTTATTTATCTATACTCTGGATGATGGTACACCCCTTTAAATGTTTTTTCTTTATACCCTCAGAGGTTACATATCGATATCTGGCTGATATTGACAATTAGGCACCAGTTACTTTGCAGCCATTTCCAGGTGTACCCCGCTCAGGAAAGTGTACACCCAACCACTCTTAGGGGTGTATGCGTAGAGTGCACTCTAGGGAATTTTTTTTGAATAGCTATTGCCAAGAGTTACAGTAAAGCTTTTTTTTGTGCAATGCTTTCTTGGTTGATGCTTTTCTCACCGGTGGGGCGTGTACTAGTTTATTGAGATTTAGTCTTATTGTGGTGCAAGTCAGAGGTAAGGCCAATTATCTCGTAAGTTGGTCTAATGCATTCTAACATATTCTTCGGCCTGTTTATTGATATGTACAGTATATTGTGTTTATTCTACTTTGTTGCAATATGCTTACTTTATCTAGAGAGACACCTTTAGTAAAGGGAAAATCCACAACTAAGTAGTTACCAGAACAATAAAAAAGGAAAAACCTTTAATTGTTTCAGTAACAACTGTTGAAGCTTAATCCCCTCACCTTAAAAAGATTTCCTTTCACTTTTCATTCTGTGTGTAGCGCTACCCCCATAGGGGCTGCTGGTAATAGCTGGTTCTCCCCAAATAGTACAGAGGTTACCGACCACGCAAGTGCCAGTCCATACACTCTGACTCAATAACTCAGTCTAGAAGATGTCTTTTTGATGTTTATGTTTGAACTTTGAACAAAGAAGGGTTAGGACATGGGCTACTCCAAAGACCAATCAGCAATAGCAATGAGCGGACAATGTTCTTCCTAGTTTCCCTACCTCTCTCTCTCACTGGAGGTATTTAGGGGCTTTGAACGGTCTAACAGCTGTAGACCATAATGCAAATCTCTTTGGCATCAGGTCACCTTGTGCTACTGAACAACTATTGGCAACCGGTGCGATTTCCAGAATGCTGCACAGTAACAGGGAACACTTTCTTCTAGGGTCACGCTCCAGATTCTGCTGAGGACAGGGGAACAGACATTTCTCTAAAACTCTATGAGAGCTGTGTCAGTCCATAGCTACCTCTGTTGCATATATCCCAAGAACAAATTCAGGGTATTTTCTCAAGTCCCAGGGCAGTTGGACACCTTCCAGCTTCCTCCAAACACTGTCCACTGAGGGAGACAATGCTTCTTCTGACTTCTCCAGCTTCTCAGGAGATCAATCCAGGCCCTCGGCCCTGACAATGCTGAGGCATCAAGAACAACTACACAGTCTATCGGCGGTTTTAGGGCAGCAGCCCCTGAGGCTTCTGAAACCCTCCTGGGGAGAAGGAACAATCTCACCAAGGCTTCAAACTATTGTATTTATTTCCTCCCAGCCACCTTTTGGACACTCCTCTCCATGGATTGGCCAGACCATGATAATTATTTAGGCATTTGAATCTCCCTCCCTATGTTCTGGAAGCTACTTCCAAAGACAGGGAGAAGCACTTAAACCCCCAGACTGTGAAACCCTGAAAAGACAAGAACAATCACTTGACTAAAGGAGCTAAAAAAATAAAATTGTCTAGTTTTCCATGCTAAAAGGGTGCTTCATGTGTACATGACCAGGAATGAGGGGAAACCTCCCAGTGGGAACCGTTCCCTACTCTATCCAAATGGGGGAAAAAACATATGGCTTTAAATACACTTTATCAAAAATATTTAAATCTGTAACACTGTATAAATAACGTATATAGACATTGATAAAATTACTTTATTAACTGTTAGTTTCTACAAAAATAAATGACAGATAATATTCTATGTAATTTTTAACAACGTCCATTGTCTGTACTGAGCGGAATATATCCTGAGCTATATCCTGGTTTTACCATCACTAGTCTAGTTATAAGTATAATTTTCAGCTGGTTAGAAAATGGCTTCAGTGCCAAACTTCCTATTAGAATCACAGTTGATCAGCAAAGTAGAAGCCAGTTAGAATGACAGGAAAGAAGGTCAAGGTTCATAGTGTAGATTGCAAGACTTATGCCGCGTACACACGATCGTTTTTTCAAGTTCTAAAAAATTACGTTTTTTTTATGTCATTAAAAACAATCGTGTGTGGGCTTCAGAGCATTTTTCTGGTTCTAAAAAATGGGCAAAAAAAAAATTCGAACATGCTCTATTTTTTAACGACGTTTTTAACGTTGTTGTTTTTTTTCGGGTTGTAAAAAATGGTCGTGTGTAGGCTTTAACAATGTGAAAAATCTGCGCATGCTCAGAAGCAAGTTATGAGACGGGAGCGCTCGTTCTGGTAAAACTAGCGTTCGTAATGGAGTAAGCACATTCATCACGCTGTAACAGACAGAAAAGCGCAAATCGTCTTTTACTAACACAAAATCAGCTAAAGCAGCCCAAAGGGTGGCGTCATCCAAATGGAATTTCCCCTTTATAGTGCCGTCATACGTGTTGTACGTCACCGCGCTTTTCTAGAGCATTTTTTGTTCACGATCGTGTGTAGGCAAGGACGTTTTAATGATCAAGTTGAAAAAAAAATTTTTTTTTTCTAGAGCCTGAAAAACTTAATTTTTTAGAACCCGGAAAATGATTGTGTGTACGCGGCATTAGATTTATCAATTTTAGCTTTGCAGGCAATCATGAACAATCAACCTATCTGCTGCCATCGACCGGTGTATTGTCCATTCAGTTCTTTTCAATCTTCTTCAGCTTTATATGAATCCCATTTAAAGAACGAAGAACTACTTGAGAGATTTTAACAGGCTCATTTTCTGGATCTGGAAGCAGCTGAAACCTCTGCAATGTCAAAGCCAAAGCTACTTTCATTTCATTCATTGCAAAAGTTTGTCCGATGCAATTCCTAAAAAACAAAATATAGATTTGCAGTTTAATTTCTATAACTCAATGTTCTCCCTTAAAATCTGCTGATTACATTCCAGGTGCATCAATACAAAGTTTACGTTTTTAGGTGTTTTATTTTTTATTTTTATTTACATATATTTGCATTTATTTATTAAAATTGATATCTTTGTATAATTTTTATATTTTGTTGTATTTTAAGAAATGCAAAGTCTTAAGCCGCGAACACACAATCAGTTTGTCCTCTGAAAACAGACCGATGGAGTGGTTTCATTGGACAAACCGTTCGTGTGTGGGCCCCATCGGTTTTATTTCCATTGGTGTAAGAAATAACAACATGTTTTACATTTTTCCTATGGATTATTCTATGGATAAAAAAATAAGAAAATCTGATCGTCTGTATGGAACTCCATCGGTCAAAAATCCACGCATGCTCAGAATCAAGTTGACGCGCGCTTGGAAGCATTGAACTTCATTCAGCATTGGACTATTCGGCTCGTCGTAGTGTTGTACGTCACCGCGTTTTGGCACAATCGGATTTTTGACTGATGAAAGTCAGCTTCATCGGATATCTGACGAAAAAATCCATCGGATTAGATTCCATCAGATATCCGATCGTGTGTACAGGGCTTTACAGTTTGTTTTATTTAGAAGCAGCCACAGCCTAAATAGAAAAGCCTGTTCCCTGCCAGCATGGTGTAGAGCAGGCCCGGACTGGCCGTAGGGCAGACCGGCGTTTGCCCAGTAGACCGGGGGGGGGGACATGCACAGCCACAGGTTCGGATATGCAGGGTCGGCCGCCGCCGCCAACGCGGGTTCCGACATGCAGGGCCGGCCACTGATGTTCTGCGCTGCATGCAGGGACATCCAGGGCCGGCCGCTAGTGGTGGTGGGAGGAGGAGGCATTCTCCGCCTACTAAGCCCATCCATGGAATCATAGGCCGTCGCTTCACGCATGCGCCTCGCAGCCGACGGGCGCCTGGCAACCAGGATGCCAGGAGAGGAGGAGGGAGGAGAGCAAGGAGAGACGCTGAGGAGCCGAGAAAGAGGTCGCTATGGGGAGGTGGTGCCGTTCGCCAGTGAACACAAGCGGCTGCGCTGTGACAAGGGGAAGGCGAGCTGCTGGATGTCAGCATATCTCCCCCATATCTCCCCCGCTCGCCCCCCCCCCCCCCTTCTCCTGTCAGCAGAGCGCGGCTCTCATCTTGTTGCCAAATTGCTATTGTCCCCATTGGGACAGTGCAGGGCCAATCAGAAGAGGCTAGCTGTGCATCATGGGACATATAGTACTGGAGGATTTGTAGGCCCCATTGCTGTCCACAGGCAGCAGACTTCAGCCCCCAGCATGCACTCTGCTGGGGGAAAGAGTGAGTAAATCAGGGAGATACGCCTATTCACGAACGTACGCTTGCCCGTCGCAGTAAAGATACGCCGTTTATGTAAGGCGTTTTCAGGCCTAAAGGTATTCCACCAAAAAGATGGCACAGCCAATGTTAAGTATGGACGTCGGAACCGCGTAAAATTTTTAAATTTTTACGTTGTTTGCGTAAGTCGTCCGTGAATGGGGCTGGGCGTAATTTACGTTCACATCAAAACCAAGTCTTTGTGGCGTAATTTGGAGCATGCGCACTGGGATACGTCCACGGACGGCGCATGCACCGTTCGTTCAAAAAGTCAATCACGTCGGGTCACGATTCATTAGCATAAAACACGCCCACCTCTTCACAATTTGAATTAGGCGCGCTTACGCCGGCACATTTACGCTACGCCGCCGTAACCTAGGACGCAAGTGCTTTTTGAATACAGCACTTGCCTCTCTAACTTACGGCGGCGTAGCGTATATGAGATACGCTACGCCTGCCTAACGTTAGGCACTTCTTCCTGAATCCAGCTAATAATATGTTTTTATATATTTTTTAGGGATATTTATTATAGCAAAAAGTAAAAAATATATATTTTTTTCAAAATTGTCGCTCAATTTTTGTTTATAGCGCAAAAAATAAAAACCGCAGGGGTGATCAAATACCACCAAAAGAAAGCTCTATTTGTGGGGGGAAAAAGGAAGTAAATTTTGTTTGGGAGCCACGTCGCATTACCGCGCAATTGTCAGTTAAAGCGCCACAGTGCCGAATCGCAAAAAGTGGCCTGGTCTTTGGCCAGCCAAATGGTCCGGGGCTTAAGTGGTTAATTGTACATCTTGAGTCCATGAAGTCTAGTGAACATGGAATTCATTTTTTTCTCATTGATCTAAAAAAAAATTCTGCCTGCAGGCTATCAATATTCATCTTGCTCACTTGGACTATGTTGTACTGTATTTGGTACTGTAAGGGGTTAGCTCGGTAGCGGGGTGTGTGACCCCCTGGATGGGTTTACCACACACTGAATTTATACAGACAGGCAGTCGAAGACGGTTGAAAAAAAAGATTTTGGTTTATTCTTCCATCTTGCTGGAAACAAGTGCAAGCATCCAAACAGCATAAACAAAATCAAACATAAAATAAACCCTGGCCACTTTGGGCGTCTACCTTCCACAATAGTCTCTTTTTTGATTTTTATCACACAGAAAAATCAATCACCACCTCACCTCCTCAGAAGACTTTCAGCTACTGCTCTCCTTCACTCAGAAAGCCTCAGGATGCAGCAAATCAGTGGTAATCCTCTGGATTACTTATAGAGGCCTTAATTGCCTCATTCTGAACAGCTGAAGTTCTCCAACGCCCTTAAACCTTTTCTGGCTACTTCTGCAGCCGACACCTAATAACAATTGGTGTATTGTCTAAACAAGGCAGAAATTTATCTCCCGTCTGTGACAACACCCACTTCCTGTCACAGTACCTAATTGGAAAATAACCATGATATATGGCCATAGTACTGATCTGGTCACAAAATGTGTTTCGCATTTTTTGTTTGTACTGTAAAATAGTTTTTACTTTGTAATTAAACAAATATATATTGCAAAGAAAAAAAGTCAAAAAGGCAAAAACAAATTACATTTGCAGGCAATGAAAAAAAAATAAACTTTCAGCTCCCCTAAAGTTTACGCATCCCTGTGTGCAACTGAAGGAGCCTATTTTGTACCTGACTAGCATTTTACAGAGTACAGTTCCACTGGGGGCTGAATCTCATGACAACATGTTGGATAACCGAGATGATATTTCCTTACCGTGGGCCGGCAGAGAATGGAATGAAGGCATGTGGGTTTCTATCTGATGTGTTCTCTGTAGAAAACCGTAGTGGGTCAAACACCTAATTGACACAAAATATTCAGAGATCATCTTGCAGTAATGGGTAAGGCACCTTGATAATATCTTAAATGAACATTGAAATTCTTAACTCCATAAGATAGGGCAAAACCTAAGGCCACCGTGACAGTGAGAGAGGAAATGTACCCAATAGGGACACAAACAGCATTAGAAACCTGATAGATGCCAGGTTATGATTTATCCCAATTTTTGTCACTCAATTTTTGTCATTGCTCGCCGCAATCCTGGGAAAAGGCCTTCTGAAGGACCGGTACGACTCTGGATGTCAAGCGCCTTGAGGCGATTAAGTTTGCATTTGTTGCGCTATACAAGTTACTCACTCACTCACTCACTCACGAGGCCGGACGCCGCAAACTAGGCTGAAGCCATGACCTTGCGCCCTTTTCCCAGGATTGCGGTGAGCTGCAGGCAGAATTTTTTAGGCAAGGCCGCGGCTTCGGCCTAGTCCACGGCCTTTTCCCAGGATCGCGGTGAGCTGCAGGCAGAATTTTTTAGGCAAGGCCGCGGCTTCGGCCTAGTCCACAGCCTTTTCCCAGGACCGCGGCGGACTAGGCCGAAGCCGCAGCCTCGCCTAAAAACACCTGACCGCAGCTCCTTAGGACCAGCGCGGTGTCCATCAGAAAGAAAAAAAACCACGATTCGAATCATGAATAGAGGTTTTTTTTTTTAAACGCAGATTTTTTGGGGGGCCAAAATCGCCCATCTCTAGTCTTTTGGTGAACCTACTGCTCTGGAAGATGAAGAGAAATGCGTTAAAATAGAATATTATTGCTCATTACATCACCTCAGGGTCTTTCCAGAAAATGGTTGATCTGTTTATGCAGTAAAGGCTCAGGATAATCAGTGAACCTGTAAAGGATAGAACAAATGTTATTTTTATTACTCTGATATAAAAACACCAAATTTTCAATGCCAACATTATATAAACCTAACTGTAGCGCCTACAGAGGCGTATCTAGTGAAAATGGTGCCTATGGCAAGCACTGAAACTGCGCCCCTGTCAAAATATTTGAAACACATCTTTTAGATAACCTTAACAAAAACAACAAAACAGCTAACAAAACTTTAAGTCAGGCGCTTTAATTACCCCCTTACTCCAGAGTCAGTAGCGTTACATCTTATAACACAGTTCCCCCCTTAGGCCTCGTACACACGGTCGGTTTGGTCCGCTGAGAATGAACCGAAGTTCAGTTTCATCCGACCAAACCGACCGTGTGTATAGGCCATCGGTCTGGTTTCCTTCGGTCCAAAATTTCTAAACATGCTTCAAAACTGAACCGCTGGACCGCTGGGCGATCGGACCAAACCGATGGTTAGTACAGAAAAGCATCGGTTCAAAACCCGCGCATGCTCAGAATCAAGTCGACGCATGCTTGGAAGCATTGAACTTCGTTTTATTCAGCACGTCGTGTGTTTTACGTCACCGCGTTCTGACCCGCTCGGATTTTGGACTGATGGTGTGTACACACGTCCGAGGAACTCGACGTGCCAAACACATCGAGTTCCTCGTCGAGTTCTGTGTTTTATGCCGCCGAGGATCTCGGCGAGCCAACTTTCCTCATTGAACAACGAGGAAATAGAGAACATGTTCTCTATTTGGCCCGACGAGTTCCTCGTCGGCTTCCTCGGGTGAAAAGTGTACACACGGCCGAGTTTCTCTGCAGAATCCAGCTCCGATCGAGTTTCTGGCTGAATTCTGCCAAGAAACTCGGTCGTGTGTACGGGGCCTCAGAGTTCCCAGAGAGCCCTCCTTACATCGGAATCCACAGAGTTCCCCTTCACACTGGAAAATCTGATCTAAAGAATGCTGTGGACTCTGGCATCATCTTTATATACACTGTAAGGGGGGGATGGGACTCTGACACAAAGGGGATCTCTGCAGACTGGGATGTAGGGTAGGGTGACCAGACATCCCCAGTTTCAGGGGACAGTCCCCTGATTAAGGACACTGTCCCCGGACCAAGTCTGTTCCTGGTTTTGTCCCCAGATTGGATTTAATAGGGGGCTAGGGTAATTTCAAAGACAGTCAGTGCAGAATTAAAATAAAAAAATTAGAATTACACACCCCCGCTCCGCCGTGCCTACTAGCATAGGGGGGTTGTATTTTTCCCATTATCTGTGCCCCTTTCTGGTGATCATGTGCTGGTCGGAGCGGAGGGAATATTTCTTCAGTTTCGGGTGCATGCCCATTCAGCTTCGCTCGCATGTTCTTCTGCCTTGGCTCAAATCCTGGCCAGCCACCTGCCTATATCTTTGCCTTCCCTGATCTTCCTCCGCTCTCCATCCAGTAGTAGCCGGGGCCCGAAGAGAAAGACTTGAGAGGCTGTGAGGCGGGCAGCGACGGGCAGAGAGTCGCTGATTGTTGCCATTACTAGTAAAGAAAAAATATGTCCCCGGATTTCATTTTAAAAATCTGGTCACCTTAAAGCGGTGTTTCACCCTAAAAAACAACTTTCTAGCATGTCATTCAGCATAGTAGCGCGAGCTACAGTATGCCTTTATATATATTTTTTGGCGCCGTACTCACTGTTTAATCGCGTAGTAAAGTTTCCGACTCCCCGTGGGGAATGGGAGTTCCTATGCAGAGGGCTCTTGATTGACGGCCGGCTATGGCGCGTCATGCTTCACGAAAATAGCCGGAGTAGGTCTTGGCTCTTCACGCTGCTATACGGCGCCTGCGCACAGACATCGGAGCTGACTGCGCAGGCGCCGTGAAGAGCCAGCCGTGAAAAGCGTGACGCGCCATAGCCGGCCGTCAATCACGAGCCCTCTGCATAGGAACGCCCATTCCCCTGAAACTTTACTACGCGATTAAACAGTGAGTACGGCGCCAAAAAAAAATATAAAGGCATACTGTAACTCACGCTACTATGCTGAATGACATGCTAGAATTTTTTTTTTTTTTAGGGAGAACCCCCGCTTTAATGTAGGGGGGCCTCTGATGTGAGGGGGTATCCGGTTATCACAGAGTCCAGAGATCCCACTTACATCCGCGTTCCCCGTTACCCCAGATTCTGCAGAGTTCCCCCTTAAATCAGTGTGCCAGACAATAAGTATTTCTAGACAGGGGTCAGGTAAGCCATGGCAGCCCTGTAACAGCACATAGCCTTTTACTTTATATGACCAGCCCTCCCTCCACAGTATGAGATCTAAGGCGATCACCAAGTATGGGAAGAAACATGCATGGAACTCGTGCTATGTGTCCTTTTATGATATGATATGCATGCTTCGTCTTACTTTATGTGAGTTGCATATTGATTTCCACTACACGTATTCTGTGCACTTTGCTCTTTGACAAGTAGAATTTTAGTTGAGGAACAAGCCTAAAGGTCAGACGGGAGTGGCAGTGGAGATAAGGACAGCTGCATATATATATGTAAAAGAGCAAGATATAGGCTGGAGAGAGCACAATAATCTGGTAAACAGGAACTGCAGAGACATGGCTTGAATCAGTAGGCCCATGGGAGGAGCAAAGGGTTTAATGGGGTTGTAAAGCTTTGTGTTTTTTTCACCTTAATGCATCCTATGCATTAAGGTGAAAATAACACCTTGCAGTCACCGCCCCCCCCCCCCCCCCCCTCTTGAGCGACTGTTTTACTTACCTGAGACCCGAATCTCTACGGCCACAATCCCGCTTTCCTTTTAAGGAGCTGTACTCGGCTCTTCACTGGATGATTGAAAGCAGCTTAGCCATTGGCTCCCGCTGCTGTCAATCAAATCATGGGCGGGGCCAAGTCATACACTTGGTGGCTATGGGCGCCGGGTTACTTGGTATCGGTGCATCGCTACTATCATCGCTACATCTGTGTACTGTGTTAGGTTGCCACAGTCAGTTATCCAAGTCCACAGCTGTGTCTCAACCTCTTTTGTGACCCAGTCTCTGTAGAATCACTTGGTGTGCCCTGACCTATTTTCTTGATCATGTCCAAATCCTTCTCTCTATCTGCCTAGTTGAATGCAATTACACCTTTGGGTACTGCTTTGTTAGATGTAGAGACCGCATTCTTGACGGTCGAAAGTTCAGAGAACTTATGTGTGACCGTGTGTATGCAAGCCAAGCTTGAGCGGAATTCCGTCGGAAAAACCATCCAAGGTTTTTCCGACGGAAAATCAGATCTTGTGTACGCGGCATAAGTCTTCAGAGACTGGGTCACTCAAGAGGATGTGCTATGGCTCTGGACCTGGCTAGCTCTCTACATCTAACTAACAGTAAACAAGGGTCTGGAAAGCACAAAACAGCAGAACCCCAGTGTCAAAAGATAACATTTCAGCCTAGCTTTAGATCCAACAGGGTTCAGGTATGGTCTCAGCTGTTGCTGAGGATGTGCTGATCCAGATAGCTGCTGTAAAGAGACTACAGTAAGTTCCAGTACACATATCTATAGCAGGTGAACATTTTCCATAATATTCATTAATCATAGCCACTGCTTTAGAAAGAATGAAATACATTTTGATGTTCATTAAAACAGAACTGAGCAAATGACGTAAGCTCATGTAAGCCCAAATGTTCCCTAAGGCAAACCAACACTTATGGTAAATGCCAGAGTAGGCCAGTGGGACTTTGCATAACAGGCCTACAGGGGTAGCTGAGTGGTTGTTTGTTGTGCGTCTCTCTCCCGCTCTGCCTCTTTGCGCCAGACATTGAAAGATGGCGGCCGGAGCTTTGGGCGGCCGGGGACACAGGAAATTAAATTTAGGAGGACGCAGCCAGTGTGACACACACTGGCTTGAAATTGCGCCCCCTAAATATCGCGCACGGGGCCACGGCACCCCCTGCACCCCCCACGCTACGCCACTGTCGACAACATCACCCTTACTGCTAGCGGCCTTGCCACCTATGACAGGTACACGCAATTGACAGGCTGCTGTAAAACTTCTGTTACTCTGGGTAACCACTTGTATCTTCACACTATTCCAATCCACATGGATGTCTTTACAGGGAGTGCAGAATTATTAGGCAAATGAGTATTTTGACCACATCATCCTCTTTATGCATGTTGTCTTACTCCAAGCTGTATAGGCTCGAAAGCCTACTACCAATTAAGCATATTAGGTGATGTGCATCTGTGTAATGAGAAGGGGTGTGGTCTAATGACATCAACACCCTATATCAGGTGTGCATAATTATTAGGCAACTTCCTTTCCTTTGGCAAAATGGGTCAAAAGAAGGACTTGACACGCTCAGAAAAGTCAAAAATAGTGAGATATCTTGCAGAGGGATGCAGCACTCTTAAAATTGCAAAGCTTCTGAAGCGTGATCATCGAACAATCAAGCGTTTCATTCAAAATAGTCAACAGGGTCGCAAGAAGCGTGTGGAAAAAGCAAGGCGCAAAATAACTGCCCATGAACTGAGAAAAGTCAAGCGTGCAGCTGCCAAGATGCCACTTGCCACCAGTTTGGCCATATTTCAGAGCTGCAACATCACTGGAGTGCCCAAAAGCACAAGGTGTGCAATACTCAGAGACATGGCCAAGGTAAGAAAGGCTGAAAGACGACCACCACTGAACAAGACACACAAGCTGAAACGTCAAGACTGGGCCAAGAAATATCTCAAGACTGATTTTTCTAACGTTTTATGGACTGATGAAATGAGAGTGAGTCTTGATGGGCCCGTGGCTGGATTGGTAAAGGGCAGAGAGCTCCAGTCCGACTCAGACGCCAGCAAGGTGGAGGTGGAGTACTGGTTTGGGCTGGTATCATCAAAGATGAGCTTGTGGGGCCTTTTCGGGTTGAGGATGGAGTCAAGCTCAACTCCCAGTCCTACTGCCAGTTTCTGGAAGACACCTTCTTCAAGCAGTGGTACAGGAAGAAGTCTGCATCCTTCAAGAAAAACATGATTTTCATGCAGGACAATGCTCCATCACACGCGTCCAAGTACTCCACAGCGTGGCTGGCAAGAAAGGGTATAAAAGAAGAAAAACTAATGACATGGCCTCCTTGTTCATCTGATCTGAACCCCATTGAGAACCTGTGGTCCATCATCAAATGTGAGATTTACAAGGAGTGAAAACAGTACACCTCTCTGAACAGTGTCTGGGAGGCTGTGGTTGCTGCTGCACGCAATGTTGATGGTGAACAGATCAAAACACTGACAGAATCCATGGATGGCAGGCTTTTGAGTGTCCTTGCAAAGAAAGGTGGCTATATTGGTCACTGATTTGTTTTTGTTTTGTTTTTGAATGTCAGAAATGTATATTTGTGAATGTTGAGATGTTATATTGGTTTCACTGGTAAAAATAAATAATTGAAATGGGTATATATATTTTTTTGTTAAGTTGCCTAATAATTATGCACTGTAATAGTCACCTGCACACACAGATATCCCCCTAAAATAGCTAAAACTAAAAACAAACTAAAAACTACTTCCAAAAATATTCAGCTTTGATATTAATGAGTTTTTTGGGTTCATTGAGAACATGGTTGTTGTTCAATAATAAAATTAATCCTCAAAAATACAACTTGCCTACTAATTCTGCACTCCCTGTATACTCCAATGTGTTTAAGACCCACTCGGTGAACCATGTGTGCCGGTTACTTACAATACACCCCTTTCAGTAACTTCAGACCAGGCAGGGACAGAGTTTCAAACGCTTTACCTTGTAAAAGTGCAAAAATAAAAATTTCACAGTCCAACAGGCAAGACATGATACTTCTTGGACCCCGAACACTACAAGTAAAGTGCTACCCTGGCATACCTACAAATTTTGCTTTTCAGAGTTCATGGTCCTTCCAAGGCTCTCAGGCAAGTGTAAATCCTTATGCGGCACATCCCAGCACTAGTGTCTTTGGGATCAATCCCAGGTTCCGATAGCTTGGCATTCCTATAGTGATAAACAGCATCCTTCTGGTTCCACACGCATTGATGAATCCTGGGCTCTAGGCCATGGTCCCTTTTATGTCACAGGACTAGTGGGTCGGACACAACAAAATGACTTGCCAAAAGGCAAAACTCCTACCCTCCCCCCGGCCGAGGCAGCACCAAACTTACGTCTTTTACTAACATAAAATCAGCAAAAGCAGCCCCAAGGGTGGCGCCATCCGAATGGAACTTCCCCTTTATAGTGCCGTTGTACGTGTTGTACGTCACCGCGCTTTGCTAGAGCATTTTTTTTTCATGGTCGTGTGTAGGCAAGGCCGGTTTAACAATAATCGGGTTAAAAAAACGTCGTTTGTACGCGGTATAAGCCTCCAGAAAAACCTTATATAAATAGTGGAAGAACACACAAACTTCATGCAGATAGTGTCCCAAGTGGGAGTTGAATCCATTATCCCAGTGGTGTATGTGCTACAAAACCAGGGCCGCCATCAGGGGGGTACAGGCATTTTCGTTTGACCCCCCCCCCACCTTTAGAAACTTGTGGTAGGGCCCCCCCATTTTATTTTATTTCCGTCTGCCCCCCCACCTTTAGAAACTCACGGCAGGGGTGCGTCCCCCCCCCTTTTTATTTATTTATTTAGTCTGACTTTAGCAACTCGTGGCAGGAGAGAGAAGAGAAGAGATGACACTTTTGTTACCACAAATCCCCCCCGCTTATCATCTTGTGGCAGGAAAGAGGAGGGCCCCCCCCCCCCCCCGGTTCTCTGCTCCAGGGGGGCCCTGCCTAAAGTTGTGTAAGGGGCTCCAAAATTTGTGATGGCTGCCCTGTACAAAACTGTGCTGTAGGGCTGTTTCACATATACAGTAGTTATTCCTGTTTGTACTTCTACATCCTAGCCTGAGGATGCAAAAATGATAAACTTACCTTCTGGAAGGCTCCGCCCATCACAGAAAGTAATTGGTTTGGTCAGCCTCCTTGCAATACCGGGAACAGGAGGATAAAGACGCAAACATTCCTTAATGCACATAGTTGTGTAAGGTATCTTTCCAATGTCGTCCCTAGTACAAAATGAACAAAGTAAATGTAGATCAATCTCTAGAAACAACCAACACATATTAGGCATCAATTTCTCTTTATGCTTCACTAATACCTTTCTAAAAACACATAGGGCCAGATTCAGGTAGACTTACGACGGGCGTATCAGTAGATACGCCGTCGTAAGTCCGAATCCCCGCCGTTGTATATTTAAGCGCATTCTCAAACTGAGATACGCTTAAATATTGCTAAGATACGACCGGCGTAAGTCTCCTACGCCGTCGTATCTTAACTGCATATTTACGCTGGCCGCTAGGGGCGTGTACGCTGATTAACGCCTAGAATATGTAAATCAGCTAGATACGCCTATTCACGAACATACGCCCGGCCGTCGCAGTAAAGATACGCCGTTTACGTGAGGGGTTTTCAGGCGTAAAGATAAACCACCAAAAAGATGGCGCAGCCGATGTTAAGTATGGACGTCGGAACCGCATAAAAGTTTTCAAGTTTTAGGTCATTTGCGTAACTCGTCCGTGAATGGGGCTGGCCGTAAGTTACATTCACGTCGAAAGCATTGACGATTTGCTGACGTCATTTGGAGCATGCGCACTGGGATACGTCCACGGACGGTGCATGCGCCGTTCGAACGAAACTTCATTTACGTGGGGTCACACTTAATATACATAAAACACGCCCACAGCTTCAACATTTGAATTAGGCGGGCTTACGCCGGCCCTAATACGCTACGCCAATGTAACTTCGGGCGCAAAATCTTTGAGAATACCATACTCGCCTCTCAAAGTTACGGCGGCGTAGCGTATAGGAGATACGCTACGTCCGCCTAAAGGTATGTGAATCTATCCCATACTATATAAGTTTATGTAAAAATTAATCATTTAACCACTTCAATACAGGACACTTTCACCCCCTTCCTGCCCTGGGAAATTTTCATCTTTCAGCGCTGTCACACTTTGAATGACAATGCGCGGTCATGCAACACTGTACCTAAATTACATTTTTATCATTTTTTTTTAGACAGATAGAGCTTTCTTTTGTTGGCATTTAATCATAGCTGGGTCTATTTTTTGCTGTACAAAACAAAACAAAAAAAAAAAATGCAAATGAAACAAAAAAAAAAAGGGGGGGGGGTTCTTAGTTTATATAATAAAAGTTAGCAAATAAGTAATTTTTCTACTGATGAGACTGCACTGATGGCCATTGGTAAGATGCACTGATAGGCACTGATGAGGCTGCAAGGATGGGCACTAATGAGGAAGCACTGATGGGCACTGATGGGGCTGCACTAATGATCAGGGCACTGATTATCAGTGTAAATAGTGTGCTGACAGTTTAGTCAGTTACCGGCACTCCTTTTCTCACACTGGCACAGCGCATGAGGAAAGGAATGCCAAAAAACAGCAATTCTATTTATATGTGATCAGCTGTGATTGGACACAGCTGATCACATGCTAAAGGGCCGCTGTAATTGGCGCTGGTGGGCACTGATTAGGCTGCAAGGATGGGCACTGGTAAGGCGGCACTGATGAGGCTGCACTAATGATCAGGGCACTGATTATCAGTGTAAACAGCATGCTGACAGTTTTGTCGGTTATCGGCACTCCTTTTCTCATACAGCCACAGCGCATAAGGAAAGGAATGCCGATAACCAGCAAGTCTGTTTACATGTGATCAGCTGTGATTGGACACAGCTGATCACATGGTAAAGGGCCGCTGTGATTTGCCCTTTACCCCGATCATAGTACAGGACACAGCAGTCACAGAGCGTGCACGATGCACAGCCCATGGGTTGCGTGGGGGCAGGGTTCTGGGAGGATGCCTATGGGCACCCTCCCAGAACTACAGTACCGCACTGTAGTTGTCTTTTGGCTATATAGCGGTACTAAAGTGGTTAATGTGCAGACTTGACAGAAATGTAACAGTTAAAGTGTTACCAAACCCAGGAGCCTGCATTCACTATATATGGTCTTCCACAGTACACAGAACATGGAAATGCAATAGTTTTATTAAATATAAACGCCTAAATATCTTTTCTCATCAGCAGTTAGAGCCGTCTTGTGACTTCTATCAGTGTCCAACAGAGCACTAGTTAAAGCTTTTGGGAGGAGTTTTCATTCTCCCGTGACTGTCCTTTGAGGCTGAAGGACCCCTGACCCTCTGTCTGGACAGTGCTGATTGGCCCTGTGCTGAACACACACACACTCTCCCAAGAAAAAAAGAAAAAAACACTCCAGCAATACACACCAAATTGAGCATGTGCAGCTTGCCCCCAAGGGTCTGTTCTATCAGAAGATGGTTTGGGGACTGTGTAAGAAGGGGAGGATCAGAGAAGACAGGCTCAAATAGATTTTTTTTACACAAGGCAGAGGATTGACCTCTTAGGTTCCACAGTGAGTATAACAGGCATGCTTTACTCCATATACAGACTGGCCCAGATTCAAATAGATTTGCGCATTTTTTACGGAGGCGCAGGGTAACGTTTTTGCCCTGCGCCCCCGCAAATTTACTGCGCTGCCCTTGATTCACGGAGCAGTAGCTCCGTAAATTGCGTGGGCGCGCCGGCAAAATGCCCGGCGTAAGCGCGCGCAATTTAAATGATCCTGTAGGGGGCGGGAATCATTTAAATTAGGCGCGTTCCCGCGCCGAGCGTAGAGCGCATGCTCCGTCGGGAAACTTTCCCGACGTGCATTGCGGCAAATGATGTCGCAAGGACGTCATTTGCTTCAAAGTGAACGTGAATGGCGTCCAGCGTCATTCACGATTCACTTGCGCAAACTACGTAAATTTCAAATTTCGCGACGCGGGAACGACGGGTATACGTAACATTGGCTGCCCCTTACGCGAAAACCGCCGTATGGAAGCAACGTAAATTGCGTACGCAGGGCTCACGCAACGTTGTGAATCGGCGTTAGTATGCAATTTGCATACTATACGCTGAGCACAACGGGAACACCACCTAGCGGCCATCGCAAGAATGCAGCCTAAGATATGCGGGCATAAGAGCCTTATGCCGCGCATATCTTAGGCTGCAGTCGACGTAACGACGTTCCTGAATCAGGAGCATTCGTTACGCCGGGGCAAGTAAGCAATTGCGCTGTGTAACTTATGGTTACACAGGCGCAATTGCTTCTTGAATCCAGGCCACTGATTTTACTGTTGTGGGTTTAGTAACACTTTAAGCTGGCCATAGATGGGAAGAATTTCAAGCAACAATTCTTAGTGAAAAAGAAGATTCTAAGAAAGTTCAATAGTTTTTTCTAATTTCATTAGTAGGATGAAATTGATGTTTGTTTTTGACCGCATTGACGACAAAAGTCCAAAGAGTGGGATGCAAAAATGTTTCTCAAGAGATGTTCAATCGGGTTCAAGTCTGGGCTGTGGCTGGGCCACTCATAGACATTCACAGAGTTGTCCCGTAGCCACTCCTTTGTTACCTTGGCTGTGTGCTTCGGGTCATTGCCCTGTTGAAAGATTAAACGTCGCCCCAGTCTGAGGTCCATAGTGCTCTTTAGCAGGTTTTCATCAAGGATGTCTCTAGATTCCTATTGGTATTCATTAACCACTTCAGCCCCGGAAGAATTTACCCCCTTTTTTAGCAGAGCACTTTTTGCGATTCAGCACTGCGTCGCTTTAACTGACAATTGCGCGGTCGTGCGACGTGGCACCCAAACAAAATTGTTTGCGCTATAAATAAAAGTAGAGCAACCATTTTGAATTTTTTTTTTATATTTTTAACTTTTTGCTATAATAAATATCCCCCAAAAATCTATAAAAAAACTTTCTTCAGTTTAGGCTGATACGCATTCTTCTACATATTTTTGGTTAAAAAAAAAAATCGCAATAAGCGTATATTAATTGGTTTGCGCAAACGTTATAGCGTCTACAAAATAGGCCATGGATTTATTGCATTTTTTTTTTTTTTACTAGTAATGGCGGCGATCTGAAATTTTTATTGTGACTGTGACATTGCAACGGACATATCAGACACTTTTGACACATTTTAACCACTTCCCGACGGCCGTACGACTATTTAAATTTAAGGGTGGATCAGAGTGTAGTTAAACTCTGATCCAAAATTGTTGTTAAGATAGGGTCTCTGTCTCAGCTTGGCTGTGCTGTGGGCTTATTCTGTTGTACTGGGGTGTTCTTCCAGCCCCGGTGCTACAGGTGGCAGCAGTGGAGTCAAGGTTTGGGTGCTCTTACCCAGCAGCCAATCAGGAGAGTTTGACCTCGCTGTGCATGCTGGTGAGGGGTATTTATGAGGCAGACGCCATTGGTCCTTTTTTTTCCTCGTCCAGTGTGGCACCCACCTTTAGGGTGACCACATCACGGTGCCCCGGCGTTATGGCCTACCTGGCTGGGGTGTGCGTGCCACGCGGTTTTCCTGGTTCCGGGACCATGCTGACTCGGAGCATCTGAACAGCGACGGGGACCCAGTGAGTGACTGGGTTCCCACCTTTGAAGATGAAGCTGAAAATTGGTCTGGGCGGGAGGGTGTATAAGTGCCCTGTATGGAAGGATGAGGTAAGTGATGGAGGACTGCACTAAGGTAAAGGAAGCTATTTAGGAAAAAAAAAATTACCTTTACAACCCCATTAAGTGCTGTGAATACTTTCCGGATGCACAGTATCTGTTAGGAGTTCAGAGACTTAAAAGTGGTCAGTCATGGTGGCCTTCATGTTTCTCTTATAATCAGTTTCCCTAAATATAACTGTAGTCCATCAGTTTAAAGTAAGAAAAGTAAAAAATATCATTTATTTACCATTCCATGGTGTCCCGATCTCCCAGGACCTCACTGATCTCCTCCCGACATTTGTCTTGGTGTTCTGGATATTTGGCCATACAGTAGAATATCCAGGAGAGCCCACTGGCTGTTGTATCGTGTCCTTCAAACATGAAGGTGTCCACCTCTGCACGTAGGTCCTTATCAGACAAACTCTGGCCGTTCTCATCCTAAAAACACACAGCCATCATTTATTTACATTTGAGCTTCTAACTCTTACTTAGCATGGAGAAGCATCTTGCAAGATGGCTAAAAACTGTATTTAACACATTTACATTTTTATTTTTTTACTTTATCTATATGCATTTACATCTGTTTCTATCCATTAATGTACCTTTCCAGGAAAGGAATTAAAGTGGATGTAAACCCACTCTCATCCTTTCTAAACTACTACCATAGTGCTGATCTATAAGTTCTTCACGCCTCCTGCATGTATCCTTACCTGTCAAATGTCTCCCCTCTGTCTGTTATAAGAACTTAAAGACTGCAGATTCTGTGGGTGGATCTGTTGTCTGGAGCTCAGTGGGTGGAGTCGTGATGTCAGTAGACTCCCTGCCCACCTCTACACTCCCCTTGTCAACATGCATTTTTTCCTATGTATTCCTTACACTAAATTCAGCTATGATCACTAACATCCAGTCAAAATCCAGAAAAGTAACCACAGTTACAGAAAAGGAGTGGGGGTGGGAAATAAAAAATAATGCCTGTCTCCAGGCTAGTGCATGAGATATGTAAATAACCTGTCACTCACAGCAAGGGGGCGGAACGGACTAACGTTTTTATCTGTAAGTCCGTTTTATTTCACTGAACAATAAAAGAGGATTGCTTAGAGCTCGATTTACTCTGTGTGGCAAGACTGGGCACAGATTTTAGGAAATCCTTTACTGTACATTGTGACATCAAAAAAAAAAAAAAATCGGGTTTACATCCACTTTAGGCCTATAATAAATGTACTTGTTTCTTAGTACAAGGCACATCAATGTTGGTGCAGAACTATAAAGTTGTCAACAATGATTTTTTTTATTTTATAAAACACAAAAATTATTTTATTTCACATTAAACAGAAGAAGGGGCAGCCATTTAAGCCAATTAGAACAACTGCCCAGTGCTGGCAATCTAACCCAGGGAGCTTGAAAACAAGGGTAAAGCACAACAGATGCTGTTACTTCTTCAAGATCCAATCAGAATCTAAGACAGTTTTTTGGATCAATGCCGCATACACACGGCCGTTTTTGGATTTTTAACCGATGGTCGTGCCTACTAACGATCGGTTTTGACCTATCGGTTAGGAATCCATAGGTTAATTTTAAAGCAAGTTGGCTTTTTTTTAACCTATGGTTAAATAACCTATGGGGCCCACACACGATCGGTTTTGACCGATGAAAACAGTCCATCAGACCGTTGTCCTCTTAACCTATCGTGTGTACGAGGCCTAACATTCACACTACTTCTAACATCTGACCTTTGCACACAGTAGAATATCAAGAAAATCCAGATGTCTTTTTTGGCTGATTTTGTCCAATTCCTTCTCACATTTTAGCAGTTCTTTTCTGTTTTTGATTACTTTATCTAGAATGCAAAGAAAAATGTTAGTTTCACTAATCTATAGATAGATAAACATGCAAGTGTTTATCTCTGTTCCCTACCATATTTTACCACACAAGACCAACTTCATCCCGGCAACGACCCTATCGTCTTTACCAGCTTGATACAATTTAATGTTACCAGCACCAATAGAGCCAGTCCCATACCTTGTCTTAAACGGCTATACATCTCATTTTGTCCACAAAGCCACCTATGCACCTCCAATGGCCCCTGTAGTACTTTATGCCCCGTGCAACTGTGCAGGCAGTATTTCTTATCTTTACTCCAACACAGGCCTCCTCAGATACATCATGTTTAAGGCTGCATTCACACCTGAGCGTCGGTCGTTCGGCGTTTTTTTCGGCGTTTTTTTCCGGCGTTTTGTCGCGCGTATTCATGCTTATTTGCGCGTTTGCATACAGCGTTGTCCGACGTTTTTGTACTTTGACGTTTTTTATTTTAGCCAATAGGAAAAACTATCATCTTTTCATCACTTGTTGCTATGTTGGTAGATTTTTTTAATCTTCTGCATGGGCGACAAGTTCTATTGATTAAAGCGACGAAACGCCCGTAGCAAACGCCCGTTGTCGCGCAAGTCGCTTGAATCGAGCGTTTCCATTACTTTCTATGGGAAATGGAAACGCTCAAATACGCCCAAACCGCCCGATACGCGCGACAAAAAAGGGTCCGGAACTTTTTTTGGCTCCAGGCGATGGGCGTCAGGCGCATCAGCGTTCAGATGTGAACCATCCCCATAGACTTTCATGTATTTTGGTCCCTCTGGCGTTTGTGAGCGTCGCGCTACAGGCGACAAAACGCCTAGGTGTGAATGGGTAGGTAAATTTCGTTTTTGGCTTGCCCTGTAATCTGAGGAACAGTGATCATTTGCCTTGGTCTGATCGTGATTTCACAGTCTAGGAAATAGATTGTTTCCGGGTTGCCTCTGGGAGAAGTTTCCAGAGCATAGGGAGGGAAATGCAAATGACTAGCCTGTATATTTATTATGCCTTGGCCAATTTCTGGGGAGGTGCAACCAGAAGGTGATCAGGGAGGAGTAGGGAATAAGCCGAACATCCCCCTGTTCGGTTCGCACCAGAACCTGCGAACACACCAAATGTTCTTGTGAACTTTAGAACCCCGTTAAAGTTTATGGGACTCGAACGTTTGGAATCTAAAGTGCTAATTTTAAAGGCTAATATGCAAGTTATTGTCCAAAAAGGGTTTGGGGACCCGGGTCCTGCACCAGGGGACATGTATCAATGCAAAAAAAGTTTTAAAAACGGACGTTTAAATGCTTAAAGTGAAACAATAAAAGTGAAATATAAATTTCGTACCTAGTGGGGGGGGGGGGGGTAAAGTAAGCATGTGAAATAGCGCATGTTTCCCGTACTTAGAACTGTCTCTGCACAAAGTGTCATTTCTGAAAGAAAAAAAAAGTAATTTAAACTGGACTCGCGGCTATAATGAATTGTCGTCTCCTGGCAATTCAGAGAGAATTCATTCATAAAAAAAAAAACGTGGGGTCCCCCCAAATTCAATTAACAGGCCCTTCAGGTCTGGTATGGACATTAAGGGGAACCCCGCCGTCAATTTAAAAAAAAAATGACGTGGGGTTCCCCCCAAATATCCATTCCAGACCCTTCAGGTCTGGTGTGGATTTTAAGGGGAACTTCACCCCAAATAAAAAAAAAATGGCGTGGAGTTCCCCCAAAAATCCACACCAGACCCCTTATCCGAGCACGTAACCTGACCGGCCGCAGAAAAAAGGGGGGACGGAGAGCGGCCCCCCTCTCCTAAACCGTACCAGGCCACATGCCCTCAACATGGGGAGGATGTCCCCATGTTGATGGGGACAAGGGCCTCATCCCCACAACCCTGGCAAGTGGTTGTGGGGGTCTGAGGGCGGGGGGCTTATTAGAATCTTGAAGACCCCTTTAACAAAGGGGACCCCCAGATCCTGCCCCCCCTCTATGTGAATTGGTAATGGGATACATTGTACCCCTACCATTTCACGAAGGAAGTGTAAATAGTTGTAAAATTACACACACCGTGGAAAAAAGTCCTTTATTAAAAAAAAAAAAAAAAACAGCGGTGGTAATCCACTCAGTCCCGGCTCCCCGCTCCAACGTTGTCGGTATCCAGCGACGGGTGATCATCTCTCCGGTCCAGCGATGAGAAGATCATCCGGGATCCAGAGCGCAGCATCGGAGACAGCCCGGCGAATGACACTGCTGAAGCTGTGACATTTCTTTTATAGGTGAGGCGGGGCCACCCCGTCACGTGACCCCGCCCCCTCTGACACGAGGGGGAAGCCTGGACTTCCCCATTGACGTAGCAGAGGGTGCGTTAGAGGGGGACGGGGTCACGTGACTGGTGGCCCTGCCTCACCTATAAAAGAAATGTCACAGATTCAGCAGCGTCATTCACCGGGCTGTCTCCGGTGGAGACAGGTGGCCGGCGATGCTGCGCTCTGGATCCCGGACGATCTTCTCATCGCTGGACCGGAGAGGAGATCCCCCGTCGCTGGATACCGACAACGTTGGAGTGGGAAGCCGGGACCGAGTGGATTACCACCGCTGGATTTATTTTTTATTTTTAATAAAGGACTTTTTTCCACCGTGTGTGTTTTTTACAACTATTTACACTTTCTTCGTGAAATGGTAGGGGTACAATGTACCCCATTACCAATTCACATAGGGAGGGCAGGATCTGGGGGTCCCCTTTGTTAAAGGGATCTTCCAGATTCTGATAAGCCCCCTACCTGCAGACCCCCACAACCACCGGCCAGGGTTGTGGGGATGAGGCCCTTGTCCCCATCAACATGGGGACATCCTCCTCATGTTAAGGGCATGTGGCCTTGTTACGGTTCAGGAGAGGGGGGGGGCGCTCTCTGTCCCCCCCTCTTTTCTGCACCCCGTCAGGTTACGTGCTCGGATAAGGGGTCTGGTGTGGATTTTTTGGGGAACTCCACACCATTTTTTTTTTATTTGGGGTGGAGTTCCTCTTAAAATCCACACCAGACCTGAAATTGAGATTTGGGGGGAACCCCACGTCATTTTTTTTTAAATTGACGGCGGGGTTCAAAAACAGACCTGAAGTGCCTGGTAATAGAATTTGGTGGGACCCCACGTTTTTTTTTTTTTTTTTATGAATGAATTCTCTCTGAATTGCCGGGAGCCGACAATTCATTATAGCTGCGAGTCCAGTTTTAAATGACTTTTTTTCCTTCAGAAATGACACTTTGTGCAGAGACAGTTCTAAGTGCGGGAAACATGCGCTATTTCACATGCTTACTTTACACCCCCCAGGTACAAAATTTAAAGGAATATTTCACTTTTATTGTTTCACTTTAAGCATTATTAAATTCACTGCTCCCGAAAAAACGTTAGTTTTTAAAACTTTTTTGGGCATTGATACATGTCCCCAGGTGCAGGACCCAGGTCCCAAAACACTTTTTAGGGCAATAACTTGCATATTAGCCTTTAAAATTAGCACTTTAGATTTCTCCCATAGACTTTAACAGGGTGTTTCTGCGGCTTTTCGAATTTGCCGTGAACACCCCAAATTGTTCGTTGTTCGCCGAACAGGCGAACAGGCAATGTTTGAGTCGAACATGAGTTCGACTCGAACTCGAAGCTCATCCCTAGGGAGAAGGTAAACAGCCTGAAGCATGCTCTTTTTCCCCATGAGGGATGGATGAATCAGTGAGCTTCAGTGGGCTGCTTGCCCTTAAGGCATTCCTGGACTAACTGCAGAGCTTTGCTATTAGTGGATCACACCTAAGAAGATGTCTCTTCTGGGATTTGTGAGTAGAGACTTCAACTGTTCTGTAATTATTCCCATGATCCCCTGCTGTCAGATTCTAACTATTCTGGAGCTACCTCATGGTCGCCAGCTATGAGGCTTTAACTGTTCTGCAGACTCATGATCACCAGCTGTAAGGCTGCATTCACACCTGAGCGTATAGTTTTGCAGCGTTTTTTACCGCGATTTGCTGCGACAAAACGCTGCATTTTTTTCCACGATTTGCTGCGACAAAACGCAGCGTTTTTTACCGCGATTTTTTACAGGTCTAGGGTCACCAATGTAAAACGCCCAAATTCGAGCGACAAAAAAGGGTCCAGAACTTGTTTGGGCTTCAGGCGTTCGGCGTCAGGCGTTTTGTAGTGGAGATGTGAACCATCTCCATAGAGAATAATGTATTTTTTCCCCTCTAGCGTTTTGGGGCATTGCGCTTCAGGCGACAAAACGCTCAGGTGTGAATGCAGCCTAAGAGCTAGATTGCACTGTCTTTATTGAGAGTAAGGAGTCATTTGTCAACAGTTTTTAAGCATTTGGAGTGTCCCATATGCCTCATACCCCTCTCCTGTTCTGCAAGCAATAGTTAAAAAAAAGGACATGCCCTAGACTGTGTAATCGAACCAGAGTGAATGAATTGTTGCCTGTGTGATCGCTACTCTCTGTACTGTTTGGGGAAGAACCAGTTAAAACCAGTGGCTCCAATCCTATGGGGATAGCGCTACATAAACACACACACTTATAGAAAAACACATACAGTAAATCCAAAATCTTACCTGTATGATGATGTGCTATCCTTTGTGCCTTTCGAAAGCGGAATCCCTGGGGGCTGAGGTAATAAATGGTGTCACTATGATAGAGGAAGTTGCGGAACCGGTTATCGACCTGGTAGGCCAGCTGATAAACTGCCTTAATGTAGTCATTGTCACTTGAAAAAAGGGAAAAAATAAGAAATATTAACATTGTGTAACATTGAGGCTGGATTAATCTCCCTAGCGGTATTCCCGAGTGTGGCTTGTGGTTAATTTCCATTACCAAAAGCGGTAACCCCCGAGCCACACTCGGGATCGCATCGCAGTATTCTGGTCCAGGTTACTTACCTTGTCCCCAGGATCCTGCGATGTCCTCCCGCTGTGTCTTCCGCCTGATGTATTACTGTTCCGGTGGCAGATTCCAAAAAGTACAAAACACATTACACATACAGTACACTGTTATCTGTAGATTACATTTTCTTTATCGTTACATCACGGGACACAGAGCGGCATTCATTACTATATGGGTTATATGGAGTACCTTCAGGTGTAGACACTGGCAATCTTCAAACAGGAAATGCCCCTCCCTATATAACCCCCTCCCATAGGAGGAGTACCTCAGTTTTTACGCCAGTGTCTTAGGTGTTAGTCATGGTTTAGCTTGCCTCCGCATCCTTGGGATTAGGTGAGCTACCGGTTCTGTCCAAAAAAGCCTGCGCGCTAAAGTGGTCAGTAACCGGACCCCAAACCCTTGGGGTATAGCCCATAATGCTTTCTTTTTAAGAGAGCTGGACCCTGGGCCCAGAACTTAGAAAACCTTTGGGGCGCCTAATGTTTTCTGTTTGCCAGGGTGCTGTATGGGCCCAGGACAGTGGATCCTTCATGGAAGAAGAAGGTTCCCAGGGCCTGAAGGTCTAGACATCCCCACGGAGATGGGGGAAGATTGGACCTCTTGCTTGGCAAAGTCCTGCGGCATGGAGCAGGTAAGTAAGGGGAAAAACCTGCGGGGCTTGGCTCTTAGCAAGTTTTTTCTGGGAGGTCACAGGGGACATGCCTAAGGTTATGCATTGCATCTGGCAAACCAGTCACATATCATGAAGATAGGATGGCTCTATATGTTATATTTCCCCATAAAAAGTGACCTCCCTGGTAGTGTTGGAAAAGCTGTGAGTGGGGCCTTTTATGTACAAGTGTATGTGTGTGTCAGAGAGCTATGCTTACCTGCAAGCCTCCAGGCGATGCTCTATCCAGTCCTCTCCCTCATGCCTGCAAGGCAGGCAAAACGCTGACCTCCTCGTGTGTTCCAGGCCTGCGGCTGCAGGAACAGAGAGGCCCTTCCTCCCAACCCCCCCCCCCCGTCGGCGGGCGCGCGCGCGGTGCGCGTGCACGTGTTATAGACGCATTTGGCGCCGTTTTAGCTGGGGGGGAAGGGCGGGTCAGTGGTTTAAAGGAAGGGGCGGCCCTTCCTTAGATGCCACAGCTCATTCATTTCTCTGGCTTAAGGGAGGAAGGACTGGAGTGAAGCACGGGGCGCTGAGGACACACAGTGGCCAGAAAGAATACTACAGTCTTCAGAAGATTGTGGTTTAGCCTAGGAATAGGCTGGTTTTCTTTTCCATCTCATAGTCTTTTCTTTGGCAATACTACTCAGGGGGATAGAATGTTTTTTCTTGCCTAGATTGAAAAAAAAAAAAAAAAAAAGAAGAGAAGTTTTTCTTTGAAAAAAAAAAAAAAAAAAAAGTGTCATCTAGGGTAGAGGAAACATTTTTTATTCCCCAAACAGGTGTTTGGGCATTTAACTATTATAAGTCCCAGGTACCAATAAGTAGCAGGTGTACCTCGGTATTGTACCATGGCATCAAGATCAGAGGGTACAAAAGGTGGGGATTCCCCCGCAGAATCTGAGGTCTCGGATAGAGCTATGCCGCTGCTTTCCCCACAGGGAGCCTTTGGGCCATCGGGGTCTGGGGCTAGAGCTGACGCGAGTCAACCCAACCCTAAGGTGGTCACGGAGGAGGTGTTACTCGCCTCTTTAAATGAGATGCGGAGAAGCATGGGAGAAATGATAGCCGCAGCCATGCGGGGTAGTAAGCGGAATAGATCTCCGTCACCCGTGCGCGGACCCTCGGAAGAGGAGGTCCTTTCCTCTGGGGAATTGGACCTCTTGGACAGAGACCAAGTAGGTTCAGGGATCGAAGATCCGGATACAGAGGAGTCTGGGGCAGTCTCCCTGAGGGAGAGCTGGTGGATTCAGGGCTTGACGGACTTGGTCCATAAGGCATTTAACCTGCCTGTACCAGATCTCCAGGTATCGACGGTTTCAGCTTTGGGCTCACTGAGGGCGCCTCAAAGCAGTGCTGTGTTTCCGATCCATCCTCTATTGGAGGAAGTCTTGTTCCAAGAGTGGAACAAACCAGACAAGGTTTTCTTTCCACCTAAGAAATTTTCTGTCTTATATCCTATGGAAGAAAAGTTTTCCAAGAGATGGGCTTCTCCTGCAGTAGACGCAGCCATCTCATGTGTTAACAAATCGTTAACATGTCCTGTAGAAAACGTACAGGTTTTCAAAGATCCAGTTGATAGACGCTTGGAAGCCCTACTTAAGAACTCCTTCACTTCTGCAGGGGCAGTAGTACAGCCAGCCGTGGCTGCGATTGGAGTCGCTCAAGCTTTATCGGATCAATTTAAGCAAATGCTTGAACTTATTCCTGCCGAGCAGGCAGAAGAATTTTCGGATGTCCCTAAGGCCATATGTTTTACGGTAGACGCAATCAAGGATTCTATCCAACAAGCGTCACGTTTATCATTATCCCTTATCCATATGAGAAGACTCTTATGGTTAAAAAGCTGGGAGGCTGAGCCCCCATGCAAGAAGCTCCTGGCAGGGTTTCCCTTCCATGGAGGACGGCTCTTCGGAGAGGACTTAGATAAATACATTCAGACCATTTCAAGCGGCAAGAGTACTCTCTTGCCAACTAAGAAAAGGGTTCAGGGACCTGCGTTTAAACGACAGTCCTCCCCTGGGCAGGGGCCCTCTAATGCCAAGCAGTATCGACGGCCTCCTGCAAGAACAAACTTCGGCTTCAACAGCAGATCACGAGGACAGGCCGTTAGGGGCAAGAGGCAGTGGTTTCGCAAGCCAGCAAAACCAGCCCCCAAGTCTACCTCATGAAGGGGCGCCCCCACCCACGAAGGTGGGGGGAAGGCTGCGACTCTTTTCGGAGATTTGGGAAGCCAGCATTCCCGACGAGTGGGTACGGTCTTCCGTGGCCACAGGCTACAAGCTAGAATTCCTAAGGTTTCCTCCTCCTCATTTCCAGGAGTCGAGGATTCCAAACGATCTGGAGAAAAGAGCCGCATTAAGGTCGGCTCTAGATCATCTACTTTCCCAGGAAGTAATAGTAGAGGTACCAGTCCTGGAACAGGGGCTGGGTTTCTACTCCAACCTATTCATCATCCTAAAGCCCAATGGAGATGTCAGGCCAATTTTGGACCTAAAGATGGTAAATGCATACTTAAAAGTCCGCTCATTTCGGATGGAATCCGTGCGGTCAGCAGCTGCCACACTCCAAAAAGACGACTTCATGGCGTCCATAGACATAAAGGATGCCTACCTTCATGTTCCAATTTATCAGCCACATCAAAGATATCTACGCTTTATGGTGGCTTCGCGTCATTTCCAATTCGTGGCGCTTCCCTTCGGGTTGGCTACGGCCCCCCGGGTGTTCACGAAGGTTCTAGCTCCAATCCTAGCCAAGCTAAGGATCCAAGGGGTCACGATCCTAGCATACCTGGACGACCTCCTAGTCATAGACCACTCGTCTCCCGGCTTGGAACGAGCAGTGGCCCTCACGGTCCAATACCTCGAGAGGTTCGGCTGGGTCCTAAATCGAGAAAAGTCAGCATTCCAGCCCACAAGGCAGTTGGAATATCTCGGCATGAGATTAGACACGGAACAACAAGGGGTGTTCCTACCTCTGAGGAAGGTCAAAGCCATCAAGGAATTAATCCTACTGGTTCTAAGCAAGAAAGAACCGACTATTCGCCTATGTATGAGATTACTAGGCAAGATGGTGGCTACTTTCGAGGCGGTGCCATACGCCCAGAGCCACACTCGCATCCTGCAGGCAGCCATCCTGTCAGCATGGAGCAGAAGGCCACAGGCCTTGGATATCCCGTTGCCTCTCTCATCAAGAGTCCGGCAAAGTCTGTGTTGGTGGTTAGACCCTCAGAATCTACTGAAGGGAAAATCTTTCAGCCCAGTGGCTTGGAAGATAGTGACCACAGACGCCAGCCTGACGGGCTGGGGAGCGATTGTGGATGGTTCCACTCGCCAAGGTATTTGGGCAAAGCCAGAGAAGCTTTTACCCATCAACATCTTGGAGCTCAGAGCTGTTCGACTAGCCCTCAGGGCTTGGACGTCGAAATTGCAGGGGCTCCCGGTGAGAATTCAATCAGACAATGCCACGGCAGTGGCATACATAAATCACCAAGGGGGGACCAGGAGTCAGGCCGCTCAGAGAGAAGTGAGCTTGATTCTCCTATGGGCAGAGGCTCATGTGCCCTGCATATCGGCAGTATTCATTCCCGGAGTGGACAACTTTCAGGCGGACTTCTTAAGCCGCCAGACTCTATGGCCGGGGGAATGGTCTCTGCATCCACAAGTCTTTCAAGCACTCTGCCAAAGATGGGGAGTGCCGGACGTGGATATCATGGCATCGAGACTCAACAAGAAGCTAGACAGGTTCATGTCCCGCTCAAGGGATCCGATGGCCTGCGGAACCGATGCTCTGGTTTGTCCTTGGCATCAGTTCAAGCTTCTTTATGCGTTTCCCCCGCTCCAGTTACTACCCCGCCTGCTGCGCAGGATCCGGGTGGAGCACATACCAGTTATCCTGGTAGCTCCAGCATGGCCCAGAAGGGCTTGGTACTCACTAATCCTAAGGATGGTAGTGGGAAACCCTTGGACTCTGCCTCTAAGGCCAGACCTGCTATCGCAAGGTCCGATCCTCCACCCTGCCTTACGGCATCTAAATTTGACGGCCTGGAAGCTGAATCCTTGATTCTCAGGGGTAGAGGTCTGTCTCAGAAAGTAATCTCTACCCTAATCAGAGCCAGGAAACCGGTCTCTAGGGTGATTTATCACAGGGTCTGGAAGGCCTATATAGGCTGGTGCGAGTCCAAGCTATGGCTTCCTCGCAAGTTCACCATAGATAGAGTTTTAAGTTTTCTCCAGCTAGGAGTGGATAAAGGATTGGCATTAAGCACAATCAAAGGACAGATTTCTGCCCTGTCAGTGTGGTTTCAGCGGCCACTGGCCACCCACTCGCTGGTTAAGACCTTCCTTCAAGGGGTCTTACGTATTAAACCTCCAGTTAAATCCCCGCTTTGTCCGTGGGATTTAAATCTTGTTCTGTCGAGTTTACAGAAACAACCGTTTGAGCCGTTGGCTGAAGTTCCTTTGGTTCTACTGACAAGGAAGTTGGTGTTTTTGGTTGCCATAGTTTCCGCAAGAAGAGTTTCGGAACTGGCAGCCTTATCCTGTAAGGAACCATATCTTATATTTCATAAGGACAAGGTCGTTCTCCGCCCTCATCCTTCCTTCTTACCGAAGGTCATATCCAGTTTTCATTTGAACCAGGATTTGGTATTACCATCCTTCTTCCCTAAACCTACTTCCAGAAAGGAAGGGTTGCTGCATACCTTGGATATTGTCAGGGCCATGAAGGCCTATCTTAAAGCCACAGAGAAGATCCGGAAAACAGATGTGCTGTTTATTCTACCGGATGGGCCCAAGAAGGGGCAGGCAGCTGCAAAGTCCACCATTTCTAGGTGGATTAAGCAATTGATCACTCAGGCCTACGGCTTGAAAGGGTTGCCTCCTCCAGTATCATTAAGGGCTCATTCTACTAGAGCCATGGGCGCCTCCTGGGCAGCACACCACCAGATCTCTATGGCTCAAGTTTGCAAGGCGGCAACCTGGTCTTCTGTCCACACATTTACAAAATTCTACAAGTTGGACGTAAGAAGGAATACTGATACTGCCTTCGGGCAGGCAGTGCTGCAGGCTGCAGTTTGAGACCCTCGGATTCCGGGGGCTCCTCTTTTTTTGAGTTAAATTTAAAATTTAAGATTATTTTTCTCAAATAAGTTGGATTTATTATGATTTGAGTATATCTCTAAATTAAATCCTTTTGTCTTGGAGATGTTCTCCCTCCCCTCATTGTAAGCATTGCTTTGGGACATCCCATATAGTAATGAATGCCGCTCTGTGTCCCGTGATGTAACGATAAAGAAAAAGAGATTTTTAATACAGCTTACCTGTAAAATCTTTTTCTTGGAGTACATCACGGGACACAGAGCTCCCACCCCTCTTTTGAGGACCATTTTGGGAGGCATACTGCTTGCTACAAAACTGAGGTACTCCTCCTATGGGAGGGGGTTATATAGGGAGGGGCATTTCCTGTTTGAAGATTGCCAGTGTCTACACCTGAAGGTACTCCATATAACCCATATAGTAATGAATGCCGCTCTGTGTCCCGTGATGTACTCCAAGAAAAAGATTTTACAGGTAAGCTGTATTAAAAATCTCTTTATTGTATCAAATCATTTCCGTTTTGTGACTAGTGGTTTGTCCAGTGCCCTGCCTGTATTTTAATATTATATATACTGTTCTTTCTGCCTGGAAACTTGAGATGGTCCATGGCAACCAAAAAGCGTCCCTTTAAGTCAAAAGCGGTTTTAGACCAGCTAGAAAACAGCGATAATAAATTAGAATCACTTGCAGAATTGAGCGATAGCGATTCGTGGGGAAATTCGCCATCAGACACTGAAAGTGACGACAGCGACGATTCTGAGACTGAGCACATTTCAGTGTTTTTATTTTGATTACATTATTGAATAAAATGTATTATTATTATATTATTATTTGTTATAATTATTTATAGCTATTTATTATATTATAATTTATGATTTTGTGTTCCAAACTTCATCATACCCAGGATGTCAACTAGACTCTTGTTTGGACAGATTTAAGTGAGTTATTCCAAAGAATTACAGGCCTAAAATATAAAACGCCAATTTTCCATGCAGAACAGTGTACCACTTTGACAAAAAAGAAAATTACCGTAAGTATGATATAATTTTTATTTATTTTTTCATTTTGGGTAGAGTAAGGGAGGGTCATTCTTAACATGGGCACAAACAGATATAAAAACTGGCAGGTGTTTTAGACCCTCTTTACTCCATCCAAAAAAATGTATTTGCCTTTATTATAGTTGTATTTTAAAGGGGTTTTAAGCCTTCATGTTTTTTCACCTTAACCACTTAAGCCCCGGACCAATATGCTGGCTAAAGACCCAAGGGGTTTTTACAGTTCGGGACTGCGTCGCTTTAACAGACAATTGCGCGGTCGTGCGACGTGGCTCCCAAACAAAATTGGCGTCCTTTTTTCCCCACAAATAGAGCTTTCTTTTGGTGGTATTTGATCACCTCTGCGGTTTTTATTTTTTGCGCTATAAACAAAAATAGAGCGACAATTTAAAAAAAAATGCAATATTTTTTACTTTTTGCTGTAATAAATATCCCCCAAAAACATATATAAAAAAAAAAATTCCTCAGTTTAGGCTGATACGTATTCTTCTACCTATTTTTGGTAAAAAAAATCGCAATAATCGTTTATCGGTTGGTTTGCGCAAAATTTATAGCGTTTACAAAATAGGGGATAGTTTTTTTTTTTTTTGTTTTTTTTACTAGTAATGGCGGCGATCAGCGATTTTTTTCGTGACTGCGACATTATGGCGGACACTTCGGACAATTTTGACACATTTTTGGGACCATTGTCATTTTCACAGCAAAAAATGCATTTAAATTGCATTCTTTATTGTGAAAATGACAGTTGCAGTTTGGGAGTTAAACACAGGGGGCTCTGTAACATTTAGGGATCACTGTGTATGTGTTTACTAGTGTAGGGGGGTGTGGCTGTAGGACTGACACCATCGACCGAGTCTTCCCTATATAAGGGATCACTCGATCGATGCAGCGCCACAGTGAAGCACAGGGAAGCCGTGTTTACACACGGCTCTCCCCGTTCTTCAGCTCCGGGGAGCGATCGCGACGGAGCAGCTATAAACAAATAGCCGCGCCGTCGTCCCGGATCGCTCCCCGAGCGGACCCGACCTCCGCATGTACCGGGGGGGGTCTCGATCGGACCCCCCACCCACGTCTAGGCAGGCACGTACAGGTACGTTGATGTGCCTGTCCGTGCCATTCTGCCGACGTAAATGTACATGAGGAGGTCGGGAAGTGGTTAATGCATCCTATGCATTAAGGTGAAAAAACATCCGCTACTTACTGAACCCCCTAGCCCCCCCCCCCCCGTTTACTTACCTTAGCCCTCGAAAGTCCCGCGTCGAGAACACTCTTGCTTCTCGGCTCTTCTTGGCCCGGTCTTCTAGGCTGTTCATTGGATAGATTGATAGCAGCGCAGCCATTGGCTCGCGCTGCTGTCACTCCACTCCAATGACGCGAGGGCCGGGGGCGGGCCGAGTCCTGTAGTCGGTGGCTATGGATGCCGAGAACAGGACTCAGGAGCGTGACGCAAGGTAACCCCTTTGAGAGAGCGCTTCCCAGGGGGGTTACCAGAAGTGGAGAGGAGCCGAGACAGCCGCTGAGGGATCCCAAAAGACATAGATCAGGGCCACTCTGTGCAAAACAAGCTGCACAGTGGAGGTAAGTATAACATGTTTTTGTTATTTAAAAAAAAAAATTTAAGCTTTACAACCCCTTTAAATGTTGTATACATTGATCTGCATAAGGTGTTTTGTAATCCTTCAAAGGCCCCCCCCCCCCCGTGGCCCCCGTTTTGCTCTTGCATTAGGTCTTTGACAGGAGGTCATGGCTATTCTGAACACAAACTTGCTATCAGACACAATGAATTATGACAGCTCAGGGGGCATTTGTAGGATTCCAAAACACTTTTTGGAGAACAATGTATACAACTTTTAAATATGTACTGTAACGGTCACCACCGTTTATGACCTTCTATCCCATCCACGACAGCTCATCTGACACACAGACAAATCAGCAGGCATCCCATTTTCCCAGAATCAAGACGAGACACAGCTCTGTACTTGTTCCAAATGTAATGACACTTTAATGGTTTCTTTCAGTCTTATATACAGTAAAAGGCATTAAAGGAACAATCAACTCCACACCCACACATCACACAATGATCTCCTTCCAATCCACATCCCCAGACAGACGCTCTGTCTCCGACAAGTACATTCCACACATAAACAGTATTTAGCATACATAATTAGAGGTCTGGGAGCAGACCTGGATTAACACCTTTACAGAAGGGACAATGAAATGTCTTCCAGGCCCTGACTCAATTAGCATGTCACTAGTCAGGGCTAATCATAGAAAAGAGTCAGTATTGACTGGTTGGGTCACAATATCCTTTACAGACATTTAAAGAATATATGGTAGATTACTGTCCATGTTAAAACAATCCAATATATGTCTCTTTATTTCCTGGCTCAACCTGTGCCCAAAAGTGACTCCTGTTACATGTACGTTTACCGGTAATTTACAGAAACAGTTCCTTTCTTGCATTCTGGCATCGAACCTGCATGCACTCAGCACAGAGGATCCCAGGGCAGGAAGAGGTGAATGTTGAGAAATTAATGTTTAAAAAATCATGGCATTATACTCTAACGCCGCGTACACACGATCGGAAATTCCGTCAAGAAACCCGTGGATTTTTTCTGACGAAATGTTGGCTAAAACTTATGTTGCATACACACGGTCACACAAATCTTGTCGGAAATTCCGACCGTCAAGAACACAGTGACGTACAAGACGTACGACGAGCTGAGATCAATGAAGTTCAAAAGGCAGTTTGGCTCTTCTGCTTGATTCTGAGCGTGCATGTTTTTTTTGCGCATTGGAATTGCATACAGACGAGCGGATTTTCCAATAGGAATTTTTTTCCGTCGGAAAAATAGAGAACCTGCTCGCATTCTTTTGTTGGCGGAAATTCCGACAGCAAAAGTCCGATGGAGCCTACACACGGTCGGAATTTCCAACCAAAAGCTAACATCGGACTTTTATTTTCGGAATTTCCGATCGTGTGTACACAGCAATACATGACCAACCCCATAGACTCCACAAAACTACATTCTTGGCTTCTCTACTATGATTGAAATCTCTTGACATTTTTTTTATTTAAATAAGTTAACACTTTTTTTGAGAACACCCTAATCAAAATGTATTTGAATATTACAGGTTTGCAGTCTTCAAAGTTTTGTTCTACCTGTCTGTCTGGCAGTTGCTTTGATAGCTGAAGGCACATTTCATGATGGTGTCCAGTGTCATGAGGCTGACATGTTGGAAGAGTTCCACTGGCTTATCTTGGACAAGCTGCTCCCATTTATCCTGAAATCAGATAATCAGATAAAACAATCTTAGAGGGGTTGTGTTCTCTAAATAATGTTCCTATTTAATTAGCCATAGAAATTGGATCATCATTTCGTAATCTGGCCAATTTTAGCAGGAACAGGTAACCATCATATTAATGGGAACATTTGGAGTGCAGCAGACATTCCTAGCCAATTACTAAGGTGTTACTATTTCACTGTGCCGTTTTCCTTATGTTTTGTCTATATTCAGGTGCATCTCCAAAAATTTGAAAATCAAAAAGTCAGATATATATGACTCTGTGTGTAATGAATCTACATAATATATGAGTTTTGAATTGAATTACTGAAATAAAAAAACTTTTTATTCAATATTCAATTTTTTTTAGATGAACCTGTACTATGTGGGGTATTGTAATTGCCTTGTAACTGTTTTCACTGGCTGGTGCACTCTGGTAAGGAGGAGGCTATGTTCTTGTAGCAGCTCACTCCCTCTATGTTTATATGTAAAGACCTGTTTCAGTAAAATAATTCAGTTGCCTGGTCTGAAGTTATTCAAGGTCTTATAGTAGTGTATGTACAGTGTATCACCTCAATGTGTGGCTGAGTTAACCCTTGAGGGTGGTGAGGGTAGTGTTCCTGCCAAAGAGATATGAAGGTACCAGTGTTTAATAGATAGCAGCCAGCCGGCCGGGAATCAGGTGACTTGGCTGAAGTGATGGAGAACCTAAGTAATGAAAGGACCAGTGTGCTTGGGTTCCTTCCCTAGCGGTTGGTACCCAACGCCAGTTGTGGTACTGGCAGGGTTTTTTTTCTCAGAGAATAGGTGCAGGAACTCAACCATGCCCACCACACACACACCTGCCAAATGGCATCATATAGTAGCTCTTCCCTCTGGATACAACCCTTCCCTCCACTGCCCTCATCTTCTCCCCCCTCCTTAAAAGCTTTACCATTTGCCATGGATCTTCTATATACACTCTAATCTTCTCTCCAGCACAACCACTTGCTACACACCGGCCCTCATCCAGCACTCTCTTGCTGCAGACAGTTACTCAACCAGCACTTCCCTTGCTGCAGACTGTTACTCCTCCGGACTAGCTAGCACTGCATGGCTAGGCCTGACACTGCTACAGCCAGGCCTCAATGCAGTTTGCCAAAATGTACTTAAGTAAGCCAAAATCCTTCTGGGAAAACATCTTGTGGACTGATAAGACCAAGATGGAGCTTTTTGGTAAAGCACATCATTCTACTGTTTACTGAAAATGGATTGAGGCCTACAAAGAAAAGAACACAGTTCCTACAGTGAAATATGGTGGAGGTTCAATGATGTTTTGGGGTTGTTTTTGGCAGTGGGTGCCTTGAATGTGTGCAAGGCATCATGAAATCTGAGGATTACCAAAGGATTTTGGGTCGCACTGTAGAGCCCAGTGTCAGAAAGCTGGGTTTGCGTCCGAGATCTTGGGTCTTCCAGCAGGACGATGACCCCAAACATACGTCAAAAAGCACCCAGAAATGGATGGCAACAAAGCGCTGGAGAGTTCTAAAGTGGCCAACAATGAGTCCAGATCTAAATCCCATTGAACATCTGTGGAGAGATCTTAAAATTTCTGTTGGGAAAAGGTGCCTTCCAATAAGAGAGACCTGGAGCAGTTTGCAAAGGAAGAGTGGTCCAAAATTTCAGGTGAGAGGTGTAAGAAGCTTATTGATGGTTGTAGGAAGCGACTGATTTCAGTTATTTTTTCCAAAGGGTGTGCAACCAAATATTAAGTTAGGGGGCTAGGAATTTTGACCAGTACATTTTTGGAGTTTTGTGTGACATTTTGACCAATTAGCTTTTTTTCCTCCCTTTTTTTGTTTTGTTCCAATACACACAAAGGGAATAAACATGTGTATAGCAAAACATGTGTTACTGCAATACTTTTCTGTGAGAAACACTTGATTTTATGGAAAAATTTCTGGGGTGCCAACAATTTTTGGCCATGACTGTATAAACCGAGACAAATTTCATTCTACTGCTATAGATTTGGATGATGACCATTCCACAATGTTATTTCCAAGAAGGCTCACCCATCTATGTTGTCTAACGGTAATCTTACCAAACAAAACATCAAATAAAATTTAATTTGCCATTAAACCACATCAATACCGGGCATTTTCACCCCCTTCCTGCCCAGGCCAAGTTTCAGCTTTCAGCGCTGTCACACTTTGAATGACAATTGCGCAGTCATACAACACTGTACACCAATGAAATCTTGATTTTTTTTCCCCACAAATAGAGCTTTCTTTTGGTGGTATTTGATCATCTGCGGTTTAAATTTTTTGCGCTATAAGCAAAAAAAGACTGACAATTTTGACAAAACAATTACAATATTTTTTACTTTTTACTATAATAAATATCCTTTTTTTTCAAAAAATATATATTTTTCTCAATTTTGGCCGATATGTATTCTTCTACATATTGTTGTTAAAAAAAAATCGCAATAAGCGTATATTGATTGGTTTGCGCAACCTACAAAATAGGGGATAGATGTATGATATATTTTTATTTTTTTTACTAGTAAGGGCGGTTATCTGCGATTTTTGTCAAGACTGCGATATTGCGGCAGACAGATCGAACAGTTTTGACACTATTTTGGTACCATTGGCATTTATACAGCGAAAAGTGCTATAAATGTAATTGGCAGGAAATACTAGGGGGCGATCAAGGGGTTATATGTGTTACCTAGAGAGTGATTCTAACTGTGGGAAGAGGGGACTGACTGGAGGAGGTGATGGATCAGTGTCCCTATTTACAAGGAAGACAACATCGGTCTCCTCTCCCCTGACAGGATGTGGATCTGTGTGTTTACACACACAGAACCACGTCCATGGCTCTGTAACCGGCAAACGCGGGTCTCTGGCAGACATTTCAGCCGCCAGGCACATGCATCAGCTCCCGAGTGAAGTGGCGCGCGCGAGCCCCCTAGCTGCCGGGAAGCAGAGGACATCATACGATGGACGCCCAGGATGGCAGAGCCACCTTGCGGCCGTCATTTGACTATACGCGAGATGGGAAGAGGTTAAAGACATTCAGTGCTGGAGGTGGTGGAACTGCGTTCCCCCACAATCCCGCTGAAAAAAAAAGGCCTGCCCACATGGATGTCAGATTGGAAACAGCCACTGTGTCAGTGTGTATTTATTAGTGCAGCTGCTGTTTCCCAATTGACTTCAATGGGACTGCCTGTGCAGGGATGCAAAGAACAGCTTAAGTACACCCCAAATTAACAAGGCGTAATGCATATTACCTTTAAATAAAAAAATAAAAATACATTAAAATTGTCTGAATGTAGTCTGTAGGTGAACGCTAAACATCTCGATGATATTATTTGAGCTTTGAAGGAAAAAAAAAACTTTACCAGCATGATCTTAGTGCAGTTAGCCATTAATCGAACGTAGGGCTTTAGGACATCATAGTGAAAGCCAGGAGTCAGAAGCTTGCGATGCTGGAACCACTTTGGCCCGGATAACACCAATAATCCTTCACCTAGGTCAAATAATAGTATCTTTAGAAAGCTGTCAGACCAGTCAGGTAAGTCAAATAGCTAACATAGGCTGCAGATCTGTCAGTAATATTTTACATCGTTTACATATTTGACATCTGAAAAAAAAAACACCCTGCAAAATAAAGGCATAAGGAGCTAGTATGCATAGCACTTATACATACCCGAGATTGAAGCCCCCGCAGCCGTCCTCGTCTTCCCACATTTATCCTGGAGGTCATTTCCTGGTATTGGGGCTTCGGCGCTGTGATTGGTCGGAGCCGCAATGATGTCACTCCCGCGCATGCGCGCGGCGTGGGAGCTCCCGGAACGGCACAGTACAACTGAAGCAACGGTACGTACGTATCATTGCTTCAGTTGGCTTAAGTGTGCATGTGCCGCATGACGTTGGTACATGCAAATACAGGGATATCTCCTAAACCGTGCAGGTTTAGGAGATATCCAGTGCAGCTACAGGCAAGCTTAATTATAGGCTTGCCTGTAGTTAAAAATGGTTGTAAAGGGTTTACAACCACTTTAATAAACTGTTATAGAGTACTACCCTGACTGCCAGTGAACTGTAAATGGTCGTGCCTCCATAGGGCAAGGGAGGGCGTTTGCCCTCCCCTAGGTTTCCAAGCTCAAAACATTCTGGATATACCAGTTAAAAACATATGTGCCCCATGGAATGAACATAGAGTGGGACGTGAATGCCTTCATGAATCAATCATAGATGTTTACCTTACGCCCTCTCTTCTGCTCACCACCCAGTTATCGTTCTCTCTATATTACTCTTACCGGATTTTTTATCATTATATTTGGTTGGTAACATTTCTATAGGTGTTGCTGCCACATACTGGCTAGTTTATAATTAGCCAGGAGACTATCACGCATACATGACTCTTATTATATTGAGTGATAAATGAATTATGAATTCCATTTTGATTTTATAATTTGCGTGGATTTATTCTTACTTAGATACATCACTCTAATATTGGTTAATGTTTATCAAAGTCATGCAGATGAACTTCGGTCCACAAAAAAAAATTGAATTAACTCACCAATCCATGGGACAATAAATCTATAGGCTGCATCATCTTTAGGATCTGAAAATAAAAAGGCAAAATACGACAAAATGAAAAGTCTGTAAATGCAGTCTGTACATGTTTGATACAAATAGGGACAGATTTCCACCACTGGAGCCTGTAGGCATAATGTCTTTGATGTATTTGATATGACTATCTTGACCAGTGTGTATATGACTGACCTTCCCGTTCATTTCCAGGGACCCTCAGCTGCTGCAGTGATATATGTGAGTGCCATAGGTGGGCAGAGGTCTCACCAGGGGATGGGAGGGGTGCTATCCTTCCACTAGAACGGCATTGGCAGGGGCGGACTGCCCGAGGGCCCCATGCCACTAGGGGGCCCCATCAGGGTTGCCAGCTTCAGTAAAACCATGGACAGTATGTAAAAATATGTGTTTTTTTACATCTGTTCCTGAAATGTCCCTTAACGACATCATTTTGGTCTAAAAATCCCAAGATTATAGCTGCCCCACCTCTCCAGTAACTTTTCAGTATGTGTATGTGTTTTCTGTGTGTATGTATACTGTGTCTCCTATTGCCCGGGGGTCCCATAATCTCCTATTGCACAGGGGCCCCATAATCTCATATTGCCCGGGGGCCCCATGAGTTGTCAGTCCGTCCCTGGGCATCATTCATGTGTGCTTCTCTAAAAAGCAGCAGCGGATCTCTTTTTTAAACGTTTAACAGGTGACGAGGTGGCCATATCATATCTGCTTTAACCCTCAAGACGCCAAGCCACCCATTTGGGGGGAACCCCACGTCATTTTTTTTTTTAAATTGATGGCGGGGTTCCCCTTAATATCCATTCCAGACCTGAAGGGCCTGGTAATTGAATTTGGGGAACCCCCCACGCTATTTTTTATTTTTTTTTTATGAATGAATTCGCTCTGAATTGCCAGAGCCGACAATTAATTATAGCCGCAAGTCAGTTTTAAATGTATTTTTTTCTTTCAGAAATGACACTTTGTGCAGTGACAGTTCTATGTACAGGAAACATGCGCTATTTCACGTGCTAACTTTACACCACCCCTAGGTACGAAATTTAAAGGAATATTTCACTTTTATTGTTTCACTTTTAGCATTATTAAATTCACTGCTACCGAAAAAACTGCTGTTTTGAAAAAAAAAATGCATTGATACATGTCCCCTGGGGCAGGACCCAGGTCCCCAAACACTTTTTAGGACAATAACTTGCATATTAGCCTTTAAAATTAGCACTTTCGATTTCAAACGTTCGAGTTTAATAGGGTTCTAAAGTTCACACGAACATTTGGTGTGTTCGCAAGTTCTGGTGCGAACCGAACAGGGGGGTGTTCGGCTCATCCCTACTGTACAATGTACTATTGACATAGACGCACACACATAAAGGTTGAACTTGATGGACTTGTGTCTTTTTTCAACCTCACCAACTATGTAACTATGTAACTAGGACAAAATGCGGGGCGGGGGAATACCTATTACTTATTTTTTACACACTACTATATGTGTTTTGGTGTGCTATTAAAAATAAATGGCAAATCACCACAATGAGTGTCTTTACGCAACAGTGCAAGTTTTCAGGAGTTGCTATTGTCATAGCTTCTCAGTCTTTTGGCTTAAATCAAGTGTAGTATCTGCTCTTATCAGTGATCCTGTGAGGGTGCTGTGCTGTCATTCTGGCCTGACCAGGGCTGGAGTGGTGGCTATTTACTTTTGCTGGAGTGATGGGGGTTTGGAAGCTTAGTACCGGCTGGGACAGAAATGGGGGGGGGCCCACAGGCAGTTGGGGCTCGAAAGTAATCCTCCCGGGAAAACTGGAAGAACATAGCTCCCAACTGTCCCTGATTTTGAGGGACTGTCCCTGATTTGGAACAATGTCCATCTTGTCCCTCTTTCCTCCTCATTTGTCCCTCATTTTGGTCTGATTTATTTTTATAGATGTATATAAAAATGCACTTTTTATCTTTCAAAAAGTGGTTCCCAGTGCTAAACCTTTCATCTAATTTCTGCAATTGCTGCATTTGTAAATTTTAAAAGCCAATATAAAGGAATAGCAGTGGGGAAAAAAAGGCCTTGTGTATTTAATAAACCTTTTTTTTGGGTTAATTCTTCTTTAAGGGGGCGTGTTCTATGCCTACATACATTTGCTAGTAGGTGTCCCTCATTCCCATCACAAAATGTTGGGAGGTATGGAAGAACCCAGTACCTGCTGATTTGAGTGGATCTACCTTGTCTGGCCATGGGTTGGGAAGACAGAGAGTCTGCGGTATCTGTGCCCCCTGTAAGTGGTCACCCTAGGGGTACTCTTAGTAACACTTGGGTGTGGGACCCGCTGTGTGAACAGGCACATACATGGTCACAGTCACCAAATGCATATTTTCTGCACTGCTTCTTTTTGGACTGGGCCTTTTGGTACTTTTTGTCTTCCAGGCCTCAGGGCCAGGCCAGTGCACTATTGCACAGCCACTTATTTTATTTATTTTCTCCCACTGTTTGTCTCACTTTCACTTTTGTGTGTCTTCTCACTAGGATGAAGTCCTCGGGCTTGTCCTGACTTCTAGGGGTAGGATGTGGGGCCTTCTGGTTTCTTCCTCCCCTGCCCCTGGGGGGGGGGGGGACGGTCACTTTTTGTGAGAGCTCTTCGACCAAGTTTTCGATGGTCGGTTTCGGCTGATAATAAATAAGGCCCAGATTCACGTAGGGAGCGCGTATTTGTGAGCGGGCTTAACGTATCCTATTTACGCTACGCCTCCGCAACTTTGATAGGCAAGTGCAGTATTCTCAAAGCAAAGTTGCGGCGGCGTAGCGTAAATAGGCCGGGGTAAGCCCGCCTTTCAAATATGGAACATGTGGGCGTGTTTTATGTTAATGTATTGTGACCCCCACGTAAATTACGCTTTTTACGAACGGCGCATGCGCCGTCCGTGAAAGAATCCCAGTGCGCATGCTCCAAATGAACCCACAAAAAGCCAATGCTTTCGACGTGAACGTAAATGACGCACAGCCCTATTCGCGAACGACTTATGCAAATGACGTAATCGACGGAAAATTCGACGCTGGCCCGACGTCCATACTTAACATTGGCTGCGCCTCATATAGCAGGGGTAACTTAACGCCGGAAAAAGCCTAACGTAAATGGCGTATCTGTAATGCGACGGCCGGGCATACGTTCGTGAATTGGCGTATCTAGCGGATTTACATATTCTAGGCGTAAATCAGCGTACACGCCCCTAGCGGCCAGCGTAAATATGCAGTTAAGATACGACGGCGTAGGCGACTTACGCTGGTCGTATCTTAGAAAAATTCTGGCGTATCTGATTCTTTGAATCAGGCGCCAAGATACGATGCCTCAGACTCGGAGATACGACGGCGTATCTGGAGATACGCCGTCATATCTCCTACTTGAATCTGGGCCTAAATGTTTACTTTTGGGTTACCGTTTAAAACTGCTTTAAGATTTTATTCACACTTAAGCTCATCATCTTTAGTACATTTTCAATTGTTTTCTATAGCCAGAGGAAAGCTAGTTATTAGGCAACAAAACACCTCAATAACACACATTTTCATACCTCCCAGCATTTTGAGATGGGAATGAGGGACACCTATCAGCAAAAGTATGCAGACATAGGACAAGCCCCCCCCCCCCCCCCCCCCCCTGCAATGCCCTCTTAAAAGTCGTGTGTACGAGGCATCAGTACTGTGAATGGAAAACTACAGGTCCCTTTGCGGCTGTCGGCTTGTAGTTTTCAATGAACTACGATGGCGCAGTGGAGCGCTGTGGTAGTTCATCGAGTCTTCCTGTCAGATTGTATCTGTGTGCCCGTACGGGCACACAGATACACTGACAGGTCTGCAGGAGACCTGCATTGCATCAGTGGTCTGCTAATGGTTGGTGCAATGCTTTACAGGCTCCAGAAACAAAAAATAATAAATGCACATTTTCTTTACCTGCAAAAAAAATAAAAAAAAGTGCATTTATTATTTTTGTTAAAAGGTGAACTTATCCTTTAAGGCCTGGTTCACACAACTATGCAACTAAGAGGGCTGCTTTTGCATTGCATGAATCTATCCATGGCCTCCGCTGCCACCCCCTCTAATAGGCTTAAAAAAATGTGGACATTGCGCTCGCAGTCCACCCAGGCGTCTTTGAAAAGCAAACTGATATTTGCTTTTCTAACACTGAACCGCCTCTCCGCCAATCAGGAGACACGGGTCTAATACCGGTCACCTGATTGGCTGAAGGAACAGGCGATCCCATTGGCCAGCTAGCAGAAGCAAAGAAGAGACACATGAAGGACACAGGAGCCATTGACTGACCCACGCTACCCGTCCCACAGCTCGTCGCTGTCTGACACGCCACCAAGATGGGGTAAGTGCTGGTCAGACAGCGAGCGGGCATGCAGAGGGGACACAGTAGCTGTATATGATGGGCACAGAGGCTGCCTAAGGGGAACTGCCTGGGGTAAGTGCTGGTCCGACAGCGAGCAGATGGGGAGGACAGAGGCTGCATATTAAGGGGACAGAAGCTGCAATTGATGGGCACAGTGGCTGCAATTGATGGGAACAGAGGCTGCATTTCATGGGAACAGAGGCTGCATATGATGGGCACAGAAGCTGCAATTGATGAGGCACAGAAGCTGCAATTGATGGGGCACAGAGGTTACGTTTCATGGGGAGAATCTGCATATGAAGGGCACAGTGGCTGCATCTGATCAGTACAGAGGCTGCATTTCATGGAAACAGAGGCTGAATATGATGGGCACAGTGGCTGCATTTCATGGACACAGTGGTTACATTTGATGGGCACAGTGGCTGCATTTCATGGGCAAAGAGGCTGCATAGGATGGGTACAGTGACTGCATTTCATGGACACAGTGGTTATATTTGATGGGGACAGTGGCTGCACTTGATGGGGCACAGTGGCTAAATATGATAGGCACAGTGGTTGCAATTGATGCTTTTGTTTCAGTATTTTTCTCAAATTTTTTTTGTTTGCGCCCCCCAAGAATTTGGAGCACCAGTCGCCAGGGTTTAATTAATCTTTTTTTCTTCTATAATCCTCCTTTAAGGTGGTGTGCCCTAGGCCTACATACAGGTCAGAGTCTTAGGCCCCGTACACACGACCGAACATGTCCGCTGCAACTGGTCTGCGTACTGTGTGTAGGGCCTAGCGGACAATTTTCCGGCCTAGCGGACAGGTTTCCAGCGGACAAAAGTTTCTTAGCATGCTAAGAAACTTGTCCGCTGGAAACATGTCCGTCGGACATGTCCGATGGTTAGTACGACTCATTGGACATGTCCGCTGGTTATGACGTATAACCAGCGGCCCGAAATCCCGCGCATGCGTCGAATTGATTCGACGCATGCGTGGAAGCATTGAACTTCCGTGTCAGAGAATGTCGGTGTCTTCTACGTCACCGCGTTCTCTGTCCGCGGGGATTTTGGTCTGATGGTGTGTACACACATCAGACCAAAAGCTCCCAGCAGACATGTCCGATGAAAACGGTCCGCGGACCGTTTTCATCTGACATGTCTGCTCGTGTGTACAAGGCCTTAAACAACAATTCAACACTAATACAACACTGACATTTATTTCTTACCCTGCCTGGCCAAAATAGCCTTTGCGTAATCAGGGTGGGTGACTACCAGCCATGCTTTGAAATTGCCGACCCACAGAGGGAATCCATGCGGATACGTCTGAGCCCAATGCAGAGCAAAGTCCAAGTCCTTTCCGACTTTAAGGAACTGCAATTGAAGTAGACAAAATTTACATACAGTACTTGCAGGAGACAATCTTGACCTTTTAAATGACATATGTCCCTGATTTCCAAATATTTTCATGGGTTTTGAAGGCAGGGGTGGCACTGAGACACACAGGGGACACGGTGGTGGGTACTAGAGTCAGCTGTTGTAAGAAGATGATAAAAAGCTAAGGTGTGGTGGGAGTGTAGTATGGGAGTACTCCCATAGGGGTTGATTTACTAAAGGCAAAAGGTACCTGAAGTTTGAAGTTTTTGAAAATATCGTTTATTACCTTAAAAACAATATATAACAAATTATGTGTATATTACCCAGGCCAATTCTGACACTTCTCTTCGCTAGAAAATTACTCAGAACCTTCAAACATTATATATATATTGTTTTAGCAGACACTCCAGGGAATAAAATGGTGACTATTGCAGCTTTTTATGTTACACGGTATTTGAGCATTCTTTTTTTTCTTTTTTTTTTTTATAAATAAATAAAAACACTAAAAGGTAGCCTAATTTTTTTTTGTATACTATGAAACATGATGTTACGACGAGTGACACCTAACATGTCACACTTTAAAATAACGTAAATTTGTGGAATGTAATATATTTTTTACAGATTACTAGCCAGATTCAGGTAGATGTGCCTAACTTTAGGCGGGCGTAGCACATCTCATATACGCTACGCCGCCGTAAGTTAGAGAGGCAAGTACAGTATTCACAAAGAACTTGCGTCCTAAGTTACGGCGGCGTAGTGTAAATGGGCCGGCGTAAGCGTGCGTAATTCAGAGTAGGCTGTAGTGGGCGTGTTGTATGGTAATGAATCGTGACCCCACGTAAATGACGCGCCTAACGAACGCCGCATGCGCCGTCCGTGGACGTATCCCAGTGCGCATTCTCAAAATCACGTCGCAAATAGTCAATGCTTTCGACGTCAACGTAACCTACGCCCAGCCCCATTCTGTCATGCGACATGAGTTCTCAATGTCGGAGTGTTTGTCGTATCAGTGTAAACCCAGCCTCAATGCCTGAATCCCCAGTGGTCCACCGGATGTGAGATATAAAGAATTAGATGTAAATACTAAGGTAATGTTATAAAGTTTGGATTAAAGATTAAGATTACAATATAAAGACTTTTGCAAAGTTAATTCTACATTCATTTATACAAATCTTATGAATTAGACCTGAAAGAGAGACAGTTGGGTATAACGAAAGGACAGGAGTAATGTTGTGCAATTCCAAGTGCAATAATACAATTATCATATGTGAAAGGGATTAAAGTGCACCTTACCTCCCGTGCGTTTCCATACAGCCAGTGACACGGAGGACCTGGGAAAGGTTGGAATGCGGTGACCAGCTCCCTCCATCCCATATAAAATCTAGTGATTCTGTACAGCACATAGAGCCCAAACAGCCAGGCTGCCCATTGATACAGATTTGTGACACTCAGTGACAAGAGAGAGGAAAGCAAAGGAGACAAAGCCATGGCCAGGATAGTAAACAGACTGATCTTACCGCTCCCTACTGAGCATGTGTAATGAGGAACGCAGCTGCTGCTAAGGGTAGCATAGCTTCAGCCTATCATTGTAAGCAGAAGGCTGGCCATAATTGAGAGAGGCTGGGAAACAATCTGAGCTTTGTATTCTGACGGAAGAATAGCTGCAGATAGAGAAGACTGAAGTGAGTAATTTCTGATCACCGCCAAGGATTAGCAAAACCTCTCATGTATAATACGTGTTATTTCATGGAAAATTACCTTATTAGAAAATAATATCTACATATACAGGGTACTTAAATGTAGGTACACATTACTTCCACATTATACATGTAGCACTACTCCCGTTGAAGCCGCAGGAATTTTTCGCGAATCTTTCGCCCCATAGCCAGGCACACAGTATTTTCTACAGCCAGGTGCACACAACACTTCCGCTCCTTTCTTCAATGACCAGTCTGGGGGATGTTGTTTTTGGAGAATTTGGATAGGCATGAGGGTTGTGATGGGATCCCAGATAGCAAGCAATTGTGCTGCAAGTTTGAAAGCTAAGCTATTGCTAGACTTTCCAGGCTTCACAAGTTTGTTGCACAATTTCAGCGAGTCCGCATTGCATTACTCCAGATGAGCTTTCTGTGCAAACATTTTGCAAGTCTGCAGCAAGTTCTGGTTCGGTTATGTTGTGCAATAGTCATCCCACCACAGGGGGGCACTGTGGCTGAATTTTCATGCTGTAGACTTGCAGAGCTCTTGCTGTAGACGCACCACTGCAACTTTGCTAAAGACTTGCCGCGCAAGTTTGCTACAAATTGGAAAAGCATCAACTAGAACGTGTGCTTCAAGTGCTTTGCAAGTGTACAGCTTGCCAGTGAAAATGTGCAGCAAGTTAACAAGACTTACAATTCAACACTGCCACACATTTGTGGCAAGTTATCCTTGTGTAGCGGTACTCCCGCAGGAGCTGCTGATTAGATTTGGGTCTACTCTCTGACCTATCAGCCCCTTTAAGCGGCTAGAACCCTCCCTTGACACAACAGGCAAATGCAAATGTATTGTGAGTCCCACGTTCTGCTAGGACCACAATAACACATGTAAAATACACAATGACATGCAATAATGTTGTTACCTTCTTCTGCATGCAGTCCTCAGGAGCAAACACACCTCAGACAATCAATATAGTAAACCAAGGATAACTTTACTTGGCATGTGAAAAACATAAATAAAAGAGCAAACAGCAGTTTACACACACATATATATATATATATATATATATATATATATATATATATATATATATATATATATGTAGCTGACTCTGCAAGGGCCCTTGCAAGAGTCAATAAGAGCAAAAGTAAAGTGTTAATGTTATAAAATATGCAAGTAGCTATAAGTAGTCTATGCTCACGAGCTCCCCCTAGTGGGCAATTCCTTTAAGTACAGTTGCTGGTAATCTCAATTAGGCCTGGCCCAGATAACTCCAGATAGTTCCTCAGTGGTGAAGTCTATTGTAAATACGTTGGTGCACTTTAACTTATTTGTAATCCAAAGGGTTCTCTAATTAATGAAGTAATGTAGAACAATATAGAACAGTAACTTCAATTGTGCAAAGTACCTGTGCACTCCTTCCTGGGAATATACTTCCAACAGCAGTCACTTGATAATTAACTTAGGCTTGAGGCCTATACACACGTAACTGTATTGAACTGAACTAGTGCTGTGACACACTTATTGTTTCTCCCAATATAATTGTCTATTAATCTCAAAATATCAGTCCCCAAAGCAGTGTGGAACTTAGGCCTATTTGTAACTCAGTTTAGCTTAATGAATTTTTCTCCGAGGAACTACAAGTTCCAACAACACTGTGGTAGTAAGTCTAAGGCCCCGTACACACGACCAAACATGTATGCTGAAACTGGTCCGCGGGCCTGTTTCAGCATACATGTTTGGTCGTGTGTAGGCGCGAGCGGGCCGAATTCCAGCAAACATTTGCCCGCCGGGCCTTTTCCCAGCGGGCAAATATTCCTGGACGTGTTTTAAAACCATCCGCTGGAATCCTGCCCGCTCGGACATGTACGGTCGTCAGTACAGACCTACCGTACATGTCCGAGCGCCCGCCGTCCCTCGCATGCGTCAAATGACTTCAACGCATGCGTGGAAGCCTTTAAATGGCAGGCCCGCCCACGTCGCCGCGTCATCGTCGCGGCGACGACGCGGACACGCCCCGCGTAGTGTTTACGTGCGGACTTCTGTTCGATGGTTAGTACAACCATCGTACAGAAGCCCTCTGGCAGGCATGTACGGTGAAAACGGTCCGACGGACCGGTTTCACCGTACATGTTTGCTCGTGAGTACCCGGCCTAAGTGTAAGAGTGTATCAAGCAACTGTGGGCGGCTGCCCTGCTCACCACACTGGGCCTGGAAGAACTGGAAACCTCCGCTCTGGCTGTCCCTGGATCCTGCTTTCAGTCAGCACAAGCACGCCACTTAGCTTCACAGGATGGCTGGAACCCGCAGATGTCTCTGGATCCTTCTTGATCTCGTCCCTCTGTCTCTTCAGCTCAGGGATGAGACATGGGATCGCTGGATGTTCTTCCCCACAGTCTTGTAGGCCCCGCTCTCTGCATCACCTCCTCACAGCTCCCTGTAGGCAGGCCACACGTCCAGAAGAGACCCAAGATGGCCACCACATGGCCTTTAATCTCCTGGGGTCGCGTGCAACGCGGAGTTCCTGACTCTAGGCCCTCATGGCCTGGAGCAACTGATGCTATCAGGGGCCCCGGTGACTTACTGGGTCCCTGTGACAGAACCCACTGTCACTGTGTGTTTTGGAAGGGACTGGGGGCGGGCCTCCTACCGACAGACTATGGGCCAGAAAAGATACTGGGGACCCGTGACATGCTGGCACTGAGACAGGAGGGGTTACCCCGGCAGACAGACCTGGAACCTTAAGACTACTTTTCCAACATCCTCGAGTTGACCCGTTCGGGGTCCCACTGTGGCTGTTGGACTGTTTCCCAGGGGAAGTATTGTCATGGACCTTGGAATGCGGAAGTGTTCCTTCTTCAAATCTGTTACACAGTGGGGGGTCTTCTGCTCTGTCTTAAGGCTCCAGACGGCTCCATTGTTCTGTGTCTAGCTATTGTGTACATTGATTGCCCCCTGGGGGTTCTGTCTCATTACACATAGCAGTCCTTCTATTCAAGCTATCGGACCAATCCCTGCTGACTCATTTTCAAGTCCTCATTTGCATGGCTAAGAGGACCTGAAGGAGAACTACATGTACTTTACAATTGACCAATAGGAAAGCGGTTGTTGGGGGCAGGATGTTCCAAATTCTGTATAAAAGTGTGTTGTGTGCTTCCAATAAAAGTCTTCCTGTTTGAACTTACATACAGCCTGCCTGGTGTTTGTTCTAATGGATTCCGAACGGCACATAGCTGTAGTTCGGATCCCGGAGCCTTGGATGACCGAACCCTCAGACGTTGCAATCTGCAATCTGATCCAATAGTAGCAGAGGAGTGTCAGTACTGTCAGTCGGTGACCTCAAAGAGAAAGACTGGGGAGGAATTGCTCTGCGGTTCACCATTGTCAGCATCAAGCCTGTGGCAGAGGCCTCATCTGGCATCTTATTTAAGGTCAGAGCCAAGTCAGTGTAGTGACTTGTTCTTCCCAGCAACTTTAAAGTGACGCTTCGGCTGCCAGGCTTGTGGCAGGAGTCTGTCCAGGGGCACTCTAACCACTCTGGCTAGAGTGGCGACGAACTGTATCTACTACTGCTGAGAGCAGGATTGCTCTTTTCATATCCAGGCCTGATAATGCAAAGTTCTCTTATTTCATCAACCTTTTCTCTCTACCTCATGTTGATGTTGGTCGTGTTGGGCCGAGAAATAAAACATTCAGAAAAGCTTACTCGCTGATTGGACATTCGTTTACTGCTCTACTCACTACAATCACCCTAGACAACGATTAAAGGTAACTTAATACGCCGATCCCAAAACAACCAGCGGCTCCTGAGGGGGTAGCGCTACACAAGCACAGCACCTGTAGCATATTCCAAATTTCTGAAGAACCTCCCTGCGCTCTTGTAACGTCTTTGCCCTAAGCCCACAACATTTCTTTAGGGGGTGAGGCTTCTTGTGAATAGGGCACTGTCGATAACGGTCTTTATCTCTGTAACCCGAATCGCTCAGGTGAGCAGGAGAGGACACGGGTGGTGTGATGTCTGTCCTTTTAACAGATATTGCTCTATTAAAGTCTCTACGCTTAGCTGCTGTGTTATCATACCTTGATGAAAATAATGATGATGATGATGAAGCAGGCAAGTTGGGTTCACTGAAGCTGAAAGCGGGGGTTCACCCTAAAAACAAATTTTTAACATTAGAGCCAGCATACTAAGGGCATTTACTTTCGGCTGGTCAATTTTTTTTTCTCCGTACATACCTTTATATTCTGATTTTGTCCAGGGCTTCCGCGTTCTGATGACTCCGGGACTGGGCGTTCCTATCCCTGCCTCAGGGTTTCCGATGACTGCGGGACTGGGCGTTCTTATCCTTCGGTTCGATAATTGACGGCTTGTGAAACAGGTCCCCTGTCGCACAACGCGCGTCACCACATTTCCGGAAATAGCCGAGCTGCGAGTCGGCACTATACGGCGCCTGCGCCCGCCGTGTAGAGCTGACTGCGCAGGCGCCGTATAGTGCCGACTCGCAGCTCGGCTATTTCCGGAAATGTGGTGACGCGCGTTGTGCGGATTATGGCATTTTTTATATTATTCTTTTTTTTACTAGTAATGGGGGGTGTCAGGCCGGTGCCCCTCCACGACTGAAGCGGTGACAGGGTGGGTTTAGGCGGTGGCAGATAAGAGCAGGGAGAGGCAGATACAGTGGTGTTTCAAGAGGGGGGTGCACCAACCATTCCCTTCTTTTGCGGCCGTGGACTGTCCAATTGGTCCCGGATCGGATGTCACACAGGCACAGCCGAGCAGAGTGAAGTAGCCTCCCCCTCCTCCCTGTTTATGTGTACACAGGGCAAGACAGACCTTCTGTGCATGTGCCGCCGCTGCACTGATCTGAGGTACTGAATGGAGGGGGGGTCTGCACTAAAGGGAGGGGGTCTGCACTGAAGATCAGGGGGTCTGTGTAACATACAGGGGGTCCAGAGATGTGAGGGGCTGTATAACGTAAAGGGGTCCAGAGGTGCAGGGTGCTGTATAATGTAAAGGGGTCCATAGATGCAGGGTGCTGTGTAATGTAAAGGAGTCCAGGGTGCTTTGTAATGTAAAGGGGTCCTGAGGTGCAGGGGGCTGTGCAATGTAAAGGGCTTCAGAGGTGCAGGGTGCTGTGTAATGTAAAGGGGTCCAGAGGTGCAGGGTGCTGTGTAATGTAAAAAGGTTCAGGGACTGTGTAATGTAAAGGGGTCCAGAGGTGCAGGGTGCTGTGTAATGTAAAGAGGTCCAGAGGTTTAGGGGCTGTGTAATGTAAAGGGTTCCAGAGGTGCAGGGTGCTGTGTAATGTAAAGGGGTCCAGAGGTGCAGGGTGCTGTGTAATGTAAAGGGGTCCAGAGGTGCAGGGTGCTGTGTAATGTAAAGGGGTCCGGAGATGCAGGGAGCTGTGTAATGTAAAGGGGTCCAGAGATGCAGGGTGCTGTGTAATGTAAAGGGGTGCAGAGGGCTGTGTAATGTAAAGGGGTCCAGAGTTGCAGGGTGATGTGTAATGTAAAGGGGTGCAGGGAGCTATGTAATGTAAAGGGGTCCAGAGATGCAGGGGGCTGTGTAATGTAAAGGGGTCCCGAGGTGCAGTTGTGGAGAGGGGGTACACAGTATTAACAAGAGTAAGAGATATTGCAGGGGGCACAGTGGGGTGTTTTTACATTTTAACGTGGGGGGGGGGGATGCCAGATGCTCTAGGTACGCCCCTGGCCCTTACTACTGCAGGGGTGGATCAGACCGATTTGTTGGATTTTACATTATTCGCAGTGACAATATTTATTGTTCCACCTTCACATTTACATCCTTAGCAAATTCTTTCCACCTACTGTATAATTTTGTAACCTTTTTGCTGTGTTTTTATGCATGCTATAACCTTGCACAATGTTAGGTTATCTACAGAAGAGACGAGAAAAGTGATTATGTAATACAAAGGTTAAGGTCATACAGGTAATCATGAGAGTTGAATGCCTTCTTAACTTTACCTTCATTTCCATAAACAAAGAATTGGATGGTTGTCAGACTGATGACATCGGGTGTTCTATCCCCAAATCACAAAGAACATATCTGTTATCAGACAGCATCCTCAGTGATATAGTGAATCCATAGTAATTATTTATACTGCAGTTTACTGAAGAACTACAAGAACGACATGGATTACAGTTAGTTATTATGGCTATTGGACTTAGCACTTTGCCGCTTGTCCTGTTTTATAGAACTGGCCCATAAGTTTCACCCAGAACCTAAATGAAACAATTAAAAAAGATTTATGGTCCTGTAAATGTTTGTATTAGATGTATTGTACAATTAAATGTATTCATCCTAATGCACAGTGCTAAAGGCAAAACAAAAGTGGGTGTAAATAGAGCACAACTGTGAACTAGTGCAATCGACCATTAATCCTAGGATATCAAACAAGTGAACTTGTGCATACAGGATCAGTGATACATGTAGTCCATTCTATTTGAAGGATAGTCCATACACCGTATAGGTAATAGAAAGGCAGTTTCCCCTCAGGTGGACTTGGGCAGTATATATCTAAAGATGCAATCCCCGAAACGTAAACAGATTATGTACTCTTACCGGATGGAGTGGACCCTCAACTCACTGTACGGTGGGGGCGGGGATATCCTGACTACACTGGATGCTGATCACGTCTGGGTGACCTGTTCAAGGGACCGAGACCAAGACGGTGACCAGGGAGGGCAATCAGCCCACCAACGCCTTTGAGACCCCCCACCGTACGGTGAGTTGAGGGTCCACTCCATCCGCTAAGAGTACATAATCTGTTTATGTTTCGGGGATTGCATCTTTAGATATATTTTGCCCAAGTCCACCTGAGGGGAAACTGTCTTTCTACCACCTATACGGTGTATGGACTATCCTTCATATTTAATGGACTACATGTATCACTTATACTGTATGCACTAGTTCACTTGTTTGATATCCTAGGATTAATGGCCACCACCCTATGTGGCTACGAAACATACCAAAAGGACAACTGACGAGAGTAAGGCGCAACTGTACCAATGATGAAGACTTCATCTCCCAGGCTTCTATACTGAAAGAGAAATTTTTACAAAAGGGCTACCAAGAAAGCTATCTTACAAGAACTATTGAAGATCTCCTACTAGTACCAAGAAGTGATTGCCTAAGAAACAAACTTCCATCCACCAATAGGAGCACTCATGAGTGGAGTTTTATTTCCGGCTACCACTCCCAGTATAAAGAAGTGGAAAAAATCTTCTCATCACACTGACATATTCTTTTTCTAGACAGAATACTGAAAACTGTCATCCCCATGAAACCAGGGTTCATATATAAAAAAGCTCTGAGTTTTGGAGATGAGGTCGTAAAAAAAGTTTTAGACCCCCCCCCAAAAAAACACCTTCTTTCTGGGACAAAGATGGGTTTTTGCATGTCGCAAATGCCTCCCTTGTAGGGAAGCTGATAGACCACTAAGAGCTATTGAAACTTTTACTTCTACATCTAACTATATAGAATTCCCCATAAAGGAGTTCATTACGTGCAATACTGCCTATGTGGTACACATCTTAGAATGTCCCTGCAAGCTCATGTACATAGGCCGCACAAAGAGAGAACTAAAAGTGAGAATAGCTGAGCACGTAGCTAATATCAAGCTGGGCTACAAGGACCACAATGTTTCCATAGAAAAAAGAAATATTGTTGCGCAGACCCAACCTAAAGTGCAAAAAAAAATTTAATTTTATCAGCCGCGTCTTAAGTGTGCCATACAGCACAAAACAAACATAGTAGAAAAAGGAAGTCGCGCTAATTTAGAGTGATATAATGAACCACCAGTGACTAACAAACCATAAGTTAGAAACAGTTCAAAATATGGTGCTGAAAAACCACCAGTAGTGTGAATATAGATTGTAAATAACTATTGGATATCATGAATGTCTCTGCAGTTGATATACACAATTTGACAATCTAGGCCAGCCAAAAGGTTTAAAGCAGTCCACAGGTGTAGTGATGAAAGAAATCTCAGGTAACGGTGATGACAACCACGCTGTGTTCAGAACAAACAGGAGACCTCCACCACAGATAATACTGACTCTTACCAGAATTCAGTAAATATACAGCATAAAAAATCAGATCCAGCAGCAGCCCAAATGGTTATCTTCAACTAGCGATATCACAATAGGGGAACTCTCCATTCATTAGTAATCACCGTTTAAATCCAAGCTCCACAGATATGTAAAGAAACACCAAGAGGGGAATATAGCGTAATACTGCACTGATTTATTTAAAACATAGAACAGCCGAATGCTTACTTACATTCCGAAGATTAAAATAGGCATCAAGCGGGCATAAAAAGTAGAAACAGCAGGGCAAAAAACACAGCCGGCCGGACTGTGTGTTGGCGTACGTCCGGAGTATCCGGATCCTTACACTAGTAAACGCGGTAACGTCAGGGCGTCTCCTCCCGACGTTTCGTCACAATAGGGACGTGTTCACGGGGTAAGGTTTCCATACACATTAAACTCTTCCATGATAAAAATCCTGCGGGACTTAAATTTTGGGGAGTTCGTCATCTAAAGCCTTCATGGAGGGGGTCCAACCGTGTCAGGGAACTGTCCAAGCTTGGAACTTAATGGATATATTCTGTCGATACCATGGTGCTGAAAGGGTTAAATGTTGAACTAGACATCAACTGTTTTATTAGCGATTACTAAATATCCTATACTGTCCGAGATAGAGATAGATATGTATATACATGAATTTACTTCCAATATTTCTTCTAGATATGTCCCTAATTTTGAGATATTTATGTTTTCCATCATAATATATTTCAAATATATCTCAGAGATTTTAATTATACATATTTTTACGCTACATATTTTTACTCTACATGGTAGAGATGTATTATTACTACTGGTTCTTCTTTCATATACTTATTGATATATGATTTTGATTATTTATTATGATATACACTCTTAGGCCTCGTACACACGACAGAGTTTCTCGGCAGAATTCAGCGAGAAACTCGGTCAGAGCCGGATTCTGCCGAGAAACTCTGTCGTGTGTACACTTTCGGCCCGATGGAGCCGCCGAGGAACTCGTCGAGAAAATAGAGAACATGTTCTCTATTTTCTCGTTGTTCTATGGGAGAACTCGGCCCGCCGAGCTCCTCGGCAGCTTCAGGGCTGAACTCGCCGAGGAACTCGACGTGTTTGGCACGTCGAGTTCCTCGGCCGTGTGTACGAGGCCTTACTATCAAGAATCTAGCAGTTATGCACTGATTAGAATTTGTTGACAAGAATTTTTTTCTCCAACCTTTATTTCTATTTTTATATTTAATTTTATTGAATTTTATTGAGTTTCACAACAGTCAACTTTCAGGTTGCCTTTTTCCTCTTCCTAGATGCATTTTTATATGCATTTGCATTTTTATGTGCATTTTATATGTTTATGCATATTTTTATATATTAAAACGCACACCCCTATATGTTTGAAATTAACATTGACCGTAACGGGTTAATGGATAAATAACGGCATGATTTGGTATACAAAGGGTAAATGTCTGTGACACTGATATGCTACTGATATTGTTTGCCCACCTCCCACTGGCTGATAGGTACTTTACCTTAGCCGCACGCTGATGATCATATCAGGGATGTCTGTTTTTATAGTGACATTATCTTGCCTTCTCACTTTGGTATAGATGCAAATGCAATGTTGTCACAGCGTATTGGCTATTGTTTTTGCAAAGTGTCTCTGTACGTTATTACCGTGGAACATTATGTTATTATGTAGACACGTTCAACTATTTTATTATGTTATAGATCGTTTACTTTGTGCAGCGTTAACAAATCACACGTTTGTACTATCCCAGTGACTCAACACGGCTGACGTCTGCTCTGTCTTCCGCTCTCCCAAGCACCAATGGGAGCGGGCGAGCATGGATGTTTCACCCAATAGCCGTGGAGGAGGGATGACAAAAGGATGTGATGGACGCCGAGTAGCCACGCCCTCTGTTGAAGCCGGAAGTGACGAAACATGTCAGGGCGTGGCTACGATGTCGTATCCAGGAACTGCTAGGAGTGCGTTCCACCACTGAACCATCGCAACCAAGACAGGCGTCAACGAATTTGCGCCGTAAGTTACGGCGGCGTAGTGTATCTCTTGCGGCGTAAGGGCGCAGAAATTCAAATGGATGTAATGGGGGCGTGTTTTATGCAAATACGTCGTGACCCGACGTAAACGACGTTTTTTTTTAACTGCGCATGCGCCGTCCCTGGGGGTATCCCAGTGCGCATGCTCGAAATTTAACCGGAACAAGCCAATGCTTACGATGGTGACGTCATTCTACGCAAATTCCTATTCGCGAACGACTTACGCAAACGACGTAAAAAATTCAAAATTGTACGCGGGAACGACGGCCATACTTAACATTGAGTACGCCACCATATAGCAGCTTTAACTGTACGCCGGAAAAAGTCGAACGCAAACGACGGAAAAAAATGCGCCGGGCCGACGTACGTTCGTGGATCGCCATAAATAGCTAATTTGCATACTCGACGTGGATTTCGACAGGAACGTCACCTAGCGGCCACCGAAAAATTGCAGCTAAGATCTGACGGCGTACTAAGACGTATGCCTGTCGGATCGAGCCCAGATGCCGTCGTATCTTGTTTTGTGGATACAAAACAAAGATACGACGCGGGAAATTTAAAATTACGCCGGCGTATCAGTAGATACGCCGGCGTAATCCTTTTGTGGATCTGCCCCTTACTATCTACACTGGACTTTATCCATCTTAGCGCTGTTTTATCATTTTATAACCACCTTTTGGGCTATATGTTTTGATATCAATTTTTTATTCCTTGATAGATGAGTTCTCATCTATTTTAAACAGCTGCTACATTATTTTTATCATATTTTACTGCTGGGTATTTTCTGATATTGATATATGTTTTATTATTTTTAATTATTTATGACTTTTTTCCTATACTTACCAGTAGCTCATTAACAAGTTAATTAACTTCTTTTGGCGCCGGGAAGTGCACCTTGCTCCCCCCCTGTTGCTGTCTTTTGTGTGCACTAAACATTTGAATCTCCCTCCCTATGTTCTGGAAGCTACTTCCAAAGACAGGGAGAAGCACCTAAACCCTCAGACTGTGAAACCCTGAAAAGACAAGAACAATCACTTGACTAAAGGAGCTAAAAACGAAAATTGTCTAGCATCCCATGCTAAAAGGGTGCTTCATGTGTACATGACCGGGAGTGAGGGAAACCTCCCAGTGGGAACCATTCCCTACTCTATCCAAATGGGGGAAAAAACGTATGGCTTTAAATACACTTTATCAAAAATATTTAAATCTGTAACACTGTATAAATAACGTATATAGACATTGATAAAATTACTTTATTAACTGTTAGTTTCTACAAAAATAAATGACAGATAATATTGTCATTTTTAACAACATCCATTGTTTGTACTGAGCGGAACAGCTATATCCTGGTTTTACCATCACTAGTCTAGTTATAAGTATAATTTTCAGCTGGTTAGAAAATGGCTTCAGTACCAAACTTCCTATTAGAATCACAGTTGATCAGCAAAGTAAGAAGCCATTTAGAATGACAGGAAAGAAGGTCAAGGTTCATAGTGTAGATTGCAAGACTTATGCCGCGTACAAACGATCGTTTTTCAGGTTCTAAAAAATTAAGTTTTTTTTTTAAATGTCATTAAAAACAATCGTGTGTGGGCTTCAGAGCATTTTTCTGGTTCTAAAAAATGGGCAAAAAAAATAATCGAACATGTTCTATTTTTTAACGGTGTTTTTAACGTTGTCGTTCTTCGGGTTGTAAAAAATGGTCGTGTGTAGGCTTTAACGATGTGAAAAATCCGTGCATGCTCAGAAGCAAGCTATGAGACGGGAGCGCTCGTTCTGGTAAAACTACATAATGGAGTAAGCACATTCATCACGCTGTAACAGACAGAAAAGCGCGAATCGTCTTTTACTAACACAAAATCAGCTAAAGCAGCCCAAAGGGTGGCGTCATCCGAATGGAACTTCCCCTTTATAGTGCCATCGTACGTGTTGTACGTCACCACGCTTTTCTAGAGCATTTTTTGTTCACGATCGTGTGTAGGCAAGGCCGGTTTAATGATCAAGTTGAACAAAAAAAATTTGCTTTTTCTAGAGCCTAAAAAACGTAATTATTTAGAACCCAAAAAATTAATTGTGTGTACGCGGCATTAGATTTATCAATTTTAGCTTTGCAGGCAATCATGAACAATCAACCTATCTGCTGCCATCGACCGGTGCATTGTCCATTCAGTTCTTTTCAATCTTCTTCAGCTTTATATGAATCCCATTTGAAGAACGAAGAACTACTTGAGAGATTTTAACTGGCTCATTTTCTGGATCTGGAAGCAGCTGAAACCTCTGCAATGTCAAAACCAAAGCTACTTTCATTTCATTCATTGCAAAAGTTTGTCCGATGCAATTCCTAAAAAACAAAATATAGATTTGCAGTTTAATTTCTATAACTCAATGTTCCCCCTAAAATCTGCTGATTACATTCCAGGTGCATCAATACAAAGTTTCCATTTTTAGGTGTTTTTTTTTTTAAATTTAATTTACGTATATTTTTTTTCACATTTGCATTTATTTATTAAAATGTATATCTTTGTATAATTTTTATATTTTGTTGTATTTTAAGAAATGCAAAGTCCTAAGCCGCGAACACATGATCGGTTTGGACTGTTTTCATTGGAAAAACTGATGGTGTGTGGGCCCAATGCTGAAAGAAGTTCAATGCTTCCAAGCACGAGTCGACTTGATTCTGAGCATGCGTGGATTTTTGACCGATGGAGTTCCATACAGACGATCAGATTTTTCTATAGTTTTTTTATCCATAGGAAAAATGTAAAACATGTTCTATTTTCTTACACCTATAAAAATGCCATAAAACTATCCCCTATTTGGTTTGCGCAAAAGTTATAGCATCTACAAATCAATAAACGCTTATTGCGTTTTTTAAACCAAAAATATGTAGAAGAATACATATTGGCCTAAACTGAGGGAAAAAAAATGTTTTTATATATTTTTTGGGGATATTTATTATAGCAAAAAGTAAAAAAAAAATTGTTTTTTTCAAAATTGTCGCTCTATTTTTGTTTATAGCGCAAAAAATAAAAACCGCAGGGGTGATCAAATACCACCAAAAGAAAGCTCTATTTGTTGGAAAAAAAGGAAGTCAAATTTGTTTGGGAGCCACATCGCATTACCGCGCAATTGTCAGTTAAAGCGACGCAGTGCCGAATCGCAAAAAGTGGCCTGGTCTTTGGCCAGCCAAATGGTCCGGGGCTTAAGTAGTTAATTGTACACCTTGAGTCCATGAAGTCTAGTGAACATGCAATTCATTTTTTTATCATTGATCTAAAAAAAATTCTGCCTGCAGGCTATCAATATTCATCTTGCTCACTTGGACTATGTTGTACTGTATTTGGTACCTAATTGGAAAATAACCATGATATATGGCCATAGTACTGATCTGGTCACAAAATGTGTTTCGCATTTTTTATTTGTACTGTAAAATAGTTTTTACTTTGTAATTAAACAAAAATATATTGCAAAGAAAAAAAGGCAAAAAGGCAAAAACAAATTAAATTAGCAGGCAATGAAAAAAAAAAAAACTTTCAGCCCCCCTAAAGTTTACGCATCCCTGTGCGCAACTGAAGGAGCCTATTTTGTACCTGACTAGCATTTTACAGAGTACAGTTCCACTGGGGGCTGAATCTCATGACAACATACAGCAGTTGGATAACCGAGATGATATTTTCTTACCGTGGGCCGGCAGAGAATGGAATGAAGGCATGTGGGTTTCTATCTGATGTGTTCTCTGTAGAAAACCGTAGTGGGTCAAACACCTAATTGACACAAAATATTCAGAGATCATCTTTCAGGAATGTGTAAGGCACCTTGATAATATCTTAAATGAACATTGAAATTCTTAACTCCATAAGATAGGGCAAAACCTAAGGCCACCGTGACAGTGAGAGAGGAAATGTACCCAATAGGGACACAAACAGCATTAGAAACCTGATAGATGCCAGGTTATGATTTATCCCAATTTTTGTCACTCAATTTTTGTCATTCCTCGTCGCAATCCTGGGAAAAGGCCACAAGGCCGGACGCCGCAGACTAGGCTGAAGCCATGACCTTGCGCCCTTTTTCCAGGATTGCGGTGAGCTGCGGGCAGATTTTTTAGGCAAGGCCGCAGCTTCGGCCTAGTCCATGGGCTTTTCCCAGGATCGCGGTGAGCTGCGGGCAGGATTTTTTAGGCGAGGCCGCAGGTTCGGCATAGGCCACGGCCTTTTCCCAGGATCGCGGCGGACTAGGCCGAAGCCGCAGCCTCTCCTTAAAACACCTGCCTGCAGCTCTTTAGGACCGGCGCGGTGTCCATCAGGAAAAAAAAAAACACACAATTCGAATCATGAATAGAGTTTTTTTGGTTTTTTTAACGCCAATTTTTTTGGGGGCCAAAATCGCCCATCTCTAGTCTTTTGGTGAACCTACTGCTCTGGAAGATGAAGAGAAATGCGTTAAAATAGAATATTATTGCTCATTACATCACCTCAGGGTCTTTCCAGAAAATGGTTGATCTGTTTATGCTGTAAATGCTCAGGATAATCAGTGAACCTGTATAGGATAGAACAAATGTTATTTTTATTACTCTGATATAAAAACACCAAAAGGCTTTCACACTGGAGCAGTGCGCTGGCAGGACGGTAAAAAAAAGTCCTGCCAGACGCATCTTTGGTGCACTGTAGGAGCGGTGAATACACCGATCCTAAAGCACCCCTGCCCATTTACGGGCGCCACGACCAACGCCTGCGATGCCCCAGTGTGAAAGTACCCTAATACTAAAAAAAAAAACTGGCTCTTAACTTTTTTAGCTGGCTCCTAGATTCAAACAAATTTTGTCAAACCCTGTCATAAGCTCAATAATGGCATGCAATGCCAAGCTGCGGTTTCCAAAGCGAGCAAAGTCCTTTCTTGTATTAAGAGAGGTATGGACTCCAGAGAGAGAGATATAATTTTGCCCCCCTGTACAAATCATTAGTAAGACCTCATCTGGAATATGCAGTTCAGTTTTGGGCCCCAGTTCTCAAAAAGGATATCGGAGAACTGTAGAAAGTGCAGAGAAGGGCAACCAAACTGATAAGAGGCATGGAGGAGCTCAGCTATGAGGAAAGATTAGAATAATAACTAATTGACTGGAGGATGCAGCCAATGTGACACACACTGGCTTGAAATTGCGCCCCCTAAATATCGCTCCCCGGGGCCATGGCACCCCCTGCACCCCCCACGCTACGCCACTGCCGACAACATCACCCTCACTGCTAGCGGCCTTGCCACCTATGACAGGTACACGCAATTGACAGGCTGCTGTAAAACTTCTGTTACTCTGGGTAACCACTTATATCTTCAAACTATTCCACTCCACACGGATGTCTTCATACTCCAATGTGTTTAAGACCCACTCGGTGAACCATGTGTGCCGGTTACTTACAATACACCCCTTTCAGTAACTTCAGACCAGGCAGGGACAGAGTTTCAAACGCTTTACCTTGTAAAAGTGAAAAAATAAAAATTTCACAGTCCAACAGGCAAGACATGATACTTCCTGGACCCCTAACACTAGAAGTGAAGTGCTGCCCTGGCATACCTAAAAATTTTGCTTTTCAGAGTTCATAGTCCTTCCAAGGCTCTCAGGCAAGTGTAAATCCTTATGAGGCACATCCCAGCACTAGTGTCTTTGGGATCAATCCCAGGTTCCGATAGCTTGGCATTCCTATAGTGATAAGCAGCATCCTTCTGGTTCCACACACACTGATGAATCCTGGGCTCTAGGCCATGGTCCCTTTTATATGTCACAGGACTAGTGGGTCGGACCCAACAAAATGACTTGCCAAAAGGCAAAACTCCTACCCTCCCCCCGGCCAAAGCAGCACCAAACTTACGTCTTTTACCAACATGAAATCAGCAAAAGCAGCCCCAAGGGTGGCGCCATCCGAATGGAACTTCCCCTTTATAGTGCCGTCGTATGTGTTGTACGTCACCGCGCTTTGCTAGAGCATTTTTTTTTTCACGGTCGTGCGTAGGCAAGGCCGGTTTAACAATAATCGGATTGAAAAAAACGTAATTTTTTCTAGACTATTAAAAAAGGTTGTGTGTACGCAGCATAAGCCTCCAGAAAAACCCAAGTGTCCCAAGTGGGAGTTGAACTCAATATCCCAGTGGTGTATGTGCTACAAAACCAGGGCCGCCATCAGGGGGTACAGGCATTTTCGTTTGACCCCCCCCACCTTTAGAAACTTGTGGCAGGAGAGAGAAGAGAATACTTGACTTTGTTTTTTATTCCCGTCTGCCCCCCCCCCCACCTTTAGAAACTCGCGGCAGGAGAGAGAAGAGAATACTTGACTTTGTTTTGTTCGTCAGCACCAACCCCCCCTGTCCCTCTTATCTTGCGGCAGGAGAGAGAAGACCGCTTATCATCTCGTGGCAGATACACATATACAGTAGTTATTTCTTTGTTTGTACTTCTACATTTTGGGTATAATCCTAGCCTGAGGATGCAAAAATGATAAACTTACCTTCTGGAAGGCTCCGCCCATCACAGAAAGTAATTGGTTTGGTCAGCCTCCTTGCAATACCGGGAACAGGAGGATAAAGACGCAAACATTCCTTAATGCACATAGTTATGTAAGGTATCTTTCCAATGTCGTCCCTAGTACAAAATGAACAAAGTAAATGTAGATCATTAATTTTTGATGTGCAATAAATTCCCAGAAAGAAAAGAGTTTCACAGCAAATCACACCATAAACAGCCACGGAGTTCAACAACTCCTCAATCTCTAGAAACAACCAACACATATTAGGCATCAATTTCTCTTTATGCTTCACTAATACCTTTCTAAAAACACATACTATATGGGCCAGATTCACGTAGAAGTGCGTCGGCGTAACGTATCGTAGATACGTTACACCGCCGCAAGTTTTCATCGCAAGTGCCTGATTCACAAAGCACTTGCAATGAAAACCTACGCTGGCGGCCTCCGGCGTAAGCCCGCGTAATTCAAAGGGCCATTTAAATTAGGCGTGCTCCCGCGCCGGACCTACTGCGCATGCTCCGTTCTGAAATTCCCGCCGTGCTTTGCGCGAACCGACGTCATTTTTTCGAACGGCACCGTATTCCCGGACGTCTTACGCAAACTACGTGAATTTTTAAATTTCGACGTGGGAACGACGGCCATACTTTATACAGCACATACGTGTGCTGTGTAAAGATAGGGCACCCAAAACGACGACTAAATTTGCGATGGGAAACTAGACTAGCAGCGACGTAGCGAACACGAAAAACCGTTGTGGATCGCCGTAACTCCTAATTTGCATACCCGATGCTGGTTTACGACGCAAACTCCCCCCAGCGGCGGCCGCGGTATTGCATCCTAAGATCCGACAGTGTAAAACAATTACACCTGTCGGATCTTAGGGCTATCTATGCGTAACTGATTCTATGAATCAGTCGCATAGATACTCTGAGAGATACGACGGAGTATCTGAGATACTCCGTCGTATATCCTTTGTGAATCTGGGCCTATAAGTTTATAGAAAAATAAATCATTTAACCACTTCAATACAGGACACTTTCATCCCCTTCCTGCCCTGGGAAATTTTCATCTTTCAGCGCTGACAATGCGCGGTCATGCAACACTGTACCTAAATTAAATTTTTATCATTTTTTTTTTAGACAGATAGAGCTTTCTTTTGTTGGCATTTAATCACAGATGGGTCTATTTTTTGCTGTACAAAACAAAACAAAAAAAAGTAATGCAAATTAAAAACAAAAAAAAGGCACAGTGAGGCATGCAGATGGACACAGTAAGGCACAGTGAGGCATTCAGATGGACACCCTAGGCTTATACTCAAGTCAATAAGTTTTCCCATTTTTTGGTGGTAAAATTAGGTGCCTCGGCTTATATTCGGGTCGGCTTATACTCGAGTATATACGGTACCTTGGTATAGTAATATCTTGACAGGTGGGAGATTTTCGAATGTTGAAATTCCGATCTAGTAATACAGGAGCTTAGGAAATAATTCAAGGTATGGGAAGTGCTGCCCCTGTCCCTACTAGGACGTATAAATTTAATAAATGTTTGTATATGTTTAGAAATTCTCCACAATGGTTGCCTAATGCCTTGTGCATGCCTTGTACACAAATGGAATTTTTTCATCGGATATTCCGACCTTGTGTGGGCCCCATCTGACTTTTTTCTGTCGGAGTTTAGAAATAGAACATGTTTTATTTTTTTCCGATGGAAAAAAATCCTATCGGAAATTCTGATCGTCTGTGTGGAACTCCGACGGAGAAAAAAACATGCATGCTCAGAATCAAGTCGACGCATGCTAGGAAGCATTGAAATTAATTTTTCACCGCGTTTTGGACGGTCGGAATTTGGTCTGACAGTGTGTATGCAAGACAGCTTGAACGGAATTCCGACGGAAAATTCCATCGGATTTTATCCCATCGGAAATTCCGATCGTGTGTACGGGGCATAAAAGTTTTTTGTACAGCTGCATGGTATGTTTTCTGCATTTAAATGGGCAAACAAACTAGAATTAAATTAAGCACGCTCATTTGACCCGCAGTACGGGGGGGGGGGGGATTGGCCTTCCCAGACCTCTATAAGTATTATTTAGCCACACATTTAGTGACGGTGGGGGGGGGTGGCTGAACCCTGACGGGTTTGACTCTGCTACAATGCTGGAAGCAGCAGTGGTTCAATCGGTCCGATTAGTACGTTAGTGCCACCTATCAGTGCCCATCTATGCCCATCCGTGCCACCTATCAGTGCCCATCCATGTCACCTATCAGTGCCCATCAATGCTGCCTATCAGTGCCCATCCATTCTGCCTATCCCTGCCCATCCATGCCGCCTATCCGTGCCCATCCATGCCACCTATCCGTGCCCATCTGTGTCACCTATCCGTGCCCATCCATGCTGCCTATCCGTGCCCATCCGTGCCGCCTATCAGTGCCCATCTGTGCCGCATATTAGTGCCCATCATCAGTGCCTATCAATGCCACCTCATCGGTGTCCATCAGTGCCACCTTATCAGTGCAGTACCATCAGTGCCCATCCGTGAAGGAGAAAACGTACTTATTTAAAATGTTTTATAACTGAAACCAAAAAAAAAACGTTTTTTTTTCTAAATGTTCAGTCATTTTTTTGCAGAAAATAAAAATCCCAGAGGTGATCAAATACCACCAAAAGAAAGCTCTATTTGTGGGAACAAAATGATAAAAACTTAGTTTGGGTACAGTGTTGCATGACCGCGCAATTGTCATTCAAAGTGCAACAGCGCTGAAAGCTGAAAATTGGTCTGGGCGGGAGGGTGTATAAGTGCCCGGTATGGAAGTGGTTAAAAGCAAAATGGAAGGATGAGGTAAGTGAAGGAGGACTGCACTACGGTAAAGGAAGCTATTTAGGGAAAGAAAATTACCTTTACAACCCCATTAAGTGCTGTGAATACTTTCCGGATGCACAGTATCTGTTAGGAGTTCAGCGACTTAAAAGTGGTCAGTCATGGTGGCCTTCATGTTTCTCTTATAATCAGTTTCCCTAAATATAACTGTAGTCCATCAGTTTAAAGCAGAGCTTTTTTTCGCAGAAAATAGGTGCAGGAACTCAACCACGACCCCGTTCAGATTTCACAAACAGTAGAAGGGTCTTAAAGGGGCATTAAATACCAGGGTTGCATTACATATAGAGTGCAGAGTTCAGGAGGGTTACACACAGAGTCACTTCTGTGTTTACAAGTATACAATAGGAGATGTAACTGTCAGCACAGATACAAAGTACATATATGGGTAGGAGTATGGTGATTAGTCCATTGGAAATAGTAGTAACAGGCAGTTCAATGGTTAAAAATGCAGGTGATGTGGCTGTTCAATGGCGGCTGCTGTCCTCAGAGAGCTGACTCTGTGGTAAACAAAAAAGGGGTAGAGAAAGGAAGCGCCACCTAAGTGCAGTATTAAAGAGGTTCTTTTAATAACACATTGTAAAAAACACACTTACAAGAAGGTAAGGAAAGAAGGCTCATCTGTAACATCCTGTAGTCCTCGTCCCGGATCCATGGGCTGCTTTAGAAGAGAAGAAAGCAGATTGTGTGGAGTCTTCAGGCCTGTCCTGTGGCCTTCAGGATGTAGTCTGTTCCAGCCTCACAGGTCACGTGACAGGTCACGTGATTACTTCCCAGGAACACTTCCGGGAGGAGGGTCAAACAGGGAGAACAAAGGCTGATTGGGCTACGCGCTCGGAGCCACTGCTCCTTCTATTGGCCTGATCTAGTGATTCAGGATAGAACTGACTATGCCCGTGAATCACATAGATTATTGTCTGACACTAAGACCTATTCAGCACTTCCTAGTGACCCCACCTCTCAGTTTGCCCTTGAAGCTATGAACCTTGCTGACCGAGCTCTCAAGGACAATATTATTTCAAAATCTGAAGCCACATTTTTAATTAAGAATTTTTATAAAGTCCCCTATTTTTATCATTTACCCAAAGTCCATAAAGATCTTACCAACCCCCCTGGCCGCCCTATAGTAGCGGCCGTGTATAGTGTCACTAGTGGCTTTTCTATTTATATCGATCAATTTCTCCAGCCCTTAGCACAAGATCTTCCCTCTTACATACAGGATGGTTCTCATTTGCTTGAGATGCTTAAACATTACACCTGGGAAGACAACTATTGGTGGCTTTCTCTTGATGTGTCATCTCTATACACATCAATTCCCCATGAGATAGGCTTGAGGGCCGCCGAACATTTTTTGGCCAAAGATCCCCTAATTAATTCCAGACAAATCAATTTTATACTAGAATCCCTAATGTTCTGTTTAAAACATAACTACTTTGAGTCAGATGGAACACATTATCTACAAGTCCATGGCACAGCTATGGGGGCAAACTTTGCCCCCAGCTATGCCAACCTCACAATGGGGTTTTGGGAGAGCATGTACCTTGCAGCTGACCACCCCTTTGCCGCCCAGGTGGTGTACTATGGTCGATATATTGACGACATAGTGATCATCTGGGATGGCACAGCTGATGATATCGCTGGCTTTGTGCAATATTGCAATTTAAACACTTTGGGCCTATCTTTTACCCACGTGGCCGACCCACATACCCTAGCATTCTTAGTACCTTTCTCGTGGCAAAATTCAAGGTCTATCTATGCAAACAACTTCAACAAACCTACAGCAGGGAACCCATTCATTCATTACAAGAGTTGTTACCATCCTAGATGGGTTAATAACATCCCCCGCAGTCAGTTCTGTCGCCTACGTAGGAATTGCACCAAAGATTCCGATTTTGAGGCCCATGGCCAATTGCTCTCCCAGAAGTTTTTAGAGAAAGGTTATCCCAACGCACTTATTAGTGATGCTTTTAACAATTATCGCAACCCAACTACAGGCCCACGAACTCCACCACCTGTTACTAAGCCTCCCACACGTTTTATTACACAGTTCCATGACAAGTACAAAAACATGGAAAAGATTTTAGCGGCACACTGGCCCATTCTAGTTGAGGACCCTCATTTGATAACTACCATTGAAACAAAACCCAAAGTTGCATACAGAAAATGTAGAAATATAAAGAGCAAAATCGCACCCAGTAAAAGTAAAAATAAGTTAGTCCAACCCATCTCATCACGACTAGTACTCATACCCCTTAGAGGGATGTACCAGTGTAAAAAACCACTCTGTTTGACTTGTCAGTTTATACACCATGGTCAAAAAACTTTTTCCGTTAAAGGGAAAAGTTATACCCTTAAGGAATTTTATAATTGTTCTACAGAGTTTGTTGTGTACTGCCTCACCTGTCCATGCGGGCTCTTTTATGTCGGCAGGACAATTAGGGCACTTAGGGCGCGTTTCGGCGAGCACAGGCGGTTTATCGAAAAGGGCCGTGACCACCACAGTGTTCCTAAGCACTTCCTCACCCACCATGACCAATCTACAGCTGGTCTCAAGGTGTGGGTGGTTGAGTCCATCCCTGCCATCTACACTGCCGCTGAACGGTACAAACGCCTGTGTCAGCAAGAAACTTATTGGATATATTCCCTGGGCACTCTTGCCCCTGGGAGGTTGAACGAGGAGATTGAGGTTCACACATTGTTGTGAACTCAATTTTTATTTTGTGTAGATATGTCTTACCCTCCTTCCTTCCCTTATATGCTAATGTGTGTATTTTGTGTATGTAAGTGTGCATCTATCGCGCCTCTTCTACACATTTAGATGCATACCTATATGTGTACACGTGCATGCATATGTGTATGCACACCCACTATGTGTATCCCTTGCACAGCGTAGTGTATTGTTTATGTGTATATATATGTATATATATATATATATATATATATCTATGTGTGGCAAATCACCTAATTACCCCATGTCCCTTACCTGTACTGAGTTCCTCTGTCCGATTTGCTACCATAGTAAGTATCATAATAATTAGCTGTAATAATTACAACTACGGTTTTAGCATTTCTTCTTTTAACTAATTTTGCCTATATTTTATAATCCTTTGGTGTTACCCAATTATAGTGATATTTTGTCAGTTTTCTAGCTGATCTTAATCATGTATTAATTGGGTATGTGATCACCCATGGCTACATCACCCTGAAAGCACCTGATCTCGAAAGCTAAGCAGGGTCAGCTCTGGTTAGTACCTGGATGGGAGACCGCCTGGGAATACCAGGTGCTGTAGGCTTCTGAGCATCCTCCCCATGTGTTATAAAAATATATATATATATATATATATATATATATTCTTGAATAGGTCCCTTCTAATAATCCATACAAACATGTTTTTATTCTTTTTCTATTTTATTTATTTATTTTTTGCATTTTTAATATATACTTAATGTTTATATATATATATATATATATATATATATATATATATATATATATATATATATATATATATATATTCATTTTACATATATTCTCTGTTGGCCCCATGTTTTATGTATTGTGTATATGTATATATATATATGTGTATATTCGCTATAGTTTTATGACATACATATGTTTAATTATCCTGGTTCTTATACACCCCAGTTTTTATATACATGTTTTTTTTTTTTTTGTTTTTTTTTTGTTTGTTTTTTACACGTCTTTTATAGTATTTTATCCAGCTTTTCTACTTATGCCATCATATTTATTTGTTAGTTTGCTGCTATCTTGGGCCACGCTGGGACCTGTAGTCCCACTTCACCGACATAAGCATAAAAGCACCAGCCTCTATAGCTCACCATCAGGCCAATAGAAGGAGCAGTGGCTCCGAGCGCGTAGCCCAATCAGCCTTTGTTCTCCCTGTTTGACCCTCCTCCCGGAAGTGTTCCTGGGAAGTAATCACGTGACCTGTCACGTGACCTGTGAGGCTGAAACAGACTACATCCTGAAGGCCACAGGACAGGCCTGAAGACTCCACACAATCTGCTTTCTTCTCTTCTAAAGCAGCCCATGGATCCGGGACGAGGACTACAGGATGTTACAGATGAGCCTTCTTTCCTTACCTTCTTGTAAGTGTGTTTTTTACAATGTGTCATTAAAAGAACCTCTTTAATACTGCACTTAGGTTCCTTTCTCTACCCCTTTTCTGTGTTTACAAGTGATTGTGGTGAGCGGGCACCAAAGGGTCTGAGCCAGAGGTGGTGGAACTAAGTTCCCCCAAGTTCCCCCTAAAAAAAGCCCTGGTTTAAAGTAAAGTAAAAAATATCATTTATTTACCATTCCATGGTGTCCCGATCTCCCAGCACCTCACTGATCTCCTCCCGACATTTTTCTTGGTGTTCTGGATATTTGGCCATACAGTAGAATATCCAGGAGATCCCACTGGCTGTTGTATCGTGTCCTTCAAACATGAAGGTGTCCACCTCTGCGCGTAGGTCCTTATCAGACAAGCTCTGACCGTTCTCATCCTAAAAACACACAGCCATCATTTATTTGCATTTGAGCTTCTAACTCTTACTTAGCATGGAGAAGTGGAGAATGTTGAAAGATGGCTAAAAACTGTATTTAACACATTTACATTTTTATTTTTTTACTTTATCTATATGCAGTTACATCTGTTTCTATCCATTAATGTACCTTTCCAGGAAAGGAATTAAATTGGATGTAAACCCCCTCTCATCCTTTCTAAACTACTGCCATAGTGCTGATCTATAAGGATATAGATGCCTCCTGCATGTATCATTACCTGTCAAATGTCTCCCCTCTGTCTGTTATAAGAACTTAAAGACTGCAGATTCTGTGGGTGGATCTGTTGTCTGGAGCTCGGTGGGTGGAGTCGTGATGCCATTAGACTCCCCACCCACCTCTACACTCCGTCAACATGCATTTTTTCCTATGTATTCCTTACACTAAATTCTGCTATGATCACTAACATCCAGTCAAAATCCAGAAAAGTAACCACATGAATTCAGAAAAGGAGTGGGGGTGGGAAATAAAAAATAATGCCTGTCTCCAGGCTAGTGCATGAGATATGTAAATAACCTGTCACTCACAGCAAGGGGGTGGAACGGACTAAAGTTTTTGGGCCACATTCAGGTACATTGTCGTATCTTTGTGCCGGCGTATCGCATCTCATATGCGCTACGCCGACGTAACATTGAGAGGCAGGTTGAGTATTCACAAAGCACTTGCTCCCATATTTACGCCAGCGTAACGTAAATAGGCCGGCGTAAGCCCGCCTAATTCAAAGTAGGCAGGTAGTGGGCGTGTTGTATTAAAATGAGTCGTGACCCCATGTAAATGAATGGCCGTACGAACGGCGCATGCGCGCGCATGCTCAGAATCACGTTGCATATACTCCCTAAGATACGACGACTTAATGCTTTCGACTTGAACGTAACCTACGCCCAGCCCCATTCACGTACGACTTACGTAAACGATGTAAAATACGACGGCTGTTCCGACGTTTCCGACGTCCATACCTTAACATGACTTACCCCTGCTTTATGAGGGGTAAACTTACGCCGGACGTACGCCTTACGTAAACGTGCGTAGATTACTGCGACGGGCGTAAGTACGTTCGTGAATCGGCGTATCTTGCTCATTTACATATTCGACGCGTAAATCAATGGAAGCGCCCCTTGCAGCCAGCGAAAATATGCGCCCAAGAAACGACGGCGTAGGAGACTTACGTCGGTCGTATCAAGCCAAAATTCAGGCGTATCTTGTTTCCTGAATCACGCACATAGATACGACGGCGCATCCCAGAACTTACGCGGCGTATCAGAAGATACGTCGCGTAAGTCGTACCTGAATCTGGCCCTCTATCTGTAAGTCCGTTTTATTTCACTGAACAATAAAAGAGGATTGCTTAGAGCTGGATTAACTCTGTGTGGCAAGACTGGGCACAGATGATAGGAAATCCTTTGCTCTACATTGTGACATCAAAAAACAAAATTGGGTTTACATCCACTTTAAGGCCTATAATAAATGTACTTGTTTCTTCGTACAAGGCACATCAATGTTGGTGCAGAACTATAAAGTTGTCAACAATGATTTATTTTATTTTATAAAACACTACAATTATTTTATTGCACATTAAACAGAAGAAGGGGCAGCCATTTAGGCCAATTAGAACAACTGCCCAGTGCTGGCAATCTAACCCAGGGAGCTTGAAAACAGGGGTAAAGCACAACAGATGCTGTTACTTCTTCAAGATCCAATCAGAATCTAAGACAGTTTTTTGGACCGCATACACACGGATGTTTTTTCCATTGGAATAAACTCAGACGAGTTTTTCCGCCGGAATTCCATTCAAGCTGTCTTGCATACACACTGTCACACCAAATAATGCTTCCGAGCATGCGTCGACTTCATTCTGAGCATGCATGGTTTTTATTCCAATGGAATTGCATCCATACGAACGGAATTTCAGGTAAAAAAAATTCAGTCGTAAAAAAAAGAGAATGGGCCGGATTCAGATACATTGGCGTATCTGTCCAGCCCGCGTAACGTATCTCCGATACGATACGTTACGCCGCTCTAACTTTGGGCGCAAGTTCTTTATTCACAAAGAACTTGTGCCCTTAGTTAGAGCGGCGTAGCGTATGTGTTGCGGCGTAAGGCCGTGTAATTCAAATGGGGATGTAGGGGGCGTGTTTTATTTAAATTTCCCTTGACCCCGCGTTTTTTACGTTTTACTTGAACGGCGCATGCGCCGTCCGTAAAATCTTCCAGTGTTCATTGCTCTAAATGACGTCGCAAGGACGTCATAGCTTTCGTCGTGAACGTAAATTACGTCCATCCGTATTCGCGAACGGCTTACGCATACGACGTAAACATTTCAAAACTCGGCGCAGGTACGACGGCCTAACTTAACATTGGCTGCGCCTCATAGACCCAGGGGTATCTATACGCCGGAAAAAGCCGAACGCAAACGACGTAAAAAAAAAGCGCCGGGCGGTCGTTCGTTTCTGAATCGGCGTAACTCCTCATTTGCATATTCGTTGCGTAATAATATGGAAGCGCCACCTAGCGGCCGGCCTGGAATTGCAGCCTAAGATCCGACGGTGTAAGACACTTACACCTGTCAGATCTTAGGGATATCTATGCGTAACCTGATTCTATGAATCAGGCGCATAGATACGACCGTCGCAACTCGGAGATACGACGGCGTATCTCTTTCTGAATCCAGCCCAGCATGTTCTCTTTCTAAGTCCGTAGGAATTTCGGAAGTAAAAGGTCAGATGGGGCACCCACACGTTCGGAACATCCGATGAAAAAATTCCGTCTTACTTTTTCCATCGGAAATTCCGAACGTGTGTACACGACATTAGGCCGGTCATACACGGTTCGAATCTCCGCCAATTCAGCAGGGACCAGCTGGGATTCTAACTGTTGGCAGGCTAAATGTACCAAGTAGACTGATCAATCAACTTGGGTACAACCAGCCTGCTGGATTATTTTTGCAATTACCGCTTGCGGCTGCTATAGCGTCTTCCGATAATCACTGTCAATGGCCTGGCAGGAGGGATTCCCGCATCAACACTGGGGAAATCGAGCGATTTGCAGGCCTGAAAACTCATAACTGCAGGAAAGAAATTCACTCTGTGTATGGCTGGTCTAAGGCCTCTTTTACAGGGGCGCCTCCGTGGAAAGGAATTCCGCTTGCTCAGCGGGGGATCGGTCCGAGCTGAGCAGGCAGATGACAGGTCCTGGCCGCTCCGCTATACAGAACAGACACAGTCCTGCTCGCCTCTATGGGGAAATCGGGTGGAAATGGATCGCTTGTGCCATTTCATTCGATCCTATGCAATCTGTCAGACAGATGGAAAATAGGACCATCATCCATCTGGATTTTGCGAGCAGGATCGGATGAGATAGCGCCGGATGTCAGCGGACATGTGCCCTCTGACATCCGCCGCTTCATAGGGAAGACTGCAAGATCCAATCAGGTCCGCCTGAAAAACTGACAGGTGGACCTGATCGGAAAGCCCTTGTGAAAGGGCCTAAGGGAATGCAATACATAAACGATACATACGATACACATCTAACAATCACACTACTTCTAACATCTGACCTTTGCACACAGTAGAATATCAAGAAAATCAAGATGTCTTTTTTGGCTGATTTTGTCCAATTCCTTCTCACATTTTAGCAATTCTTTTCTGTTTTTGATTACTTTATCTAGAATGCAAAGAAAAATGTTAGTTTCACTAATCTATAGATAGATAGATAGATAGATAGATAGATAGATAGATAGATAGATAGATAGATAGATAGATAGATCTTACCACACAAGACCAACTTCATCCCGGCAAAGACTCTATCGTCTTTACCAGCTTGATACAATTTAATGTTACCAGCACCAATAGAGCCAATCCCATACCTTGTCTTAAAGCGGGAGTTCACCCAATTCGTTTTTCTTTTCTCTTTTCCCCTTAGCTTCATGCTCGTTTTGTCTAGGGGAATCGGCTATTTGTTTTAAAATATGAGCCGTACTTACCGTTTTCGAGATGCATCTTCTTCCGTCGCTTCCGGGTATGGGTCTTCGGGAGCAGGCATTCCTTCTTGATTGACAGTCTTCCGAGAGGCTTCCGACGGTCGCATCCATCGCGTCACTCGTACCCGAAAGAAGCCGAACGTCGGTGCGGCTCTATACTGCGCCTGCGCACTGACGTTCGGCTTCTTTCGGAAAATCGTGACGTGATGGATGCGACCGTCGGAAGCCTCTCAGAAGACTGTCAATCAAGAAGGAACGCCCAGTCCCGCAGCCCATACCCGGAAGCGGCGGAGAAGATGCATCTCGTAAACGGTAAGTACAGGTCATATTTTAAAACAACTAGCCGATTCCCATAGACAAAAAGGGGAAAATGTGTTCTCTATGGGTGAACCTCCGCTTTAAACGGCTGTAGCGCCTGGCTACTTTTATAGCAGGTGCTGTTGTAAATTTAGAAGGAGGTCAGAGAGTTAATTGGCTCTGACCATGTTAATTTGGCTAAATTTGGGGCCTCTGTTCCAGCCCTGGCTGTGCTGTGTGCCTATCCTCCTGTCTGGGGACTTCAGTCACCCCCAGAGGGTAGGGGGCAGCAGTAGAATCAGGGTCGTGTGGATACTTCTCCTCGGCAGCCAATCAGGAGGGTTGATCGCCTCGCTGTGCATTCTGAGGAGGGGTATTTAAGGGGCAGACGCCATTGGTTCGGGTTGTCGCTGCCCCACGCCCTCCACCTGGGCAGTGGTCCCACCACCTCCGTAAGTGGCCCTCCTGGCCGGGGTGTGTGCAGGTGTTACTGTGTTCCTGGCTCCGGGACCACGTTGGTCCGGAGCATTAATTTACCTAGAAGGCTCAGTAAGCAGACTGGGTCTACAGATTTACAAGTGGTCCTGTGCTGTCTGTCCAAAGTGGAGGAAGCGGGTTGAAGGAGAACCTGTCTGAGGGGCACAGAGCACGAGGCGGGTGTCGCAAGAGAGGCCTATCTGCTCATCGAAGAACACTTCGTACCTGAGAGGCTGGACGGTGGTCGCCTGTCAGTTATTGATGCAATTGAAGCTATTTGAAGGAGATGCGGTGCTGAATCCAGTTGAGAGGGATTTTGGACCGAGATTGTCTCCACCTTTAGGAAGGTCTGTGGCAGAGACTTTAACCCTCCTGGCGGTATTCCCGAGCGTGACTTGGGGTGGATTTTTTGTGCCAAAATCGGTAACCCTGAGTCACGCTCTGGGTAGCTATGCAGAGCCTGCAGCACGCGCTGGCTTACCTTGTTCCTGGATCCAGCGATGCCACCGCGCTGTGTGAGTGAGCGGGACCTCCTGTGCCGCCGATCTCCGTTCCCTGCGACGTTACGACGCACGGGGGCGGAGATCAGCGCCAAATTCAAAAAGGTAAACAAACACTATACATACAGTATACTGTAATCTTATAGATTACAGTACTGTATGTAAAAAATACACCCCCCTTGTCCCTAGTGGTCTGCCCAGTGTCCTACATGTTCTTTTATATAATAAAAACTGTTCTTTCTGCCTGCAAACTGTAGATTGTCCATAGCAACCAAAAGTGTCCCTTTATGTCAAAAATGGTTTTAGATCAGCTAGAAAACAGCGATAATAAATTATAATCACTTGCAGAATTGTGCGATAGCGATTTGTGGGGAAATTCGTCATAAAAAAAAAAAAATTATGACAGCAACAATTCTGCAACTGAGCAAATTTCAGTGATTTTGAGTTGATTACATTATTGAATAATTTTTATTAGAATTATATTATTATTTGTTATAATTATTTATTATATTATAATTTATAATTTTGTTTTTAAAAAAATGTCATACCCGGGATGCCTATTAGACTCTGGTTTGGTCAGATTTAAGTGAGTTATTCATAAGGATTACAGGCCTACAGTATAAAACGCCAAATTTCCTTGCAAATAATGGTACCGCTTTCAGCATCTTTTTTCTGAAAGAATCATACCGCCAGGGAGGTTAACCTAAAGCTCCGAGTGACACTCTGTCTGCTAGGCTGGTGAGAGAGGCCTATCCAGGTGCACTATACCCACTCTGACTAGAGTGGTGAAGAGGTTTATCATTGGAAGCAGGACTGTTTTCCGCGCCAGTTAACGCTGAATCCACCATTTCCATTTCTTCCATCCCTTCACCTACTTCTACTTCTATAGTTTTTACCCGGCTTGGTAATAAAAGCACAGAAAAGACACCTGTTGTGTGGACATTGACTTTATTACAGCTCTCATCCAGTACCCTAGACGGCGAGAAGGCAGAGGTAACGTGCCACCCAAATCAAACCAGCAGCTTCTTCGGGGCTAGTGCTACACGGCTATACATCTCATTTTGTCCACAAAGTCACCTATGCACTTCCAATGGCCCATGTAGTACTTTATGACCTGTGCAACTGTGCAGGCAGTATTTCTCACCTTTACTTCAACACAGGCCTCCTCAGATACATCGGGCCAGATTCAGGTAGCTCTGCGTATTGTTCAGCGGGCGTAGCGCATCTCATATGCGCTATGCCGACGTAACTCTGAGAGGAAGAGCTGCATTCACAAAGCACTTGCTCCCAAAGTTACGGCGGCATAGCGTAAATGGGCCGGCGTAAGCCCGCCTAATTTAAAGTAGGCAGGTAGTGGGCGTGCTACATTTAAATTAACCGTGACCCCATGTAAATGAAGGGCCATTCGAACGGCGCATGCGCGCACATGCTCAGAATCACGTCACATATACTCCCTAAGATACGACGGCTCAATGCGGACGACGTGAACATAACCTACGCCCAGCCCCATTCACGTACAACTTACGTAAACTACATAAAATACGACGGCTGTGCCGTGGTCCATACCTTGCATGGGTTGCGCCACCTATAGAGGTGTTTTATCTTTACAGAAGGTGATCAGGGAGGAGGTAAATACACAGTCGAAATTTCGAACAAATTTTCTTTTCAAAATCAGAAAGTTCGTTTTTTTTGTGATCTGATGATGCCACCATTGATTTTCGAAATTCGGCCGACAAAATATTCATGTTGCCGGGAATGTTCGTTTCTCTCCGGGAATATTCTTTTCTCCCCGGGAATATTCTTTTCTTGCACATGCGCATTTTTTTTTCTATTACATTTCTCGCACGATTCTCCCATCATTGATCAGAAAATTGTTTGTTTTTCCAAAAAAATTCCAACATGTCGGATTTCTCAAATTTTTTGCCGTGCGAAAATTGGCTGTTGCTGCAGCCCACTAACGGTGCGAAATACGAACGAAAATTCTTTCATATGATTTTCGAAAGAAAATTCTTTCGAAATTCGAACCGTGTATGGCCGCCTTAACTGCAGAGCTTTGCTATTAGTGGATCACACCTGAGAAGATGTCTCTTCTGGGATTTGTGAGTAGAGACTTCAACTGTTCTGCAATAATTCCCATGATCCCCTGCTGTCAGATTCTAACTATTCTGGAGCTACCTCATGGTCGCCAGCTATGAGGCTTTAAGGCCCCGTACAGACGAGCGGACAGTCCGATGAAAACGGTCCGCAGGATCGTTTTAATCGGACATGTCCGCTCAGAGATTTCGGTCTGATGGTTGTACACACCATCAAACCGAAATCCGCGTGGACAGACAGCGCGGTGACGTGGCCGCGCCGTCGCCGCGACGATGACACAGCGACGTGCGCAACCCTGGAAGGTCAATGCTTCCACGCATGCGTCTAATCACTTTGACGCATGCGAGGGATGGCGGTCCATCGGACATGTCCGGTAAGTCGTAAAGACGACCGAACATCTCCGACGGACAGGCTTCCAGTGGACCAGTTTCAGCAGACATGTTCGGTCGTGTGTACGAGGCCTAACTGTTCTGCAGACTCATGATCCCCAGCTGTAAGAGCTAGATTGCACTGTCTTTATTGAGAGTAGGGAGTCATTTGTCAACTGTTATTAAGCATTTGGAGTGTCCCATATGCCTCGTACCCCTCTCCTGTTCTGCAAGCAATAGATAAAAAAAAGACATGCCCTAGACTGTGTAATCGAACCAGAGTGAATGGATTGTTGCCTGTGTGATTGCTACTCTCTGTACTGTTTGGGGAAGAACCAGTTAAAACCAATGGCTCCTACGGAGATAGCGCTACATAAACACACACACATATAGAAAAACACACACAGTAAATCCAAAATCTTACCTGTATGATGATGTGCTATCCTTTGTGCTTTTCGAAAGCGGAATCCCTGGGGGCTTAGGTAATAAATGGTGTCACTTTGATAGAATAAGTTGCGGAACCTGTTATCGACCTGGTAGGCCAGCTGATAAACTGCCTTAATGTAGTCATTGTCACTTGAAAAAAAGGGAAAAAATAAGAAATATTAACATTGTGTAACATTGAGGCTGAATTCATCTCCTTAGCGGTATTCCCAAGTGTGGCTCGGGGTTAATTTTCATTACCAAAAGCGGTAACCCCCGAGCCACACTCGGGATTGCATCGGAGTACTCTGGTCCAGGTTACTTACCTTGTCCCCAGGATCCTGCTATGTCCTCCCGCTGTGTTCCCTGCCAGATCCTCCGCCTGATGTATTACTGTTCCGGGCTCCATTCCCTGCGAGCGTCGCAACGTATGGGGGCGGAGCCCGGTGGCAGATTCAAAAAAGTGCAAAACACATTACACATACAGTACACTGTAATCTGTAGATTACATTACTGTATCAAATCATTTCTGTTTTGTGACTAGTGGTTTGTCCAGTGCCCTGCCTGTATTTTAATATTATATATACTGTTCTTTCTGCCTGGAAACTTGAGATGGTCCATGGCAACCAACAAGTGTCCCTTTAGCTGGTTTTAGACCAGCTAGAAAACAGCGATAGTGAATTAGGCCCCTTTCACACTGAGGAGTTTTTCAGGCGGTACAGCGCTAAAAATAGCGCCTAAATACCGCCTGAAAAACTCCTGCCCCAGCCTTCACAATGTGAAAGCCCGAGGGATTTCACACTGAGGGGATGCGCTGGCAGGAGAGAAAAAAATCTCCTGCAAGCAGCATCTTTGGAGCGGTGAGGGGAGCGGTGTGTATACCGCTCCTTCACTGCTCCTTCCCATTTAAAACAATGGGAAACCACGGTAATACCGCCCGCAATCCTTTTTTAGATGCTAGCAGGGGGTTAATACCGCACCGCTAGCGGCCGAATCCCGCGGCAATTCCGACGGTATAGTGCCGCTATTTTTAGCATCGCTATACTGCCACCGCACCTCAACTGCCCCAGGTGAAAGTGGCCTTAGAATCACTTGCAGAATTGAGCGATAGCGATTCATGGGAAAATTCGCCATCAGACATCGAAAGTGACGACAGCGACGATTCTGCGACTGAGCAAATATCAGTGTTTTTGATTTAATTACATTATTGAATAAAATGTATTATTATTATATTAATATTTGCTATAATTATTTATAGCTATTTATTATATTATAATTTATGATTTTGTGTTTTAACCACTTGCTTACTGGGCACATAAACCTCCTTCGTTCCCAGGCGAAATTTCAGCTTACGGCACTGCGTCGCTTTAACTGACATTTGCGCGGTCGTGCGACGTGGCTCCCAAACAAAATTGATGTCCTTTTTTCCCCACAAATAGAGCTTTATTTTGGTGGTATTTGATCACCTCTGCGGTTTTTATTTTTTGCGCTATAAACAAAAAAAGAGCGACAATTTAAAAATATATATATTTTTTTTTTACTTGCTGCTATAATAAATATCCCATTTTTTTTTTTTTAAAACAATTTTTTTTCTCAGTTAAGGCCGATACGTATTTTTCGACGTATTTTTGTAAAAAAAAAAAAAAAAAACGCAATAAGCGTCTGGTTTGCGCAAAAGTTATAGCGCCTACAAAATAGGGGGCAGAATTATGATTTTTTTTTTTTTTACTAGTAATGGCGGCGATCTGCAATTTTTATTGGGACTGCGATATTGCAACGGACGTATCGGACACTTTTGACACAAATTTGGCGCTGTTCACATTTATACAGCGATCAGTGCTATAAAAATGCACTAATTACTGTATAAATGTGACTGGCAGTGAAGGGGTTAACACTAGGGGGTGAGGAAGGGGTTAAATGTGTAGCCTGGGTGTGTTCTAACTGTGTGGGGGGAGGGGGGTGACTGGGGGAGGTGACCGATGCTGTGTCTCTATGTACAAAAGACGCAGATCGGTCTCCTCTCCTCTGACAGCACGTGGAGCTCTGTGTTTACAAACAGAGCTCCACGTCCCTGCTGTCTTACCGACGATCGCGTGTACCGGGCGGACATCACGGCCGCCAGGTACACGCATCGGCTTCCCAGCTATGCGCCGGGACAGTGTTTACCCGCTGCGCGCCCCCCAGTGGCGCGCGCGGGTAATGCTTTTAAATGACGTCCAAAGACATCCAATTGGCACTTGAGAGCCGCGCTGTTGACGTCTTTTGTAAATAGCGCGGGTCTCAAGTGGTTAAACTTTATCATACCCGGGATGTCTACTAGACAAAACAATGTACCACTTTGACATTCAAAAATCAGACATAATCATACCGCCAGGGAGGTTAACATCACTTAAATTGCATTTAGTGTGTGCGCTAAACACACATGAGTTAATGCTTGTCGACATGTTTTTTGTTTTTTTTTCTACACGTGCATCCATGTGGGGTTTATTTTGTGTTTTACAGCAAGAGCCCAACTACTTTTAATTCATAGTTAAATAGTTACATAGTTAGTCAGGTTGAAAAAAGACACAAGTCCATCCAGTCCAACCACAAAACAATAAAAAATAAACAAACAAAATAAAAAACATTCCTTAAAGGGGTGGTTCCCCTAAAAATAAACTTTTATCATTGCATTTCCCACATTAATGTTCGGCTTCTTCCGGCATCTTGTGACGCGATGTATGCGTCGGTCGGATGCCTGTCCATCAATTAGGAACGCCCATCCCCACCATCGTACCCGGAAGTGCCGGTGAGAACGCATATAGCAAACGGTACGTACGGATGTTTTTTTTTTATTAAAACCACCTGATTCTAATTGTCATTAATGTGGGAAATGCAATGATAAAAGTTTATTTTTAGGGGAACCTCCACTTTAACATGCATTTCAAAACACTTGCAACACATTGGGGTTCATTTACTAAAGGCAAATAGACTGTGCATTTTGCAGGTACAGTTGCACTCTGCAAGGGCATTTGCTCTAGAGCTAAAAAAAAAAAGCAAAGAGAGCTACATAAGCCAAATAAGGGAAAGCTTTGTCGACTTCCATCATCCAATCATGTGCAAGCAAAAATGCAGGAAGAGGTGACTGTTGAGAAATTAATGTTTAAAAAATCATGGCATTATACTCTAACGCCGCATACACACGATCGGAAATTCCGACAAGAAAACCATGGATTTTTTCTGACGAAATGTTGGCTCAAACTTATGTTGCATACACACGGTCACACAAATCTTGTCGGAAATTCTGACCGCCAAGAACACGGTGACGTACAAGACGTACGACGAGCCGAGATCAATGAAGTTCAATAGGCAGTTCGGCTCTTCTGCTTGATTCTGAGCGTGCACGTTTTTTTTGCGCATTGGAATTGCATACAGACGAGCAGATTTTCCAATAGAAATTTTTTCCGTCGGAAAAATAGAGAACCTGCTCGCAATTTCCAACCAAAAGCTAACATCGGACTTTTCTTTTCGGAATTTCCGATCGTGTGTACACAGCAATACATGACCAACCCCATAGACTCCATAAAACTCCATTCTTGGCTTCTCTACTATGATTGAAATCTCTTGACATTTTTTTTTTAAAATACGTTTTTAAATAAGTTAACACTTTTTTTTGAGAACACCTTAATCAAAATGTATTTGAATATTACAGGTGAGAGTTTGCAGTCTTCAAAGTTTTGTTCTACCTGTCTGTCTGGCAGTTGCTTTGATAGCTGAAGGCACATTTCATGATGGTGTCCAGTGTCATGAGGCTGACATGATGGAAGAGTTCCACTGGCTTATCTTGGACAAGCTGCTCCCATTTATCCTGAAATCAGATAATCAGATAAAACAATCTTAGAGGGGTTGTGTTCTCTAAATAATGTTCCTATTTAATTAGCCATAGAAATTCGATCATCATTTCGTAATCTGGCCAATTTTAGCAGGAACAGGTAACCATCATATTAATGGGAACATTTGGAGTGCAGCAGACATTCTTAGCCAAGTACTAAGGTGTTACTATTTCACTGTGCCGTTTTCCTTATGTTTTGTCTATATTCAGGTGCATCTCCAAAAATTTGAAAATCAAAAAGTCAGATATATATGACTCTGTGTGTAATGAATCTACCAATGAGCTACCACTCCCAGATAGCTCTCTTCAGGTCCCGCCAGTTAGCCTGGCTGCAATGACCTCTCTCCACTGTCCTTCCCACAGTCCTTTCTTCTGGTTCGGCACCCATCTCAAACTGCAATCTTCCAGTTCTCTTAGGCGTGCCTCCCCAGTCCTCCCGACGGTGCCTACTCACTAGCCCTCCAGGCTGCGACCAGTAGTCCTCCCTGGAGACTCTTAGAAGTGTTCTCTCACACTGTCCTCTACTTGCTCTCTCATGTGCCTATCCTTCCAGGATCTCTTTACTCCTCCTGGATGCACCCGAGCCCCAGCTCAGGGTCACCCCCCCCCCCCAGACTGGGGAGCTCCTCGTGGGCCCCGACAGCCTCCACACCCTCTCAATCCAGCTTCTCCACCCGACAACTCCTCCCCAGATGGGCTGACCCCAGGTATTTAAGGAGGTCTGCCCCCTGCCAGGTTGGGGATTGGTCAGAGCTCCCTAAAACACCCCAGGCAGCTCCACCTCTCCTCTCCTTCCAGATCTTTCTAGTAAGCCCTAGAAAGAAGTGATGTTGCCTGTGAGTCACCAGCTGCTACCCCGAGTCACTCCCAGCCCAGAATGAAAACAAACAGGCCTAGCAACCAGCTGGGCCTGCTTTAAGTTACCTACTCTGCTAGAATATCCTCACTCTAGCACCTACCTAACTAGAGTATATTGATTGGTTTGCGCAAAAGTTATAGCACCTACAAAATAGGGGATAGATTGATATTTTTTTATTTTTTTTACTAGTAAAGGCGGTTATCTGCGATTTTTGTTGGCATTTATACAGCGAACAGTGCTATAAATATGCACTGATTACTGTATAAATGTCATTGGCAGGGAACACTAGGGGGCGATCAACGGGTTATATGTGTTACTTAGGGAGTGATTTTAACTGTGGGAAGAGGGGACTGACTGGAGGAGGTGACCGATCAGTGTCCCTATGTACAAGGAAGACAATATCGGTCTCCACTCCCCTGACAGGATGTGGAGCTGTGTGTTTACACACACAGAACCACGTCCATGGCTCTGTAACCAGCAATCGCGGGTCCCTGGCGGACATTGCAGCCGCCAGGCACATGCATCAGCTCCCGAGTGACGTGGCGCGTGCAAACCCCCTAGCTGCCGGGAAGCAGAGGACATCATACGACGGCCTCCCAGGATGGCGGGAAAGGAAGAGGTTAAAGACATTCAGTGCTGGAGGTGGTGGAACTGCGTTCCCCCTTGATCCCGCTGAAAAAAAAGCCCTGCCCACTAGGGGGTGTCAAATTTAATCGCTGCATCGGTGCATCGCGATTCGGGTGTCCCTGATGCGGCACAGATGCATGCGACCGTAATAATCGATGTTTAGCCCCGCCCCCGTCCCTCCCAGGAGAGTGCTCTGTTCAGATGTTACCTTGTGTTTGTATATGGTGCGCTCATGTGACTGCCTGGCCCGCCTCTCTCCTCTCTGCTCTTACATCTCACGTCTCTCCTGGCGTCAGCCCCACCCACTGACTGTAACTATCAGATCAGTAGAAAGGCAGGAGGGGCTGACGCCAGGAGAGACATGAGACCTCAGAGCAGAGAGGCGGGCCGGGCAGTCAGTCACATAAGCCAGGACTGCAGTAAGGTAAAGGAAGCTATTTAGCTATAAAAAAAAATTCCTTTAGTGACCCTTTAAGTAAACCCCAAATTAACAAGGCGTAATGCATATTACCTTTGAATAAAAAAATAAAAATAAATTTAAATTGTCTGAATGTAGTCTGTAGGTGAACGCTAAACATCTCGATGATATTATTTGAGCTTTGAAGGAAAAAAAAAAAACGTTACCAGCATGATCTTAGTGCAGTTAGCCATTAATCGAACGTAGGGCTTTAGGACATCATAGTGAAAGCCAGGAGTCAGAAGCTTGCGATGCTGGAACCACTTTGGCCCGGATAACACCAATAATCCTTCACCTAGTTCAAAAAATAGCATCTTTAGAAAGCTGTCAGACCAGTCAGGTAAGTCAAATAGCTAACATAGTCTGCGGATCAGTCAGTAATATTTTACATCTGAAAAAAAAAAAAAACACCCTGCAAGATAAAGGCATAAGGAGCTAGTATGCAATAGCTTTTATACTTACCCGAGATTGAAGCCTGCCGCAGCCGTCCTCGTCCTCCCCCCCCCCCCCCCCCGGCCGGCGACATCTATCCCGGAGGTTACTTCAGGTATTGCAGCTCCAGCGCTTTGATTGGCCGGAGCCGCAATGACGTCACTCCCGCACATGCGTGCGGGAGCTCCCGGAACGAACGGCACAGTACAACTAAAGCAATGGTACGTGCATTCCATTGCTTCAGTTGGCTTAAGTGCGCATGTGCCGCATGACGCCGTGCAGGTTTAGGAGATATGTGGCGCAGCTACAGGTAAGCCTAATTATAGGCTTGCCTGTAGTTTAAAGTGATTGTAAAGGGTTTACAACCACTTTAATAAACTGTTATAGAGTACTACCCTGACTGCCAGTGAACTGCAAATGGTCTTTCCACGGTTTATACCTTTATTTAATAGAATATTGCGCATAGCTCCCAATTGTCCCTAATTTTGAGGGACTGTTCCTCATTCAGAACAAAGTCCCTCTGTTTCTTTATCGTACATCACGGGACACAGAGCAGCCATAGCAATTACTATGTGGGCAATAGGCTACCTTCAGGTGATTGGACACTGGCATAATCAAGACATGAAGTTCCCCCTATATAACCCCTCCCATACCGGGAGCACCTCAGTTTTTTCGCCAGTGTCTAAGGTGTTGGTCACGGTTAAAGAAGTGCTAAGAGAGCTGATCCTTCACAGGATCAGTGGGCTATGCAAACGGATCCATTCAAAATGCCAAGTAGGCTAAAGCGGATGGTACTCGAGCCTCGTGGAAGAAGGAGTTTGTTGCCTATAATGCTTCTCTTTGAGAGCTGGACTCTGGGACTCAGCAACCTCGGTTCATAACAACAAACCAAAGGCTTGCTCTGTCAGAGTGCTAAATAGGTCCAAGGCAGTGAGACTCTATACAGAGAGGACCCAGTTCTTAAAGGTCTGTCATGACATGGCCCGTGGTGATGGGTGAAGGTTGGGTCTGTCTGTGATATTCCAACAGTACCCTGCGGCAGGGACTGGTAAGTGTTAGGCCCTGTACACACGATCAGTCCAAAACAATGAAAAACACACTGAAGTTCAGTTTCATCGGTCCAAACCGATCGTGTGTGGGCCCCATCGGTCCGTTATCCTTCGGTCGCAAAATTTAGAACTTGCTTTAAAATTGAACCGATGGACGCCTAACCGATCGGTCAAAACCGACGGTTAGTACGCAAAAGCATCGGTTCCTAACCCGCGCATGCTCAAAATCAAGTCGACACATGTTTGGAAGCATTGAACTTCATTTTTCTGTGCACGTCGTTGTGTTTTACGTCACCGCGTTGGACTCGATCGGTTTTTGAACTGATGGTGTGTAGGCACATCAGACCATCAGTCAGCTTCATCGGTTAACCAATGAAACTGAACTTCAGTCCGTTTTCATCGGTTTGGACTGATCGTGTGTACAGGGCCTTAGAAGATCCTTAAAGAGGAGCTCCACCCCAAAGTGGAACTCCCGCTGATCGGAACCCTCCCCCCTCCGGTGTCACATTTGACACCTTTCAGTGGGAGGGGGGTGCAAATATCTAAAGACAGGTATTTGCACCCACTTCTGGCCACACAGTTTCGGGTAAACTGCGGGCATGACGTCACCTCCCGTCCCCCGTCCCCGTTGTGTTCTGGGAACACTCTGCTCCCAGTACACAGTGGGAGCCAATCGGCAGGCGTAGCGCGACTCGCGCATGCGCCGTAGGGAACCGGGCAGTGAAGCCGGAGCACTTCACTCCCTGGTTTCCTCACCGAGGATGGCGGGGGGCAGCAGAGTGATGAGCGATCGCTCGTCCTCTGCTGCCGACGGCGCTGGACTCCAGGACAGGTAAGTGTCCTAATATTAAAAGTCAGCAGCTGCAGTATTTGTGTTTTTTTCAGCGGACATCCTCCGCTTTAAGTTTTATTTATGGACTTTTTGTGTGAATAAGATGTTGTCATGCCTATTGTTCACCACTAGAGGGTGCAAACTAAAAACATCCTTAGTATCAACATATGGCTCAGTGTCAACATTGCTTGTGGACAGCCTTGCTTTTCTCCACTCCTGACAGTCTTTAAAATAGGATTTTTTGGGGGACCCTCACCTGAGTGCTGGGCATCCTGCTGGGGTGGGTTCTCTCTCCCCCTGACCCCCCCCCTTCCGATCCCATGGATTGCAGCGCGCGCACTGAAGAAGAAAAACGAAGAAAAGAGAGGGGGGCATGCTACGTCATGGGGGTGTGGCTTAGTGCAGCCAACATGCACAATATAGATGGTGCATGCGCAAGGCGGCTTCCTTTAAACACTCACTCTGTGTGAGCCTGACTGAAGGAGAGACACAGCAGCATATCTAGGCACGTAAGCTAGGGTGACCAGACATCCCCGGTTTCAGGGGACAGTCCCTGGATTGAGGACACTGTCCTCGGACCAAGTCTGTCCCCAGTTTTGTCCCCGGATTGGATTTGAAAGGGGGCTGGGGCAATTTCAAAGACAATCAGTGCAGAATAAAAAAAAATATTCTGAATTACACCCCCCCCCCCCTGCTCTGCCGCTCCTACTAGCTTAGGGGGGGTGTATTTTTTCCATTATCTGTGCCCCTTTCTGATGATCATGTGCTGGTCAGAGATCGGAGGGATTATTTCTTCAGGTTCGGGAGCATGCCCATTCAGCTCTACTCGCCTGTTTATCTCCTTGCCTTCCCTGGTGGAGTGATCTTCCTCTGCACCCCACCCAGTAGTAGCCGGGACCCGGAGTAAGACTTGACAGCAGGGGCGGACTGACAACTCATGGGGCCCCCAGGCAATAGAAGATTATGGGGCCCCTCTGGCTTACAGATGGCCACCACGCCAGGAGGCAGTGCAGAGGCAGGGCAGCTAAAATCTTGGGATCTTCACATTAAAAGCATGTCAGTTTCGGACATATCAGGGACAGATCTAAAAAAAACACAGATTTTTACATACTGTCCCTGGTTTTACTGAGCCTGGCAACCCTGATGGGGCCCCCTAGTGGCATGGGGCCCTCGGGCAGTGCCCGAGTGACTCAATGGTCAGTCCGCCCCTGCTTGACAGGCTGTGAAGCGGGCAGTGATGGGCAGAGAGTTGCTGATTGCCGTCATTTCTAGTAAAAAAAAAAATGTCCCCGGATTTCATTTTAAAAATCTGGTCACCTTAACATAAGCGGTATATGGTATTGAATTCAGGCATTATCAAAGCACATCTACTCAGCATCAGCCTAGGCACTGATAGCAGCAGATAAAACAGTGCTTGACTAAATCCAAGCAGCAGATGCATTTTGATGGTTGTACCTCTACTTTGTGCTTAGGACTATGTATTCCGATAAGAGGAATGTAAAATCAGTAAGGAGGAGCGCAAGGGCACCGCGGTCAGGTCGGTGGATCCTAGTCTCGCTTCCACAGTATCACCCTCCCCTGATAGACCTAAAGTGGCTGACGGGGCATAGCCATTGCTTGCATAAAGCATTGTAGCTACTTGCAACACTCCAGCCTCTGCATACGTCACTAAGGACGATCTGGCTGCAGCATTGGCTGGCTTGGAGGGTAAGATAGCTGATATGTTTGCGTCCTCCTCCCAGGCTGGAAGGAAGCGTGATAGGTCCCCCTCTCCTGTCCCAGGTGCCTCAGGGGAGTAGGAATGGGTAGAGGATGTTGAATCACTCTTGGGGGACCAAGTAGAGAGGGAAGAAGGCTCCTCTTTTAGGGGTTTAGCCTCAGAAGAACCCTCCTCAGTCTTGCAATCCCAGAGGTTGCTAGTCCAATCCCTTACGGAGTTGGTCCATTTGAGATATAAGTTGCCCCTGGCAGAGGCGGCTGTAGTTCCCTTTTCAACTTTGGGTTCTTTAAAGCCCCCTCGGGTTCTCACGCATTCCCTATGCACCCATTTTTGGAGCAACTTATACAGTCTTAATTAAAAGATTAAGACCACTTGAAAAATGGCAAAAAATCATATTTTACATTGTTGGATCTTAACAAGGTTCCAAGTAGAGCTTCAACATGCAACAAGAAGAAATGAGAGAGACAAAACATTTTTTGAGCATTCAATTAATTGAAAATAACGATTAAACTGAAACAGGCTGTTTTTCAGCTGATCCAAATTTTAGGACCACATGCCTTTAAAAGGCCAAATCTGTGCAAAGATGTGGATTCATTGTCATATTTTGTCAGGTAGTCACACGTTGTGAATGTGATGGCAAAGGCAAAAAAACTCTCCCTTTTTGAACGTGGTCGGGTTGCTGAACTGCATAAGCAGGGTCTCTCACAGCGCACCATCGCTGCTGAGGTGGGGCGCAGTAAGACAGTCATTTAGAATTTCTTAAATGATCCTGAGGGTTATGGAACAAAAAAGTCAAGCGGAAGACCCAAAAAATTTTCATGATGATTTTTGGTACGAGAACAAATATTTTAAACAAATTTGTGGCATTGCGATGGGTGCAAAATATGCGCCAAGTGTGGCCAACCTTTACATGGCAGAATGGGAAGCAGACGTCTTATACAATAGAAAACCACAACAGTTACTTTTATATAAACGTTTTATTGATGATATTTTAATTATCTGGTCAGGAGACAGAGAGAGTTTAGTTGATTTTGTTTTTTATCCAAATACAAATGAAAAAAACATCAAACTTAAGTGGGAGATAAGTGATGAGAAAATTAACTTTCTTGATCTGGAAATTACCAAAGAAGGAGAAAAATTGATAACACAGACGCACTTTAACCACTTAAGGACCGCCTAACGCCTATATACGTCGGCAGAATGGCACGGCTGGGCACATGAACGTATATGTACGTTGATCTTTAAGCCCAGCCGTGGGTCGCGGGACCCGCGGACCCGATCGCCGCTGGAGTCCCACGATCGGTCCCCAGAGCTGAAGAACGGGGAGAGCCGTGTGTAGAGCCTCTAAGAGCCTCTGCCACACACGTCCCTGTTCTGCCTCTCATGCCCGCGATCGCTTGTGGCTGGCGGTCATTGCGACCGCCGGTCACAAGCATCGGCACCCCTGCGATGCAGCGGCTGTGCGCATGCCTGCTATCCCACTTAAAGGGACAGACGCACATCTACGGTGGTTCACAGGATCGCGCTGACCTGCCGCCATATAACGACGGCGGCTGGTCGGCAAGAGATTAAAGCTTTAATGATGCTTAACAGGTGCCCTGTGTGTGTTGATATCTCATACCTGCAATTTCTCCAAAACAAAGAAAAGCTAAACCTGAATTAAAGCCTCTCAAAATCTGTAGGTGCTTCAAGCGAGCTTTGCCATAGACTTCTATGGAGGCTTTGAAGATGCTTTGAAGGGCCACTAAAGAGACATGGGGTATAATTTTTGAAGCAAAGCAAATGGGACTTGTAAACATTACTGTAAGCAAACCATTTTCTTTAGTGACAGGGGCTTTGACTGGTGTTCAGAGAGCTTTAACAAAGCGTATTCAAAGCCATATTTTGAAGCAAATGTAAACAAGCCCTTACGGAACTGCAGGAGGAATCAATAAACTACGAGAGTGCTCACCAGTGCCCTCACAGCCATCTGCCGCTGTTCTCCTAGAGCTGATAAGACACATTTTTGGCTCTCCAGATCTACAGGTGGAGAATCACTTCAGCAGATAGCACAAAACCCTTTGCTGAAAAGACACTGTGGCATATACAGGCCATGGCACGAAAGAGGTGGAGACCCCTCCCCATGGGGCACCTGGAAAGTCGTGCAGATAAACTTCGGTCTACAAAAAAAATTGAATTAACTTACCAATCCATGGGATAAGAAATCTATAGGCTGCATCATCTTTAGGATCTGAAATAAAAATGCAAAATAAGACAAAATGAAAAGTTAAGCATTGCAGTCTGTACATGTTTGATACAAATAGGGACAGATTTCCACCACTGGAGCCTGCAGGCATAATATCTTTGATGTATTTGATATGACTATCTTTACCAGTGTGTATATAACTGACCTTCCCGTTCATTTCCAGGGACCCTCAGCTGCTGCAGCGATATATGTGAGTGCCATAGGTGGGCAGAGGTCTCACTGGGGGATGGGAGGGGTGCTCAGTGGCGTCACTAGGTTTGGTGTCACCTGGTGCCGTAAAACATCCCCCAATAATTTTGATTTGATTTTGACCTGCTGACAGGGTGTCTTGCTAGCTGGATGGGATCTGATGGCTGCAGGGAACATGGCAGAGTGCTGTGACCTGCCCACAACAAGGAGTGTTTCTACAAGGCCCTGTAGTCAGCAAGCAGAAGACAGTAGCTAAAAAGAGAAGTACTCTGCAGGCACACATGGCGTAATTGTTTGCTAGTGTAGCGCCCCCTTACTTTCAGTATGGGCACTACTCTAAAGTTAGTAGGGAATGGGAGAATTGCTTTGCTCCCATTCACTATGTGTTCAAATTGTGGGACTTCTGTCATTCCAGAAATGTCCACTGGGTCAATCTGTGGTCCAGGGATGCAATATCATCCCTGGCCAGCAGTTAGCGCCAGAGGGGTTCTGGCAGAGTAAGTTTCTCCAGCAGCCAATCAGAGGAGTTTTTCCCTCGGGGGGGGGGGGGGGGGGGGGGCGTGCTGGAGAGGAGTATATCTGTGACAGGTGTCATGTATTCGAAAATCTTCGCGGGGTCCCGGTGGCCCGCCTGGCCATGATTGCAGACTACTTGGGACCTCATCCGGAGGTACCAGGGGACCCCAGCGACTTGCTGGGTTCCAGATTCCACTGAAAGGATCCCAGGCTGGGTGCTGTTCGATTGGGGAGTCGGTTTGAGGAGGACCCGGAGGCAGGTCGTCCAACAGAGCCTGAACAAACCAATTGGGGATCCGGTGACCAGAGTACTGACAGGTATGTTTGCTGTCATCTGGTGACCAATGCAGAAATCTACTGGGAGGATTCGCTCCATCTATCTATCTAGCTCAGTTATTGTAATTGGCCTGTGGCAGAGGCCCGAGCCGGGTCTGTGAGAGAGGCCCGTTCCTCCCAGAAATCCTAAGTGACATCTCGGCTGCCAGGCCTGTAAAGAGGGGTCTGTCCGGGGGCACTTTACGCACGGACCGGTACGTCGGACCGTTTTCACCGTACATGTCTGCCCGCGGGCTTCTGTACGATGGCTGTACTAACCATCGTACAGAAGTCCGCGCGTAAACAATACGCGGGGCGTGGCCACGTCGTCGCCGCGATGATGACGCAGCGATGACTCGGCGATGTGGGCGGGCCTGCCATTTAAATGCTTCCACGCATGCGTCAAACTCATTCGACGCATGCGAGGGACGGCGGGCGCTCGGACATGTACGGTAGGTCTGTACTGACGACCGTTCATGTCCGAGCGGGCAGGATTCCAGCGGACGGTTTTAAAACACGTCCAGGAATATTTGTCTGCTGGGAAAAGGCCCGGCGGGCAAATGTTTGCTGGAAATCTGCCCGCTCGCGCCTACACACGACCAAACATGTATGCTGAAACTGGTCCGCGGACCAGTTTCAGCATACATGTTTGGTCGTGTGTACGGGGCCTTAGACAACGCCAGGATAACTTAAATCGGCTGATCCCAAATCAAACAGCGGCTCCTTCGGGGGTAGCGCTACACTAGGATGCTGGCAGTCCTAGCAATCAATGACAGCTCTCAGCAGACATGTGTCTAAAGGAGATTGTACAATCAGATTGTATCCCAGCGATCCCCTAACTATAAACCGAGCTCCACATACACAGCGGGCAGCCCCATCCCTGTGTGCCGAAATGACTGACTCCCACGCATGCACAGGAGTGACGTCATCCCACACCAGCCAATTAAAAAGGCACACAAGATGCTGACACCGGCAAGGGAGCGTTGGGAAGAGGAGTCTCCTCCTTTTAGTTCCGCCATTTGACCCCCTTCCTAATCAGCCACCTGCACAAGGCATTCAGGCAAGGTTGGTCGCACTGCTAAATGTGACCCATTTAAGTGAATGGGGTTGCATCACAACCACCTGCAAAGCAGGTGGTGGCGGCAGGATGGCCTGGTGTCTTGAGGGTTAAAGCAGATGCCCTAGCTCTCTCATCACCTCCTCCCATGCTTGTCTCCAGAGCCTCTCCAAGCCTATGGAACTCCTTACCCCAATCTGTCCGTCTTTCTCCTTCTCTATTAGCTTTAAGAGGATCCCTGAAAAACCTCCTCTTCAGAAGAAGCCTACCCTACCCGCACCTAACAACTGTATTTTTATTTTTGTCCATCTGATCATCCCCCACAGCTACTACCCTTTGTTTCACTTGACCCTCTCTTCTAGATTGTAAGCTCTAACATGCAGGGCCCTCTGATCCCTCCTGTATCGATTTGTATTGTGACTGTACTGTCTTCCCTGATGTAAAACGCTGCGCAAACTGTTGGCGCTATATAAATCCTGTATAATAATAATAATAATAATGTAATATGGCCACCTCGTCACCTGTCAAACGCAGTGGCGGCTGGTGCTCTATTTTTTTGGGGGGGGGCGCAAACAAAACCCCAGTCAACCCCCCCCCCCCGCCACTCGCAGACAATGGGACCTGCAGACAGACAGAGAGACAGATAGATAGATAGACAGACAGATAATAAAACAAATAGATAGATAGATAGATAGATAGATAGATAGATAGATAGATAGATAGATAGATAGATAGATAATTAGGCAGATAGCTATAGATAGATAGAGGGAGGGGGAGGGAGGGAGCGAGAGATAGAGCTATATATAATTAGATAGATAATTAGATAGAGAGACAGACAGATAGATAGATAGAGAGACATAGCTAGATAGAGCTATAGATAAATAGATAATTAAACAGATAGATAGATGGAGGGAGGGGGAGAGAGATAGAGCTATAGATAATTAGATAGATAGATAATTAGACATACAGATAGATAATTAGATAGATAGATAGATAGATAGATAATTAGACAGACATATAGATATAGATAATTAGATAGATCGATAGATAGATCGATAGATAGATAATCAGACAGACAGATATAGATAGATAATTAGATAGAGAGCGATAGATAGATAGATAGATAGATAGATAGATAGATAGATAGATAGATAGATAGATAGATAGATAGATAGATAGAGCTGTAGATAGATAAAGAGATAGAGCTGTAGATAGATAATTAAACAGACAGATATATAGATATAGATAGATAATTAGATGGATATAGATAGATAGATAGATAATCAGACAGACAGCTAGCTATAGATAATTAGATAGACAGACAAATAGATAGATAGATAGATAGAGACATAGAGATATAGAGCTATAGATAGATAGATAGATAGATAGATAGATAGATAGATAGAGACATAGAGCTATAGATAGATAGATAGATAATTAAACAGACAGATAGATATAGATAGACAGACAGATAATTAGATAGATAAATAGATAGATAATTAGACAGAGGTAGCTAATAGATAGATAGATAGATAGATAGATAGATAGATAGATAGATAGAGACATAGAGATATAGAGCTATAGATAGATAGATAGATAGAGACATAGAGCTATAGATAGATAGATAGATAGATAGATAGATAGATAGATAGATAGATAGATAGATAGATAATTAAACAGACAGATAGATATAGATAGACAGACAGATAATTAGATAGATAAATAGATAGATAATTAGACAGAGGTAGCTAATAGATAGATAGATAGATAGATAGATAGATAGATAGATAGATAGATAGATAGATAGATAGATAGAGACATAGATAGATAGAGACATAGATAGATAGAGACATAGATAGATAGAGACATAGATAGATAGAGACATAGATAGAGAGAGAGAGAGAGAGAGAGAGAGAGAGAGAGAGAGAGAGAGAGATAGAGATCGATCTATAGAGAGAGAGAGAGAGAGAGAGATAGATCTATAGAGAGAGAGAGATAGATAGAGCTATAGATAGATAGAGACATAGAGCTATAGATAGAGAGATAGATAGATAGAGAGAGATAGATAGATCTATAGATCGAGAGATAGATAGATAGAGCTATAGATAGATAGATAGATAGATAGATAGATAGATAGATCTATAGAAAGATAGATAGATAGATAGATAGATAGATAGAGCTATAGATAGAGAGATAGATAGATCTATAGATAGAGCTATAGATAGATAGATAGATAGATAGATAGATAGAGCTATAGATAGATAGATAGATAGATAGATAGATAGATAGATAGATAGATAGATAGATAGATAGATAGATAGATAGAGCTATAGATAGAGAGATAGATAGATCTATAGATAGAGAGATAGATAGATAGATAGATAGATAGATAGATAGATAGATAGATAGATAGATAGATAGAGCTATAGATAGATAGATAGATAGATAGATAGAGCTATAGATAGAGAGATAGATAGATAGATCTATAGAAAGATAGATAGATAGATAGATAGATAGATAGATAGATAGATAGATAGATAGATAGATAGATAGATAGATAGATAGATCTATAGAAAGATAGATAGATAGATAGATAGATAGATAGATAGATAGAGCTATAGATAGAGAGATAGATAGATCTATAGATAGAGCTATAGATAGATCTATAGATAGATAGATAGATAGATAGATAGATAGATAGGATAGATAGATAGGATAGATAGATAGAGCTATAGATAGAGAGATAGATAGATCTATAGATAGAGAGATAGATAGATAGATAGATAGATAGATAGATAGATAGATAGATAGATAGATAGATAGATAGAGAGATAGATAGATAGATAGATAGATAGATAGATAGATAGATAGATAGATAGATAGATATGGCTATAGATAGATAGAGAGATAGATAGATAGATAGAGCTATAGATAGATCTATAGATAGAGAGATAGATAGATAGATAGATAGATAGATAGATAGATAGATAGATAGATAGATAGATAGATAGATATGGCTATAGATAGATAGAGAGATAGATAGATAATTAAACAGATAGACAGACAGAGAGAGAGAGAGAGAGAGATAGAGGACAGGCAGGACAGTCAGATAGATTAGACAGACAGAGATGAGAGATTTGTAAAGCACAGCTGCAGGACGCAGGTACTCTAAGCCCTCACACACAGACAGGAGATGTGAAGCACGGCACCCTCCCCCTCCCTCCTGTCCTCTCTCAGTCCGATCACAGTACAGGCTGAGCATACAGCATAAGGTGCTGGACATGATGGGATGGACAGGGACACAGGACAGACAATGAGACAAATAAAGTGTTTTTAATAAAGTTAATTACCTTAGTCCTCCTGGAGTCAAAACCGGCAGTAACACTGCCCTGGGGAAAGCACCGCCCATTTCCTTCTGCAGTGAGGAAGCAGCAGGACCCAATTAGAGAGGAGAGTGGAGACACTGGAGAGTGATTGGCTCATGGCGCACAGCACATAGCCACAGAACTGCAAATGAAGCGTCTTGCCTGCTGCATTGGCATGACGCTTCAATGATGCTATAGCAGTGCTCTGAGTCTTTGACCGGCGCTCACCCTGAACATGCACCGTCTTAAAGGACCTTTTTTTTTCTTAAAGGGCCCAAAAAAAAATATTTTTTTTTCATTTTTTTTTTTTTTTTTTTTTTTTACTGGCTTTGGGGAGAGGGGGGGCGGCGCCCATGCGCCCCCTATGGACGGGCCGCCACTGGTCAAACGCCTTAAAAAAGTGATCCATCGCTGCTTTTTAGAGAAGTACACATGAACAAATCCTCAATTACCAACAGCCAATCGCCTTTTTTCCCAACCATCACCGGGCGAAGTATGGCGACCGATGCCGTTCTAGTGGAAGAGGGGGATAGCACCCCATGGGCCTGGTGCTAAGGATTTTGGTGGGCCTTTTAATGGAGATAAATAAAATGAAAATGCAAACAATTTTTTGCTAAAACTATTTAAATATGCTGCCGCAATTTACACATCAATGAGGGACACAGGAGCCATCGCCTAAACCACGCTACCCGTCCCACAGCTCGTCGCCGTAACTCGCTGTCTGACCTGCCACCAAGATGGGGTCAGTACTGGTCAGACGAGTGGGCGTGCAGGGGGGCACAGTAGCTGCATATGATGGGTACAGAGGCTGCCTTAGGGCACTGCCTGGGGTAAGTGCTAGTCCGACTGCAGGTGGGGGGCACATTTGCTGCATATGATGGGCACAGGGGCTGCAAATGATGGGCACAGTGGCTGCATATGATGGGCACAGTGGCTGCAATTGAAGGGGGACAGAGGCTGAAATTGAAGGGGGACAGAAGCTGCAACTGATGGGGCACATTGGCTCGCATATGATGGGTACAGAGGCTGCATTTCATGGGAACAGAGGCTGCATACGATGGGCACAGTGGCTGCATTTCATGGACACAGTGGTTACATTTGATGGGCACAGTGGCTGCATTTCATGGACAAAGAGGCTGCATACGAAGGGCACAGTAGCTGCAATTGATGGGCACAGTGGTTATATTTGATGGGCACAGTGGCTGCACTTGATGGGGCACAGTGGTTGAATATGATAGGCACAGTGGCTGCATTTGATGCTTTTGTTTCAGTATTTTTCAGAATTTTTTGTTTGTTTGCGCTCCCCGAAGAATTTGCGCTCCTCCTTTAAGGTGGTGTGCCCTAGGCCTACATACAGGTCAGAGCCTTAAACAACAATTGAACACTAATACAACATTGACATTGATTTCTTACCCTGCCTGGCCAAAATAGCCTTTGCGTAATCAGGGTGGGTGACTACCAGCCATGCTCTGAAATTGCCGACCCACAGAGGGAATCCATGCGGATACGTCTGAGCCCAATGCAGAGCAAAGTCCAAGTCCTTTCCGAGTTTAAGGAACTGCAATTGAAGCAGACAAAATTTACATACAGTACTTGCAGTAGACAATCTCAACCTTTTAAATGACATATGTCCCTGATTTCCAAATATTTTCATGGGTTTTGAAGGCAGGGGTGGCACTGAGACACACAGGGGACACGGTGGTGGGTACTAGAGTCAGCTGTTGTAAGAAGATGACAAAAGCTAAGGTATGGTGGGAGTGTGGCTGCTGGTGTGCATTTCTCACTACTCCCATAGGGGTTGATTTACTAAAGGCAAATAGACTGTGCACTTTACAGTTGCTCCAGAGCTTAAAGGGGTACTAAAGGTTTGATTTTTTTTTATAACAAACGTCAACAAATGTCATACTTACCTTCACTGTGCAGCTCGTTTTGCAAAGAGTGGCCCCGATCCCCGTCTTCTGGGTCCCTCGGCAGCTGTCTCAGCTCCTCCCCGCATCAGCCAACCCCCCTGGGAAGCATTTCTCAAGGGGGTTACCTTGCGGGGACGCTCCAGTGTCCAGCATTTGCATCCATAGACACGGATACCGGCCCCGGCCCCCAGCGCCCGCGTCATTGGATTTGATTGACAGCAGCGCGAGCCAATGGCTGTGTTGCTATCAATCTATCCAATTAAGAGCCGAGAAGACCGGGCCGAAATCCAGGGAGTTCTGACTTTCGAGGGTTCAGGTAAGTAGAAAAAGAGACCGCCGCTCCAGGAAAATGCAATAAGCAATCAATGTCCTCCTCAAAGACCATGGGTGCTGGCAATGCACAAGGCAAAAAATCTATGAAAGGAATTCATGGACAGCCGCACACCAAAATGATCCTTTTTACACCAATAAAGGCTACCTTTTTAGGTTCATTTTGGTGTGCGGCTGTCCATGAATTCCTTTCATTGACTTTTTGGTTCAGATAAGTAAACGGGGGGGGGGGGGGGGGGGCTGCATAGGATGCATTAAGGTGAAAAAACTGGAACCTTTACAACCCCTTTAATGCATCCTATGCTGCAGCTGCCCCCAGACCCACCCCCCTTATGGTGCAGGTGAGGCGACCGGGGGTCAAAGAGACCCCAAATTATGGGGAGGGGGGGGGGTAGGTAGCTGAAGTTTGAAGTTTTTGAAGATATAGTAAATTACCTTAAAAACCATATATAATAAATGATTTGTATATTACCCAGGCCAATTCTGACACTTCTCTCCTACATGTAAAAATCATTATTATTTTGCTAGAAAATTACTTAGAACATTCAAACATTACATATATTGTTTTAGCAGACACTCCGGGAATAAAATGGTGGCCATTGCAGCTTTTTATGTTCAACAGTTTTTGTAAAAAAAACTTTTTTTTTATAATAAAAAAAAAACACTAAAAGGTAGCCTGATTTTTTTTGTATACTATGAAACATGATGTTACAACGAGTAAATAGACACCTAAGGGCCCTTTGACACGGGGCGGATCAGTAATGATCCACCTCCGTGTGTCCGTAAGCTCAGCGGGGATCGCTCCGTATATCCCCGCTGAGCCGGCGGCTGACAGGGCGATAATGATAATGTGATAATGAAAACACTGCAGTTACTGGGCTGGATTCAGGTAGAATTGCGCATTTTTTACGGAGGCGCAGGGCAACGATTTTGCCCTGCGCCCCCGCAAATTTGCTGCGCTGCCCTTGATTCACGGAGCAGTAGCTCCGTAAATTGCGTGGGCGCGCCGGCAAAATGCCCGGCGCAAGCGCGCGCAGTTTAAATGATCCCGTAGGGGGTGGGAATCATTTAAATTAGGCGCGTTCCCGCGCCGATCGTAGAGCGCATGCTCCGTCGGGAAACGTTCGCAAGGACGTCATTTGCTTCAAAGTGAACGTGAATGGCGTCCAGCGCCATTCACAATTCACTTACGCAAACTACGTAAATTTCAAATTTCGCGACGCGGGAACGACGGGTATACGTAACATTGGCTGCCCCTGCTAATAGCAGGGGCAGCCTTACGCAAAAACCGTCGTACGGAAACGACGTAAATTGCGTACGCAAGGCTCGCGCAACGTTGTGAATCGGCGTTAGTATGCAATTTGCATACTATACGCTGAGCACAACGGGAACGCCACCTAGCGGCCATCGCAAGAATGCAGCCTAAGATATGCGGCCATAAGAGCCTTATGCCGCGCATATCTTAGGCTGCAGTCGGCGTAACGAGGTTCCTGAATCAGGAGCATTCGTTACGCCGGGGCAAGTAAGCAATTGCGCTGTGTAACCTATGGTTACACAGGCGCAATTGCTTCTTGAATCCAGCCCACTGTGTCTGTGCTGTTATAATAAGGTGACCAGATTTTTTAAATGAAATCCGGGGACATATTTTTTCTTTACTAGTAATGGCAACAATCAGCGACTCTCTGCCCGTCGCCGCCCGCCTCACAAATCTTACTCTTCGGGCCCCGGCTACTACCGGATTGGGGAGCGGAGGAAGATCACTCCGCCAGGGAAGGCAAGGAGATAGGCAGGTGGCTGGCCAGGATTTGAGCCAAGGCATAAGAACATGCGCCCGAAACTGAAGAAATATTCCCTCCGCTCCGACCAGCACATGATCATCAGAAAGGGGCACAGATAATGGGAAAAATACACCCCCCTATCCTAGTAGGCACGGCGGAGCGGGGGTGTGTAATTCAAATTTTTTTTATTTTAATTCTGCACTGACTGTCTTTGGAATTGCCCCTGCCCCTTATTAAATCCAATCTGGGGACAAAACCAGGGACAGACATGGTGCGGGGACAGTGTCCTCAATCAGGGGACTGTCCCCTGAAACTGGGGATGTCTGGTCACCCTATGTTATAAGAGCCATGCTGAGTGTTACTTCCTGGTTCCTTCCTTCTTGCCCTGTGCTGTGTGCCCATACCTCCCAACTGTCCCTGATTTCGAGGGACTGTCCCTGATTTGGAGCAATTTCCCTCTGTCCCTCATTCTCCTCATTTGTCCCTCATTTTGGTCTGATCTATATAGATTAGGGCTGCTACTGATCAAAATTTTTGTGTTCGATTAATCGATTTTTTTTTTAATCGATTAATCGACTAATTTCGATTAATTATAACGCACATACAGATCCAACTACTTTTAGCTGATCTCCTTGCAGGCTGATTCCCAGTGCAGCTACCAACACCTGGAAAAATGGATAGCAGGATACAAAAAACACACAAAGGCAGCGCTTGATGGGAATAGCATTAAAACTTTTATAGTCTTCAAGTAGGTAACAAAATAAATATTGCCCTGGAGATAAAATCGATGTAGCTACATAAACTGTAAAAATGGTGCGAGTAATACCAAACGGTAGCATAAGCAGTCATGAAAACAGGTAGCAAAGTATGATACTGGTATAAAAATGTGTACAACGATACCACTGCTGAAACCAGATGAGGAGGGGTTAACATCAGTTCGTCGGCATGTAGATTTCCCAGGAAGGGAACTATCACAACTCCCATTGGATTGGCTGTAGAATCCCAGGTTGATAGAGGGAAGTGATAGAGGGAAGTGTAACAGCCCTTGCATGTGGCAGATAGTAAGGTCCCGCCGGCATGCAGATATGAAGGCACAGCAAAGGAGCCCTTCAGATGGACACGGCAAGCCCCGCCGGTGTCCGTGACGTCACCGGATCTCCGGCAGAACTCCCTGAAGGCCCGGAAACTGGCAGGGAGGTGAGTACCAATCAAAAGAATTTTGATCGATCAAAAAAAATTTGATCGATCAAAGAAATTAAAGATTAATCGATGAATTAATAGTTAATTTCCACAGCCCTAATATAGATGTATATAAAATGCACTTTTTATCTATCAGAAAGTGTTTCCCAGCGCTAAACCTTTCATCTGATTTCTAAATTGCTACATTTGTAAATTCCAAAAGCCAATATAAAGAAATAGTATTGGTAAAAAAAGCACTTGTGGGTTTAACCAATCTTATTTTTTTGTACAATTCTCCTTTAAGGGGGCGTGGCAAGGGGTGTGTCCTATGCCTGCATACTTTTGCTGATAGGTGTCCCTCATTCCTATTTCAGAAAGTTGGGAGGTATGTGTGCCTATTTACCAGGTGGCAGGTCAGGTCAGGTCAGGTGCTATTCACTGATATGGGAAAAAGAAAATTGCCCTTATTCAGTGGATGTCAAGCAAGCAACTAAAAGTGTTATACTACACAAATGCAAGAAAAGGAAAAAAAAAAACAGGAAAAACAAGCTGCGCAGGCAGGGGCGGACAGACAACTCATGGGACCCCCGGGCAAAAGAAGATTATAGGGCCCCCGGGCTTACAGATGGCCACCAAGTCAGGAGGCATTACAGAGGCGGGGCAGCTAAAATCTCAGGATTTTCACATCAAAAGCATGTCGGTTTTGGACATATCAGGGACAGATGTAAAAAAACACAGATTTTTACATACTGTCCCTGGTTTTAATGAGCCTGGCAACCCTGATGGGGCCCCCTAGTGGCATGGGGCCCTCTGGCAGTGGCCAAGTGCCCCTGTGCGCAGCTTGTTTTTCCTTCGCTATTCACTGATATCTGGTACACTGAATGCCACTCAATGCACTCAGTGTATAGATATCAGTGTTCTATAGGGAATAGCACTTAGCCCTGGTTCACATTGGAGCAATTTGCCATGCGATTTGACATGTCAAATCGCATGGCAATGGCACTACCTGAATCAGTGCGATGCCCCATTTGAGGCGCCGCACCGATTCCCAAAAGTAGTTTCTGGCCTTCAGGAGAAAGATTAAAACCCATCTCTTCTGAGGTCAAGGGGTTCCTTACCCATGAAATGGATACAGCGCCCAGAGGCGATTCAGTTCGCATGTGTTGCGCTTTACAAGTCTCTCTCTCTCTCTCTCTCTAGTTTCTGTACAACTTTTAGTGACTTCTGGGTGCAATTTCCATAGACATCTGTGCAGCAACCCGCACAGATGTCTCTGAAATCGCCCGCCAAACTCGCACTGACATGCGGGTATGAAATCGTGCGAGTTTAGCTGAACTTGCAGGATTTCATTCCCGCTGTCAGTGTGAACCTGGGCTAAGTGAGTGTTATTCCCTATATATATATATATATATATATATATATATATATATATATATATATATATATATATATATATATATATATATATATATATATACACACACTATGGGGTAGATCCACGTACAACGGCGCATTATTGCGCCGGGCGTAGCGTATCTAAGATACACTACGCCGCTGTAACTTACTTTTTTTTGTTTCGAATCCTCAACGAATTTGCGCCGTAAGTTACGGCGGCGTAGTGTATCTCTTGCGGCGTAAGGGCGCGGAATTCAAATGGATGTAATGGGGCGTGTTTTATGTAAATACGCTGTGACCCGACATAAACTACGTTTTTTTTAACTGCGCATGCGCGGTCCCTGGGGGTATCCCAGTGCGCATGCTCGAAATTTAATATGGATACAAAACAAAGATACGACGCGTAAATCTAAAATTACGCCGGCGTATCAGTAGATACGCCGGCGTAATCCTTTTGTGGATCTGCCCCTATATATGTATAAAATCATTGAAATGTATACACTGAGTGCTTTTCCCTAAGTCCCCTTTCACACTGGGAAGTTTTTCATGCGCTTTTGGGCTAAAAATAGCGCCTGTAAAACGTCTCCCCTGTAGTGTAAATGTGAAAGCCCGAGTACTTTCACACTGAGGCGATGCGCTGGCAGGATGTTAAAAAAAATTCCTGCCAGCAGCATCTTTGGAGTAGTGAAGGAGCGGTGTGTACACACCGCTCCTGCCCATTGAAATGCAGCGGCGCTTTGCGGTTTGTTTTATCCCTTTTTCGAACACTAGCTTGCAACACCCCCACACACGATCACCGCTGACTGTCCCGTGTCCTCCAGCCCCCCTCTGTTTTGCTGCAGTCTCCCTCCCTCCATGTCCCCTGCCGTGTTTCTCTCTCCCTCCGCGTCTCCCCGTGTTTCTCTCTCCCTCTGTGTATCCCTCCGTGTCCCCCCCCCGTGTTTCTCTCTCCCTCTGTGTATCCCTCCGTGTCCCCCCCCCCGTGTTTCTCTCTCCCTCCGTGTATCCCTCCGTGTCCCCCGCCGTCTTTCTCTCTCCCTCTGTGTATCCCCCCGTGTCCCCCGCCGTGTTTCTCTCTCCTTCCGTGTATCACTCCGTGCCCCCCCTCGTGTTTCTCTCTACCTTCGTGTATCCCTCCGTGTATCCCTCCGTGTCCCCCGCCGTGTTTTTGCTCTCCCTCCGTGTATCCCTCCGTGTCCCCCCCCCCGTGTTTCTCTCTCCCTCCGTGCTCCTCCTCCACCCCCTGGAACTGTCAGGATGGAGAAATCTGTCTCCTTACTGCTCCGAATGGACAGAGTCAGTGATCACTGACTCTGTCTATTCACATAACTGAAACATTGTAAACTGTGATTACAATGTTTCAGTTTATGAATGAAGAGAAGCCGCTATCTTCACTCCATTCATTTTCAGCGCAGCTGATGCTGCTGAGAAAGGGACTGGGGAACATGTGTCCCTAGTCCCTTTCTCTGGCTCAAAGGGGAGATGTCAGAGGTCTGTTAAGACCCCTCATATCTCACCAAAGCCCCCCAACAGGGCTGAATTTTTTTTTTATAAAAAAATTATTGTAGAAAATAATAAAAAAACAAAAGAAAAAACACACTGACACGGTCCTCCCCCCCTTAAAAAAAGAAAGAATTATAAATAAAAAAAAATTAAAAAAATTAAAAACAAATTGTTAAAGATAAAAAAAAAAAAAACTACTGACACATGTGCCGCTGTCACATGAGATTAAAAAAAATATCGGTATTCGGTATTGGCGAGTACTTGAAAAAAAGTATTGGTACTTGTACTCGGTCTTAAAAAGTGGTATCGGGACAACCCTAATTACAATATAAAGACTTTTGCAAGTTCAATTCTACATTCATTTATACAAATCTTATGAATCAGACCTGAAAGAGAGACAGTTGGGTATAACGAAAGGACAGGAGTATTTTCTTTCAAATGCTGTGCAATTCCAAATGCAATAATACAATTATCATATCTAAAAGGTATTAAAGTGCACCTTACCTCCCGTGCGTTTCCATACAGCCAGTGACACGGAGGACCCGGGAAAGGTTGGAATGCGGTGACCAGCTCCCTCCATCCCATATAAAATCTAGTGATTCTGTACAGCACATAGAGCCCAAACAGCCAGGCTGCCCATTGATACAGATTTGTGACACTCAGTGACAAGAGAGAGGAAAGCAAAGGAGACAAAGCCATGGCCAGGATAGTAAACAGACTGATGTTACTGCTCCCTACTGAGCATGTGTAATGATGAGGAATGCAGCTGCTGCTAAGGGTAGCATAGCCTCAGCCTATCATTGTAAGCAGAAGGCTGGCCATAATTGAGAGAGGCCGGGAAACAATCCAAGCAAGTATAGCTGCAGATAGAGAAGACTGAAGTGAGTAATTTCTGGTCACCGCCAAGGATTAGCAAAACCTCTCATGTATAATATGTGTTATTTCATGGAAAATTACCTTATTCTAAAATAATATCTACATATACAGGGCACTTAAATGTAGGTACACATTACTTCCACACTATACATGTAGCACTACTCCCGCTGCAGCCGCAGGAATTTTTTCCCCAGGTCTTCCCAAACTTCAGCCCCACAGCCAGGCACACAGTGGGCCAGATTCTCGTCCAGCGGCGTATCTCTGCGGTGGCGTAACGTATCCGATTTACGTTACGCCGTCGCAACTTAGACAGGCAAGTGCTGTATTCTCAAAGCACTTGCTCCGGCGGCGTAGCGTAAATCGGTCGGCGTAAGCCCGCCTAATTCAAATTTGGATCAGGGGGGGCGTGTTTTATGTAAATGTACTGTGACCCGACGTGATTGATGTTTTTCCTGAGCGGCGCATGCGCCGTCCGTGGAATTTCCCAGTGTGCATTGCTCCAAAGTACGCCGCAAGGACGTCATTGGTTTCGACATGAACGTAAATGACGTCCAGCCCCATTCACGGACGACTTATGCAACGGGAACGATGGCCATACTTAACATTGTTACGCCGCACTTATGCCACCATATAGCAGGGGTAACTATACACCGGGAAAAGCCTAATGTAAACGGCTTAACTTTACTGCGTCGGCCAGGCGTACGTTTGGGAATTTGCGTATCTACCTAATTTGCATACTCAACGCGGAATTCGACGGAAGCGCCACCTAGCGGCCAGCGTAAAAATGCAGTTACGATCCGACAGGGTAAGAGACTTACGCCTGTCGGATCTAACAGATATCTATGCGTAACTGATTCTAAGAATCAGGCGCATAGATATGGCGGCGCAACGCAGAGATACGACGGCGTATCTGGAGATACGCCGTCGTATCTCTTCTGAGAATCCGGGCCAGTATTTTCTTTAAGCAAAGTTGTTTTTGGAGAATTTGGATAGGGATGAGGGTTGTGGTGGGATCCCAGATAGCAAGCAATTGTGCTGCAAGTTTGAAAGCTAAGCTATTGCTAGACTTTCCAGGCTTCACAAGTTTGTTGCACAATTTCAGCGAGTCCACATTGCATTACTCCAGATGAGCTTTCTGTGCAAGTTTGCTACAAATTGGAAAAGCATCAACTAGAACTTGTGCTTCAAGTGCTCTGCAAGTGTACAACTTGCCAGTGAAAATGTGCAGCAAGTTAACAAGACTTACAATTCAACACTGCCACACATTTGTGGCAAGTTATCCTTGCTATCTGGGAGGTTGTTCCAAACATCTTGGAGAACTAACCACAGATCTTCTGTAGATGTAGGCTGTCTCTTCATGTAATCCCAGACAAACTTCATGATGTTGAGATCAGGGCTCTGTGGGGGCCAAACTATCACCTCCAGGACTCCTTGTTCTTTACGCTGAAGATAGTTCTTAATGACATTGGCTGTATGTTTGGGGTCATTGCAGAATACTTTTTGGGGCCAATCACGCATTTCCTTGATGGTATGGCATGATAGATAAGTATCTGGCTGGATTTCTCAGCATTGAGGGCACAATCGATCCTGACCAAACTCCATTTGAAAAAATGCAGCCCCAAACATCCAAGGAATCTTCCCTGAGGCCTGCAGACTCTAATGTATCGGTACCCCCCCCTAGGGTACGGTGACCAGATTTTGAAAATGAAATCCAGGGACATAATTTTTTTTCACTAGTAATGGAGGCTATTCTGACTCAGATTGTTGTGAAGCGATTTATCCCTTGTGAGACCTCTATGCCTCCCTTATTGGGAGTCTAAATACATCTGGGCCAACAACCCATTTGGCAGGAACCTGGTCCTATATTCACGGTACATAGACGACATTCTCATTATATGGAATGGTAGTGATGAAGAATTGGAGGGCTTTCTGGCACACTGTGAGAATAATCCGTTTGGTATCTCATTCACACATGTACTAGACAAAGACTCACTGGTATTCCTAGATTTGGAGTTGAGGGCTGATGACAGTGGCAAGATTTTTTCGAAAACCCACTTCAAACCAAGTGCGGGAAATTCATACCTACATGCCCACAGTCACCATCATCCAAGATGGATCAAAAATGTCCCATTTGGCCAGTTTTGCCGAATTAAGTGGACCTGCACTCACAAAAGGGACTATGAGGATCAAAGTCTGATTTTGAGAGAAAAATTCAAGGAGAAGGGGTATGAAGAAGCACATAGCGAGGAAGCTTTCCAAAAATACTTACAACTGTACGAGGAGGATGGACCAAAAAGTGATGAAATCGCGAAGCCAGCTAAGAATGAAATGAAACGCCAATGGTACGGTTTTGTACTAGATACAACAATAGAGTCCCTACGATACAGAAAATCTTTCAAAAGAACTGGAAGATTCTGGCATCAGACCCCTTTTTAAAGACCTGCCTCCCGCCCCACCCAAATCTAGTTTTTAGAAGGCCTAAAGATTTGAGGAGCATCATCGCCCCGAGTAGAGTTAAAGTGGAGGTTCCCCTAAAAATAAACTTTTTACATTGCATTTCCCACATTAATGACAATTAGAATTGTCTGGTTTTATTAAAAAAAAACGTCCGTAAGTACCGTTTGCTATATGCGTTCTCACCGCCACTTCCGGGTACGATGGTGGGGATGGGCGTTCCTAATTGATGGACAGGCATCCGACCGACGCATACATCGCGTCACGAAAAAAACCAAACGTGCGGCTCTATACGGCGCATGCGCACCGACGTTCGGCTTCTTTCGGCATCTTGTGACGCGATGTATGCGTCGGTCGGATGCCTGTCCATCAATTAGGAACGCCCATCCCCACCATCGTACCCGGAAGTGGCGGTGAGAACGCATATAGCAAACGGTACTTACGGACGTTTTTTTTTTATAAAACCAGTCGATTCTAATTGTCATTAATGTGGGAAATGCAATGTTAAAAGTTTATTTTTAGGGGAACCACCCCTTTAAGAAAAGCAAAAGTAAGGGATTAGATGGCCCCTGGACCACAATCTTTGACCAAAAGGGCAGTTATAGATGTGGAGTGCGCACACATGTGCCACAGGAAAAAAGCTGTCACGGGGACTGATTGAAGATGTCACACGATAAAGCAATTTATCAATTGTGGCATTTCATATGTTATATATGGCATCTTGTGCCCATGTGGTCTTCTGTATATAGGTCGAAAATCACGACAAATGAGGACCAGGATGAATGAGCATAAGAGCAGCATTCTAACAAAAAAGGATACATGCTCAGTGCCTAGACCAGTGGTTCTCAACCTTGTTGGAGGTACTGAACCCCACCAGTTTCATATGCGCATTCACCGAACCCTTCTTAATTGGAAAAATAAAATATGATTTTTTCAAATTCAAAACATAGGTATATATTTAGGTATATATTTATACATAGGTGCACAAAATGAACAAAACCATTAAAGAACAAAACCATTAAGAACAAAGAACAAAACCATGATTAAAACATGATTTTCACACGAAAACATAATAATGAATATTTACTGCAAATCAGTGTGGCTGCGTCTGATGGGCACAGTGGCTGCGTCTGATGGGCACAGTGGCTGCGTTTGATGGGCACAATGGCTGCATGTGATGGGCACAGTGGCGACAATTGATGGCACAGAGGCTGCATGTGATGGCATAGTGAGGCTGCAATTTATATATATATATATATATATATATATATATATATATATATATATATATATTATTTTTTTTTGCTAGTCAGAGAAGGCTCATTTAAAATAACACAAAAACATTTTTTTCTCTACCATTTTATATTAATAAAGTGCTGGTCACCTCACCTCAGTCAGCCTCCTCCCCTCCCCCCAATCCAGCCATTTATCTATATGCTCTTAACAGGTTCTACTTACTTTTAAACAAGTTCAGTAGTCTTTTTTAGCACACTGTCTGCTAGGTTCAAATTCCACTAGTCAAGCAGGCTTCTCAAGACTAGTCCTTGTTTCTCTAACTCGTCACAGGCAGCGCCGACACACAGCTCTCTGCGCACGCTCCGAGTCCCCCCCTTCCGGCCGTGAGTGGAGTGACGTCCCAGATGCAGGAGTGCACTCGGCACACAATTTGTACAGTGCCGCTGGCCACGGCAGAGCTTCACCTGCAGCTGCGCCCCCCTCCTATACAAAATAGTATCGCCCAGGGCACCCGTCCACCCCTGCCTTGCACCGGCGGCCCTGTGTGACCTCCGCCGAACCCCCAAGACTCACTCACCGAACCCCTGGGGTTCGATCGAACCCAGGTTAAGAATCACTGACCTAGACACTTTAAAGCGGGGGTTCACCCTATCGACGGGAATTTTTTTTTTTTTTTATTTTACCTTAAAATCAGGCATTGTAGCGCGAGCTACAGTATGCCTGTCCCGAATTTTTTACCGCCGTACTCACCTTGTAGTCGTCCATCGAAGATTCCGGGGAATGGGCGTGCCTATGGAGACGGAGGATGATTGACGGCCGGCTCTGGCGCGTCACGCTTCTCCGGAAATAGCCGAAATAGGCTTGGTCTTCACGACGCGTGCGCATAGCCTGTGCGCAGGCGCCGTGAAGAGCCGAGACCTACTCCGGCTGTCTTCGGGGAGAGTGACGTGCCAGGGCCGGCCATCAATCATCCTCCCTCTCCATAGGCACGCCCATTCCCCGCGGGAGCCGGAATCTACGATGGACGACTACAAGGTGAGTACGGGGTTAAAAAAATCGGGACAGGCATACTGTAGCTCGCGCTACAATGCCTGTCTCGATGGTAAAATGTGTCGGGGGGGGGGGGTGAACTACCGCTTTAAGGAAGTCCACGACAGCAAAGTGGACGGTCTTAAAGTGTTTGGCATAGAAGCCATTCTAAGTACTCTGGACAGTGGTAAGAAATACCAAATTCTTTGTAAGAGAGAGGCCTTTTGGATTTTCACCTTGGGTACCATGGCCCCGCAAGGTTTGAATGAAGAGATAGAGCTACACAATATAGTGTGATCAAACACATTAGAGTAACAGGGAGCACATAGAAATGAAGTGTGGCCATTGGTCCTGGCTTACCTGGTATGAGGCTGTTTTGCCTCCCAGACCATGGCCATACCTCATTCCAAGGGGGGTGCTGCTTGTGTTAGGCCTGATGGCTGCCAACATGTCATGCTGGGCACGATGGAGCTGCTTACCATCGGGCCCAAGAGGGTCCTTTATGGAGCCATCCCTTATGGTAAGGAGCTTTGTGTATTTACTAGAATAATGTGGAGGGAGGTTGTAACAATTTTATTACCCCATTGTGCCTCATTGGGTTTATGTAGGTGGTCAGTAGTCTCCTTACAGAGCCGTGATGCCTCGGATCTACGCACGAGATATGCGGGTCTGGTACGCAGTGGGTTATAGTAAAATGTGGATTTTTAACACTAGCATTAGTACTACTACTGTGATTTTATTACTTCATAATATATTATATAGGGCCTATCATATGTGCATATTCTCATATTACTAATTATTTATTGATTATTTACTTTTTTGTTTTTATATATTTATGTTGCATATACGTGCACATATGATCATGAATATGCATGGGGAGAGATGTACATATATATGTGTATATGTATGTATGTGCGTTTATCTATGCATTTTTATGTGGTTTGAATTTTTAATCTATACCTACAACTAGATCATATGGCCACACTAGACCATTATTATTATTATTATTACTAACCTTATATATTTTCTGCCTAGGTCTGGTAGAGCAGCAAAAGTTGGGCCATCAAAATATGTCATATTAATCTAGTGTAGGATACCATTTGATCTAGCTTGACTACAATTGTATGTTTTTACAGGTTTTATATGTATGTTCGTGTATGTATTCCCATATGCATACACTATATGTATGTGGGCGTATATATATATATATATATATATATATATATATATATATATATGGAGATATGTGCACCTAACCCATCGCATATATTTTCGGGGTTTTGCACGTATGAGCATGTGTAGAGAAAGCATTCAGAGACCGTGGTGCTGGGGTTCCCGCATCTTGTCAGACAATTCCCCATTTTCACCACTAGAGGGAGTACTGCAGTCTAAGATACTAGGTAATCTCCCTTTGGCAATATAGGTATGGGCTATATTAATAATTTTTAGAGTAGCAATGGCCAGCTTGTGTTTAGCCCCATCCCCCCCCACCCATAATAACGTATCTGGGCGTCTTGTTTTTGTGTACCATACGCGGTAAAACATCTGGATAAACTAGAGGGAGTGGGTAGAACACACACACACCCGCCCTTCCGGTTTTGCGGCAGGAACAAGCGCTGCGCGCTGTGCGCCGCATTTTGTGCGCATGCGCACGAGAGGAAGTGACGTTCCAGCCCATCCATGGCGAGGGCTGGAACGCATCTACTTCCTGCTAAAGTGCACGCCTATGGGGAGAGAGGAGGATGCTGTATGTGGGGTTTGGCCGTGGCGCAACCACAAGGAAGAGGACTGCAATCCCCTGCTCGGCAAGGTGAGCTATATGTGTATGTGTATCAGCTACATGCAATGGCCTGATCACTGGTCCAGTGCCCTGGCCTTCCCACCCCCTGGTAATAGGCAGAAAAGTGGGTGTCGCCATACACACGCATATTTCCATCTATGCACATGTACATTTATGCAATTATTCCAAAAGGGCTCTCATTAACCAATAGGGTTGACTCTTGTGAGAGACACATCCACGCAACTGTCTCGCAGTAGGGGGACTCCCCGGCCACACCCTATGGGACAGGAGTGGCAAAGGCGAAATGGGCGGGTCTGGCAAGTGGGAGATGGCCTATGGTCCGGGCACCTCTGCACATGCCCATGTGTGTATAAATACCTGACGGTTTCAGTATGAGGGGGCAACTACAGACCACCAAGGCTCTGAGGAAAGGGGCACACCCCTGAAACGCGTCAGCAATACCACCGGTCAGATACTACTTGATCTGTGTTGTCACCGTGTTCTTCTGGCGTTGCTGCGTACCAGCTGTACTGTTTGTCAAAGCGCGTTTTACAACTCATTTTGTGAGTATAACCATTGTTTTAATACATTTAATAAAACCTTTTTATACAGTATCACACTAGGTTGGTGCGCCCTCCTTGATTTTCTCTTTTTCACCTCTATGCCTGGCCTGTATAAGCAAATATAATCACTGAGGACAATCTTTATCAGATAGCTCGAACTCACCAATACCGATTCTATTTGCAGAAGTTGCTTTAATCCAAAACATCAGAATACATCAGATGACAGGTTACAGCAGATGAACAGGTTGTAGTATTGTGCAGTCAAAAGATGATACTGTCTGTAGCTTACTTATGCAGAATACATGTGCCCATGTTACATGAGGCCTGTTAAGCTGTGTCCATTAGACAGGAAGTACCAAACTCAACAAGAAGGGTGGAGCATTACACAGAAAGGAAGTGTGTCATAGATCAGACAAAAGAAATACAGAAAACTGTGCATTACCACAAAAGGTCACTAGATGGCAGCATGTAAACAAAACATAAAGTACATAGAAAATGGTTGAGAAACAATATGTATATATAACAAATCATATGCCTATTGGGCAGCACACTCCCCGTCTGGCATTGTAAATGTCACTATATACATCAGAACGGTGCAACGATGCAACTGCAATCAACAAACAGTGTAATTTGCCTTGATGTCTTGAAAATCTGAAAGACATAAAAGAACATGCATATATATGCAATAATAATAACTGCAATAAGGCATAAAGAAGTGTCACTTAAAGATCAAGGCACATTCTTCTTGAAGTCACAAGTAGGATCCAGCAGCGTAAGCAAACAAGTTTATAGGTCTGATGAAAGTCTCTACGGTCCCTTGTCTTGAAACCTTTACCTCCACTTTGCGTACCTTACCGTCATCACTAGAAATGCTCTGTACAATAAGTTCCATAGGCCATTCGATTCTTTCAGCTTGCTGATCCTTAAGCAGAACAAGGTCTCCAACTTGGAGGTTAGGGTACAGGTCAGTGGCAAAGGTCTTGACTTCAGGACGAATCTCTGGATCTTTGTCAGGTTCTAGAAGACTGAAGACATCAGCTGTGGTTTCCTCTGAATGACCCAGCAGGAATTCAGGACCTGTTATCCAGACATCGGGGCAGTGTTTACTGCATGTATCTCCTTAACCATGTAGGTTAAGGAGATATTTCTTGCACCTACAGGTAAGCCTTAATCTAGGCTTACCTGTAGGTGCAATTTGTCACAGTGGCTTTACAAGCACTTTAAGTGAGAATGGTCATATGCAGCCTCTGGAGTAGAAATTTCTTCCCTTTCGTCTGGTATCTGGTCACACTCAACTAACATTGGTAGGGGTATGCCCTCTCCCATATTGATATGAGAGACCATGAACCCATATGCCCTTCTGCCGAAGGTCTCTTCACGACCGGAACAGGTTCTGAGAGTATACAGTTATGCATGTCCATCTATACCAAAGATCTCAATAAATTTAGGCTTAACCAGGGGTCTGTTGCTCTGTTCATCTATTATGGCATAAATCCTAATAGCTTCCTCAGGTTGGCTCTTTGTGTATACCTTGACTAGGCATATCTTAGCACAGTATTTATGATCCAAGCCTTCTCCACAGACTTCTGTGCATGAAGAGGAAACATTAGTTGTGGCTAGAGCATGACCTTGTTGCTCCCTGCCATGATTTGAGACAGGACTGGGGATAGGAGGCTGCTGAGAATTGTCTGAGGGTGGGCCCGGATGCATGACTGCAACATGTCTGTCGCTACTGCATTCTGTGCACTTGATGACAACTATACAGTCTTTAGTAAAATGTCCATAACAAGCACAGCACCTGTAGCATATTCCAAGCTTCTGAAGAATCTCCATGCGCTCTTGTAACGTCTTTGCCCTAAGCCCACATTTCTTTAGGGGGTGAGGCTTCTTGTGAATAGGGCACTGACGATTACGGTCTTTATCTCTGTAACCCGAATCGCTCAGGTGAGCAGGAGAGGATACGGGTGGTGTGATGTCTGTCTTTTTAACAGATATTGCTCTATTAAAGTCTCTTAGCTGCTGTGTTATCATACCTTGATGAAAATGATGATAATGATGATGAAGCAGGCAAGTTGGGTTCACTGAAGCTGGGATAGTTTCTCATCCAGGCTTGATCACTGATGAATCTGCAAAAATATGCGAATGGAGGAAAAGATACGTTATAGTCTCTTTTGTACCTTGAGCTGTTGTGCCCATTTCTCTTGCAGGTCGAATGGCAGTTTAGACACCACTGGATTGACACCATGAGCAGTGTCCAGGAAGCTTAGGCCAGGTAGACGTGGGTCTGTCTTTGCCAACTCCAGCTCCATGAGAAGGTCACTCAGATCTTGGAGCTTGCGATAGTCTTTGTTCCCGGATTGCAGAAACGCACTTAGGGTTTCCACCTGTCCGGTTTGTGAGACATATCTCTGGCCGCCTGTAACGCGGGCAGTGTCTCACTCGACATTTCCGCTCCTGCCGGCTAAAATTCCTTTGGCTTCAGACAAGACATGGAGGTGGAGGCAGAGCTAGGTGCTCTGGCTACAGACGGCACACGGAGGTGAAGGTGGAGGCGAAGCCGGTTGCTATCTGGCTGCAGACAGGACACAGAGGTGGAGGCGGAGCCGGGTGCTCTGGATGCAGATGGGACATGGAATCATACAATGATTCCATTAACACATACACTGCATATATAATTTGAGGAAACGATGCTTATAAAATAGTTTACCATTTGCCAAAAAAAAAATGTCCCTGGATTTCATTTTAAAAATCTAATCATCTTACATTCAGGTGAAAAAACATGAGGCTTTACAACCCCTTTAACATGCTATTTATATAGACAGAAGTTCAACAACCATCTCTCTTAGAAGTATGTGTTTGGTGGTTCTGCCACTGGGTGGTGCTGTAGGGTTAATTTATGCTCAACCTTCCTTTTTTCATTTTGGGCATGTCTTTATTTTGTACCTTACACCTTTTGTAGTTGTAGCGCCCTGCTCCTATTGAGTAGGCGATATATGTAAATTTAGAGTTATCTAAGCTGTAGTTAGCTGAGAGGGATTGTGTTTTTTGTTCCAGTTCAGCTGTGTTGTGCATTTTTCCACTTGACCGTGGGTGTCGCTGTCATTTTAGGTCAAGGTTGGAAATTCAGCGGGCTGGATCTATTGAGTGTTCTTTCCCCAGAGACAAGCCAGTGGGAGTGTTCCTGTTGTTGGGCATTCTGGGAGAGAGTACTTCAGGTAAGGTGACCAGATTTTTAAAATGAAATCCGGGGACATATATTTTTTTTTACTAGTAATCAGCGACTCTCTGCCCATCGCCGCTGCCGCCCACCTTACAGCCTGTCAAGTCTTACTCTCTGGGTCCTGGCTACTACTGGGTGGGGAGTGGAGGAAGATCACTCCACCAGGGAAGGCAAGGAGATAGGTCTCGTACACTCGACCGAGGAACTCGTCGTAAATTAAACATTGTTTTCCTCGACGAGTTCCTTGTTAGGCTTGTCGAGAATCTTGACAAGCTTTATTTACGTACACACTGTCAAGACAAAATCACGTCGTTCTCAAATGTGGTGACATACAAAACAGGTATGACGGCACTATAAAGAGGAAGTTTGATTCCACTGGCACCACCCTTGGGGCTGCTTTTGCTAATCTCATGTTACTGCGTGTTAAGTAAAAGTTTGGTGAGAGACGATTCGCACTTTTCAGACTGTTACAGCGTGACAAATGTGCTATCTCCATTACAAACCCTACTTTTACCGAAGGCACGCTTCCATCTCATAATTTATTCTGAGCATGCGCAGGTTTCTAAGCATACACATGAACGTGTTTCTCGTCGTAAACCAGCCCGACAAGGAACACGACAAGGAAATTGAGACTCCCGACGAGGAAAAAGAGAACCTGTTCTCTTTTTTTCTCGTCGATTTCCACAACAGTTTTCTCGATGAAAAACATACACACGACCAGTTTCCTCGGCAAAAAAGCTCTGCCACCAAGTTTCTTAATGGATTCTGTCGAGGAAAACGGTTGTGTGTACGAGGCCATAGGCAGGTGGCTGGCCAGAACGTAAGCCAAGGCAGAAGAGGATGCAAAAGGGAGCGGAATGGGCATGCACCCAAAACTGAAGAAATATTCCTTCCGATCTGACCAGCACATGATCATCAGAAAGGGGCACAAATAATAAAAAAAATACGAACGTGGTGACGTTATCGACTACGACGAGCATGTGCTCATCACATTCAATGCCGTCGCCGCCATCTTGCTTCACTCTACCTATGCCTTGGAAGCTACCGCGCATGCGTCAAAGTCATTTCCATGGAGAGGTAAGTATACACACGCTCGGGTTTTTCGGCAGGAAAACACTGCAGAGAATCTCACGACGAGAAAATAGAGAGCAGGTTCTCTATGTTTCTGGTCGAGATTCTGGGCAGTTTTCTTGGTGAGAAACCTCAAAGCCCCGTACACACGCACGGCAAGAAAGCTCTGCCAGCAGTTTTCTTGCCGTTTCTTGCCCAGAAAACCATGTGTGTGTACGAGGCTTAAGTGTTTGGTGCAGACTTTTGTGGACAACTCTCCAATGTGGACCCCTAGTGCTGATGGTGAACAGTAAGGTAAAGGCAGGCCCAAAATTTTATCCAGCAGCTCCTACGGGGGTATCGATACATAGTCTACATTAATGGTCATTTCAACTTTTGTAGTCTACCCTAATGTTTCATACCATTAAAACTTTTTGGACACATGGTTTTAATTTAACACTTAGGCCCCTTTCACACTGAGGAGTTTTTTAGGTGTTACAGCGCTAAAAATAGCGCTGCTATACCTCCTGAAAAACTCCTGCCCAGCCTTCTCAATGTGAAAGCCCGAGGATTCTATAATACATATCCCACATTTATAAAAAAAATAATACGATTTCTTCATCAATTTAGGCCAATATGTATTCTTCTACATATTTTGGGTAAAAAAAAAAATCGGAATAAGCGTATATTGGTTGGTATACGCAAATGTTATAGCATCTACAAAATTGGGAATAGATTTATGGCATTTTTTTTATTATTCTTTTTTTTACTAGTAATGGGGGGTGTCAGGTCGGTGCCCCTCCGCTACTGAAGCGTTGACAGCGCCGCAGGGGCGGGTTTAGGCGGCGGCAGATATGCGCACGGAGAGGCAGATACAGTGGTGATTCAAGAGGGGGGTGCAGGGTGACACGCTGCACCAACCATCCCCTTCTTTTGCGGCAGTGGGCCCGGATCGGATGTCACACAGGCACAGCCGAGCAGAGTGAAGCTGCCTCCCCCTCCTCCCTGTTTATGTGTACACAGGGGAAGAAGACCTTCTGTGCATGTGCCGCCGCTGCACTGATCTGAGGTACTGAATGGAGGGGGGGGTCTGCACTAAAGGGAGGGTGTCTGCACTGAAGAGCAGGGGGTCTGTATAACATGCAGGGGGTCCAGAGCTGTGAGGGGCTGTGTAATGTAAAGGGGTCCAGAGGTGCAAGGTGCTGTGTAATGTAAAGGGGTCCATAGATGCAGGGTGCTGTGTAATGTAAAGGAGTCCAGGGTGCTATGTAATGTAAAGGGGTCCATAGATGCAGGGTGCTGTGTAATGTAAAGGGCTTCAGAGGTGCAGGGTGCTGTGTAATGTAAAGGGGTCCAGAGATGCAGGGTGCTGTGTAATGTAAAGAGGTCCAGAGGTTTAGGGCCTGTGTAATGTAAAGGGGTCCAGAGATGCAGGGTGCTGTGTAATGTAAAGGGGTCCAGAGGTGCAGAGGGCTGTGTAATGTAAAGGGGTCCAGAGGTGCAGGGTGCTGTGTAATGTAAAGGGGTCCAGAGGTGCAGGGAGCTGTGTAATGTAAAGGGGTCCAGAGATGCAGGGTGCTGTGTAATGTAAAGGGGTCCAGAGATGCAGGGGGCTGTGTAATGTAAAGGGGTCCAGAGTTGCAGGGTGATGTGTAATGTAAAGGGGTGCAGGGGGCTGTGTAATGTAAAAGGGTCCCGAGGTGCAGTTGTGGAGAGGGGGTACACAGTATTAACAAGAGTAAGAGATATTGCAGGGGGCACAGTGGGGTGTTTTTACATTTTAACGTTGGGGGGGGGGGGGGGGCCAGATGCTCTAGGTACGCCCCTGGCCCTTACTACTGCAGGGGTGGATCAGACCGATTTGTTGGATTTTACATTATTCGCAGTGACAATATTTATTGCTCCACCTTCACATATACATCCTTAGCAAATTCTTTCCACCTACTGTATAATTTTGTAACCTTTTTGCTGTGTTGTTATGCATGCTATAACCTTGCACAATGTTAGGTTATCTACAGAAGAGACAAGAAAAGTGATTATGTAATACAAAGGTTAAGGTCATACAGGTAATCATGAGAGTTGAATGCCTTCTTACCTTTACCTTCATTTCCATAAACAAAGAATTGGATGGTTGTCAGACTGATGACATCGGGTGTACTATCCCCAAATCACAAAACATATCTGTTATCAGACAGCATCATCCTCAGTGATATAGTGAATCCACAGTAATTATTTATACTGCAGTTTACTGAAGAACGACAAGAACGACATGGATTACAGTTAGTTATTATGGCTATTGGACTTAGCACTTTGCCCCTTGTCCTGTTTTATAGAACTGGCCCATAAGTTTCACCCAGAACCTAAATGAAACAATTAAAAAAGATTTTATGGTCCTGTAAATGTTTGTATTAGATGTATTGTACAATTAAATGTATTCATCCTAATGCACTGTGCTAAAGGCAAAACGTCTACAGTGGAACCTTGGATTACGAGCATAATCCGTTCCAGGAGAATGCTCATAATCCAAAGCACTCGCATATCAAAGCGAGTTTCCCCATAGAAGTCAATGGAAGCGAAAATAATTTGTTCCGCATTGACTGCTATGGCATGCAATACTGCATGTGGCCAGAGGTGGGTGGCGCCGGAGAGCCTCGGAAAGGCTCAGGGACAGCTCGACTGAACTCGGAAAACTTAAGAAATGGTCGGGAACTGAGTATTTTCGAGTATTTATGTACTGCCCCGATCGGCTCTGACGCCCCCCCCCCCCCCACCTCAGGCCAAATGTGGTACTGCACACCGCTGTGGCTTGAATCCTGCTCGTTTTGGTTCAGCTCTGACACATGAACTCTGTGTATATTCCTATCTGTGAACCTTCTGACCCGCTGACCTCATGTCAAACCTTGGACACTGGAGCTGCGTCAAAAACCTGACATTCAAGATTCCTTAGGTCATTCTCATATTGGCTGACCAGAAATATCCAGGAAAGCTCAGCTTTAGAGTGAAGAATTATGTCTTATCAATTGAACAAGGTCATTCACTCATACCTAATTACTATGATTAATCATAAAACCAAATATGTTTTGCAAGCTTGCCATGAATTATGAATTGCCAAATTATGAATTTGAAATAATATTCTAACAGTCTGTGTGAAAGTTATAGAGTCTACAAACTATGGTACAGTGCATCCGGAAAATATTCACAGCGCTTCACTTTTTCCACATTTTGCTATGTTACAGCCTTGGCCCCTTTCACACAGGGTGGATCAGTAATGATCCGCCCCGTGAACCTCCGCTTGCTCAGCGGGGATCGCTCCGTTGATCCCCGCTGAGCCGGCGGATGACAGGGCAGTCCCCGCACACTGTGCAGGGACCGCCCTGTCTTTTCTCCGCTTTCCCCTATGGGGGGATCGGATGAACACGGACCGTATAAATAAAAAAATAAAAATTTACTTAAAGCAGTGTTTCACCCTAAAAACAAATTTCTAGCATGCCATCAAGCATACTAGCGCGATCTACAGTACAACTTTCTTTTATTTTTTGGCGCCGTACTTACAGTTTACTGCCGTAGTGACGTTTCAGACTCCCCGCGGGGAATGGGCGTTCCTATGCACAGGGAAGATGATTGACGGCCGGCTATGGCGCGTTACGCTCCCCGAAGATAGCCGAAATAGGACTTGCCTCTTCACGGCGCTATACGGCGCCTGCGCACAGACATCGGAGCTGACTGCACAGTCGCCGTGAAGAGGCAAGTCCTATTTCGGCTATCTTCGGGGAGCGTGACGCGCCATAGCCGGCCGTCAATCATCTTCCCTGTGCATAGGAACGCCCATTCCCCGCGGGGAGTCGGAAACTTCATTACGGCAGTAAGCAGTGAGTACGGCGCCAAAAAATAAAAGAAAGGTGTACTGTAGATCGCGCTAGTATGCTTGATGGCATGCTAGAAAAAAAAACTTTTTTTTTAGGGTGAACCCCCGCTTTAGGCATTCATAAGTAAAGAGAAAGGAATGGCCGCACACCACAACAGAAGCCTTTAAAATAATCTGTCCATAGGACAACTATAGGCGTGCTCTCCACAAATCTGCCCTTTATGGAAGAGTGGCAAGAAAAAAGACATTGTTGAACGAAAGCCATAAGAAGTCCCATTTGTAGTTTGTGAGAAGCCATGTGGGGGACACAGCAAACATGTGGAAGAAGGTGCTCTGGTCAGATAAGACCAAAATTAAACTTTTTGGCCTTAAAGCAAAACGCTATGTGTGGCAGAAAACTAACACAGCACATCACCCTGAACACACCATCCCCACCGTGAAACATGGTGGTGGCAGCATCCTGTTGTCGGGATGCTTTTTCTTCAGCAGGTGCAGGGAAGCTGGATGGAGCCAATTATAGGACAATCTTAGGCCTCTTACAGACGAGGGGACAGTTTTCAGCGGGACCGTTTTCAGCGGACATGTCCCCTCAGAGATTTCTGTCTGATGGCTGTACACACCATCAGACAGGAATCCGCGCGGACAGACAGCGCGGTGACGTGCGCGACGCTGGAAGGTCAATGCTTCCACGCATGCGTCAAAGTGATTCGACGCATGCAAGGGATGGCGGCCGGTCGGACATGTACGGTGAGTCTGTACAGACGACCGAACATGTCCGACAGACAGGATTCCAGCGGACATGTTTCTTAGCATGCTAAGAAACATTTATCCGCTCGAAAACGGTCGGGTGGACAAATGTCCGCTGGAAACCTGTCCGGTCGGCTGTACACACGACCGAACATGTCTGCTGAAACTGGTCCGCGGACCAGTTTCAGCAGACATGTTCGGTCGTCTGTACGAGGCCTTAGAAGAAAACCTGTTAGAGTCTGCAAAAGACTTGAGACTGCGGCAGAGGTTCACCTTCCAGCAGGACAATGGCCCTAAACATACAGCCAGAGCTACAATAGAATGGTTTAGATCAAAGTATATTCATGTGTTAAGGCCCGTACACACGGTCTGACTTTTTGCCAACGAACTTCAAAATCTGCAAGTTTTCAGATTTGTCTGATCGTGTGTACACTCCATCGGACCAACTTTTTCGGGTTTCATCGGACAAAAAGTTTGGTCTGCAATCGGACAAACTTTTCGACAACAAAAGTCTGATGGTGCCTTGTCCGACCGTGTGTACAGCAAGCCATCGGACTTTTGTACAAAGTGCAAATACGCATGCTCAGAATCAATGTTAAAATCAACCAACAATAGCAGAAGTTAACGAAAGGGTGGCGGTAAAGAGCAGAAAAAACGATGGTTTTCTCAGTTAAAGTTGATGGGGTTATGTTATTAGAAAATGGAAAAAGAGTAAGATGGCTATGCTTGTCGGATACTGTGTACGTGTTGTACTATAATGACTCTGAGTTTGTCTGAAATACCTTCTGACCCATGAGATGTGAAAATATGTACTGTATTATGCTGTTTTGTTATGCTATGGACATGTACAATAAAATTTACACTTTAAAAAAAAAAAAGAGCAGAAAAACCACGTGATGTTGGGAAAGTTTTAGAAAAGTTTGCAGAAAAGTCCAAGCGTGTGTATGCTATGGGTGTGACCGGACAACTCCCTTCGGACAAAAATCCAAGGGAAAGTTTGTTGGATGTCCGACCGTGTGTACGAGGCTTTAGAATACTTAGTCAAGGTCCAGAGCCAGACCTAAATCCAATTGAGAATCTGTGGCAAGGCTTGAAAATGGGTGTTCAGTAGCTTTCCATCCAATCTGACAGAGCTTGAGCTATTTTGCACAGAAGAATGGGCAAAAATGTCCCTCTCTAGATGTGCAAAGCTGGTAGAGACATCCCCAAAAAGACTTGCAGCTGTAATTGCAGTAAGAGGCGGTTCTACAAAGTATTGACTCAGGGGGGCTGAATACAAATACACTCCACACTTTTCACATATTGTAGCTCCATGTCGGACTGCTGGCAGGAAACGCTGCTTTAAAAACTTGATTTTTATCAGCGTTTTGCATTGCCGTCAATGCACGTTTAGCGGCGCTAGCTTTTAGCCGTGTTTCTCTGCCTCTATTCAAAATGAATGGTTCCCTATAGGAGCCTATTGATTTGAATAGAAGTCGCACCAGAAGTTGGATTATCATGATCCGACTTGCTGTGCCACTTATGCGCTGAGTATGAAGGAGAACCCCGCCAAAATGAAAAAAAAAATGGTGTGGGGCTCCCCCCTCAGATGATATCTGACCCTTCGGTCTGGTATGGATTTTAAGGGGAACCCCCTACGCCAAAAAAAAACCGCTTGGGATTCCCCCCAAAATCCATACCAGACCCTTATCCGCGCACGCAGCCCGGCTGGTCAGGAAAGGGGGTGGGGTGGGGAGGCTTAACGCTCTTTTACAGCATTAACCCTCATTTAACACCTTTTACCGGCGTCTGGCATTTCCAGGACTGCTCATGAACGCGATTTTAGGGCGTTCAGAAAACAGCCCATGAACTCCACTGCTGATTATCGTCCAAAAATGTCCATGTGTGCATGGACACATAGGATAACATAGTGGAGTTCATGGGCTTTTAGAAACAAAAGCCCAAACACCAAAAAATGGCCGTTTATGAGCTCCAGTGTGCATGGAGCCTGATTTGTACAAAATGTTGAAAACCATTTATCATTTTCCTTACACTTCACAATTATGTGCCACTTTGTGTTGGTCTATCATATAAAATTCATGTTTTTGGTTGTAACATGAACAAAATGTGGGAAATTTCAAGGGGTATGAATATTTATAGTCACTGTACCCATCAATTGCTGACACTGTACCCATCAATTTCCCCCAGTGTGCCCCATCAAATGCTGACAGTGTGCCCCATCAGATGCTGCCAGTGTGCCCAACAATTGCCACTACTGTGCCCCATCAGATGGTGCCAGTGTGCCCATCAATTGCCGATACTCTTCCCCATCAGATGCTGCCAGTTTACCCATCAATTGCTGCCAGTGTGCCGATCAATTGCCGCTACTGTGCCCCATCAGATGCTGCCAGTGTGCCCATCAATTGCCTCTACTTTCCCCCATCACATTCTGCCAGTGTGCCCATCAAATGCTGCCAGTGTGCCCCATCAGATGCTGCCAGTGTGCCCATCAATTGCCACTACTGTGCCCCATCAGATGCTGCTAGTTTACCCATCAATTGCTGCCAGTGTGCCGATCAATTGCCACTACTGTGCCCCATCAGATGCTGCCAGTGTGCCCATCAATTGCCTCTACTGTGCCCCATCAGATGCTGCCAGTGTGCCCAACAATTGCCTCTACTGTGCCCCATCAGGTGGCAGTCTCCTGCACGTCCTCCATGTCTTCTTCTGTCCTCTCTTAGGCGTCCAATCACAGTGCCTGGCATTTCAGCCAATCAAGTGACCGGTAATAGACCCGACAACCCGATTGGCTGAGAGGCGGATTCAATGTTAGCAAAGCAAATTCCTTCGCTTTGCTAACACACAGCTGAGTGAACAGCGAATGCCCAGCATGGCGATCGCTGTTCACGTTTTTGGGCACCTATTAGAGCCTATGGCTCTAACCAAGCACTTCCAAAAAACACCCCCGCCGGTGTAATTCAGGTGCCCGGCGCCCGAAAAGGGGCAGGACACCTGAACAGGGGGTGTCAGCAGCGACCATAGATAGATTCATGCATTGCATGAATCTATCTATGGTGATTAGGGATGATCTCCGGCGTGTTCGCACAGTCCACATGCAGAGCCCGCCAGGAAGTCTGCACCGCACTGTGCTAATCACAGGCAGGGAGACATTGTCCCGATGCGCGGCTGCAGAAAACAGAAAATGTCTCCCTGCCTGTGATTAGCGCAGCACCGTGCAGACTTCCTGGCGGGCTCTGCACGTGGACTGTGCGAACACGCCAGAGCTCATCCCTAATAGTGATTAGAGTGGTGCCAGGCGAGAGGGGGCGGAGCTCCAGCGCCCTTTATGGACGCACCGCCACTGACTGTGCTAATAAAAAGCACTCAACGCCCGACTGGGAGGTAAATATTCTCCTTGGAGCGATAGGTCACCTACTCTACAGAATCCAGGTGTAACAATAATCAGCACCCTGTGCTAGTGAAAAGCACACAATGCCGAACGGCGATGTAGATCTTCTCCTTGGATCGATCATACACAAACACGCCACAGCCTCCAGGTATAACGATAGCTGATGAGCTCAGTCACATGAAGGAAATAAACAGAGCTGGGTTTTCTTGCATGTTTTTAGGACTTGAGGGGGGGGGGGGGGGACTCTGGATGATCTATGTACATTGCAAAGAATGTAACAAACTTTGTAGCAGCTGCAGGCATCATCCCGGTACCGTTTTTTAGATCAGCTTTCCAGGGATAACAACCGATGTGGCTTAAAGAGGAAGTAAACCCAGGTATAAAATAAAAACACCACCTGCAAGACAAAGGCATAATGAGCTAGTATGCATGGCTCATTATGTAATACTCGCCTCCGATCGGAGCCACTTTAAAGACGCTCGGTTGTTATCCCATGAGGAGTGGGAGGGGACATTTCCCCCTCCCGCCGCCTCCCACCGCTCTTACCGGGCCTTCCGTCCCACCGGGAGACCCGATCCGCAATGCACCACTTCCGGTGCCTAGAAACAGACTGGAACAAAGCCGTTAACAGCTTAGTTCCAGTCTCCTGAATAGGGATGAGCTCCGGCGTGTTCGCACAGTTCACGTGCAGAGCCCGCCAGGAAGTGTGCACGGCGCTGCGCTAATCACAGGCAGGGAGACATTTCCCGATCTCTGCAGCCGCGCATCGAGACAAAGTCTCCCTGCCTGTGATTAGCACAGCGCTGTGCAGACTTCCTGGCGGGCTCTACATGTGGACTGTGCGAACACGCAGTAAAGAACCCTCTACGTAGTGTAGCGGGGTCATCCTGCCAGTCCAGTGGCAGTTCCTCCCCCCCCCCCCCCCCCCGCTGGAACTTTACCTACGCCTGTAAATATGTTGGATACCTTTACACAAGTTATGCATCGCGGGACTGCAAGTAGCAGGAGATATTGACTCCACTAACTCGTAGGAGAAATGGACTACATTTCCCGCAATGCTTTGGCCTTCAGGAAGATGTGACGTTTAGCTCGGACCGTTGAGAGAGGTTACTTAAGGAAGGGGAGTGGCGCCTTTTGGCTCTCTCTGGACCAGCCTTCTCTCCTGTGCGGAGCTGCAGACGGAGACAGCTGCACGTCTGGGCCAGAAGCCTGGGCCTAGATTTGCTGAGAGACCAGCCATCCAGACGGAAGCAAGATCCCAGCACCACGCCAGCATTCCCGGAGTTGAAGAGGCAGCCCAGCTGATAACTGTAGCAGGGGGACGCTCTCGTACGGGATTCCGTGTGTCTCGGAGCAGCATCTCATCAGCTCACTCTAATTCCTGAGGAAAGATCGGGCAGAGCACCTGCTCAGCTTCTAATTCCCTGACTACCATAGCCCTCCTGTTCTGTGATTCTTCTTTTAACTGTTCCCTGTGGATTACAATTTAATGTGCACCTACCGGCCGCCACAAAATATTAACTAATCTAAAGACTGCCCGCTAGGGGCGCTCGCAAGCATAGTCTGACTTTGAATTTAGGAGAATGGTACCATTCTTAGGTTCAGAATGTCTTGTTAATCCCCTTAAATTACTGATTCTTGCAAGGGCCCTTGCGAATCGGATCAAATTACTACTGACTAGTTGTGTTTAGGCTAAATCATTGTTACTGCTGTTTTCAACATTTCCAAACAGTAAACTTACCCTTTCTATATTCAAGTATATTCACTGTGTGGAGTATATTTTCTTACCCAGAGGGACAGTACTATTGCAGTAAGTAGTTTATGGTCATACTGTCATTACATACTGTGGTCCAGTTATTGTGACTCCAGCTCAGCAGGGGTCACCATACCTCACCACTAGGTTTCTGATGTGTCAAGGGAGGGTTCGAGCTATTTAAAGTGGAGGTTCACCCAAAAAATCATTTTTTAACAGTAGATTGGGCCTAATTGCGGAAAGCAGAATCGGGTGTTTTGATTAAAATCAATGCAGTACTTACCGTTTATGAGATAGATGTTCTCCCGCCGCTTCCGGGTATGGGCTGCGGGACTGGGCGTTCCTATTTGATTGGCAGCCTTCCGACCGTCGCATACAGCGCGTCACCAGTTTCCGAAAGTAGCCAAACGTCGGTGCGCAGGCGCCGTATAGCACCGCACCGACATTCGGCAACTCATGACGCGCTGTATGCGACCGTCGGAAGGCTGTCAATCAAATAGGACCGCCCAGTCCCGAAGACCATACCCGGAAGCGGCGGGAGAACATCTATCTCAAAAAAGGTAAGTACTGCATTGATTTTAATCAAAACACCCGATTCTGCTTCACGTAATTAGGCCCAATCTACTGTTAAAAAAATTTTTTCGGGTGAACTCCCGCTTTAAAAGGGGGTGAACTGAGCTTAAGAGAGTAGATCCCAAATCAACCAGCGGCTCCTTCGGGGGTAGCGCTACAGTAGTTTAAGGTTAAACCTCTTTTCTTCTAATTTTAATGAGTGGCCACATGTCTTATTAAACTCTGTTCCATGAAAAAGTTTTATCCCTACTGTGGGGTCACCAGTACGGTATTTGTAAATTGAAATCATATCCCCCCTCAAGCGTCTCTTCTCCAGAAAGAATCAGTTCAGTGCTCGTTTGTGTTTATTTTTATTCGCTTACCGTATTGATTTGCTGAAGTTTATTCGTGAATATACATTTAAATTGAGTGACTGGCAGCACAGCACTATTCTGCATTTACTTCAATTACAAATAATAATTTTACATGAATCTGGCTAACCCATTCTGATGAAATAAATTCTGCTGGATACTTTGATTTAATATTCTCTATTGCTTGTTTTCTCTTTCTTCCACTAAATCTCTCATACACCTGCTGCACTCAATGTCTGTTTATGATTGTCAGGGAAGTCACGCCCTCCTGCGTGGTTTATCCACCTCCTCTGCACATTGTCCTATCCATTGCATTTGTAAAGACATGCCTTCTACTGACAATGATTTACATATGTGATTTGACATACAGTACAGAGATCAGTGTAGTGTACACAGCGCAGTGTACATTGCCAACATGGCTTCCTCTATATTTGGATTGCCCTCTCTGAGTTTCTCAGATCTATTTCACTTTGTTGCCTGTCTGTGTGTCTTCTATCTCCTATATAAAGCTTATTCATTGCATCTGAGGAGGAAGCAGCTGCTGAAAAATTTCCGTTCTTTTCCAGGTCCCGAGACGCATTGGCTGTATGGCAATACACATGTGGTAAGGCGCTGTTATTCTTATCTTGACAATAATTTAAAGGGGTTGTAAACCCTCATTTATTTTTATTAATATTTTTTTTTTACTAGTAATGGCGGCAATCAGCGATTTTTATCGGTACTGCGACATTATGGCGGACACTTCTGACACATTTTTGGGGCCATTGGCATTTTTATAGCGATCAGTGCTATAAAAATGCATTGATTACTATAAAAATGGCACTGGCAGGGAAGGGGTTGACACTAGGGGGCGAGGAAGGGGTTAAGTATGTTCCCTGGGTGTGTTCTAACTGAAGGGGGGGTGGACTGACTAGGGGAAATGACAGATCGCTGTTCATACATCGTATGAACAGACAATCAGGCATTTCTCCCCCTGACAGGACCGGGAGCTGTGTGTTTACACACACAGCTCCCTGTTCTCGCTCTGTAACGAGCAATCGCGAGTGCCCGGCGGTGATCGCGCCCCTATTGGCTGCTCGGCGAGATGATGTAGATATACGTGATCTCGCCCAGCAGAGCCGACCTGCCGCCGTAAAACTGCGGCGGCTGGTCGGCAAGCGGTTAAAGGGGTTGTAAAGGTATTTTTTTTCCTAAATAGCTTCCTTTACCTTGGTGCAGTCCTCCTTCACTTATCTCATCCTTTGATTTTGCTTTTTAGGCCTGGTTCACACTGGTACGATTTGAGATGCGATTTGAGATGTCAAATCGCATCTCAAATTGGCGACATTTGTCGGCAATGGCACCGTGCTACTCGGTGCGACGCCGCATCTGCGGCGCTGCACCGATTTTAAAAAGTAGTTCCTGTACTACTTTTTGCGATTTCGGGTCGCGATTTACATTGACATCTGTGCAGAAACCTGCACAGATGTCTCTGAAATCGCGGCCGAAATCGGGACTGCCAGCGGGAGTGAAATCGTGCGAGTTCAACTGAACTCGCACGACTTCACTCCCGCAGCCCAGTGTGAACCTGGGCTAAATGTCCTTTTTTTCTTCTGAGAAATCCTCACTTCCTGTTCTTCTGTCTGTAACTCCACACAGTAATGCAAGGCTTTCTCCCTGGTGTGGAGTGTCGTGCTCGCCCCCTCCCTTGGATGACAGGAGAGTCAGGACGCTCTCTTCGTTGCAGATAGAGAAAGGAGCTGTGTGTTAGTGGGCATCCTGACTCTATTCGGATGCAAGAAACCAGCGCAAGGTTGGTATTGCGGCTTGCAGTCCAACCAGAAGTGCCGGTTCTGCCGGCTGTAAAACCTGTCGTGGTCGGAGGTAGAGGGGAAGCTGTCGCCACTAAGGGACCAACCACCTTATTACCAGGGACCACTGTGAGTAACTGAAGCAAGTACCGAAGCAGTATTTGCACCAACCGGGGACAGTGAAGAATTGGGAAACTTTAGCAGGTGTCAAGCCAGGGACCCAGCCAGCGGAGGTGACACTTGCAGAGCAGCCTTGTGTGTCAAGCCAGGGACTGAGCAGGCCAGTGGGGTGAAGCTTGAGAAGTATCTGGAGTGCCAAGCCAGGGACCCAGCAGAGAAGCGCGGGTGACGCCTGAGGAAGATGCTTAAGTGAAGATTGGAAGAGCTCAAGGGATTAAGTGGCAGTGAACCAGCAAGTCTAGTGAGAGAGAGACTGGGAGCTAAGTGGATTGAGAACCTGCAAGAAGTAAATGTAGAGAAAGTAAAGGAGTTTGTTACAAATTGAATTAGAAACTGATGCCATAGGAGACAGCATTCCTACAAATGCAGATTTGGTGTCTTGCTGGATGCCTTTCCCTGCATTGCTGTCTACCTGTAGAAGTCTCAAAGTCTGTCAATTAAAGCGGAGTTACACCCAAAAGTGGAACTTCTGTTTACCGTATTCCTCACCCCCCCCCCTTCCGGTGTCACATTTGGCACCTTTTGGGGTAGGGGGGGGGCAGGATACCTGTCTTTCCCTCTTCCGGGAGTCCGGGCCTCGGCCCGTAATGTCAGCGCGGGGCTCCCTCCTCCTCCCTCCCCCCATCCACCGGGCCAATAGGAGAGAGGAGCATGCCTCGCGAATGCGCTGTAAGTTTCCCGGCGCGAAACGGAAAGGCTACACTGCCGGGTACCCTTACCTGCAATGGCGGTGGCAGCAACCGACAGCTGATGGAAACATCAGCTGCAGGTGCCGACATCGCTGTACTCCAAGACAGGTAAGTGTCCATTTATTAAAAGCCAGTAGCTGCAGTATGTGTAGCTGCTGTTTTTTTTTGTTGGGGGTGCGGAACACCACTTTAACATTGCAACTACCTAATGGTGTCCTGGCCCTAAACCCTCTCTCCCACAGTTCTGTTAGAGAGAAAAACATATCTTTGCATTCAAGAAGTGTCTGGGGCCCATGAATCTACCTTGCACTACACCCACTATGCCTTACAACCCACTCTATGGGGCAGATCCACAGAGCGAGTACGCCGGTGTATCTACTGATACTTTAAAATTTCCCGCGTCGTATCGTTGTTTTGAATCCTCAAAACAAGATACGATGGCATCTGGGTTAGATCCGACAGGTGTACGTCTTCGTACGCCTTCGGATCTAAGATGCAATACTTCGGCGTCCGCTGGGTGGGGTTCACGTCGTTTTCCGCGTCGGGTATGCAAATTAGCTATTTCCGACAATCCACGAACGTACGAGTGGCCGGCGCATTTTTTTACGGCGTCTGTAGTCGGCTTTTTCCGGCGTATAGTTAAAACTGCTATTTCGTCGCGTATAGTTAGACTTGCCATGTTAAGTATGGCCGTCGTTCCCGCGTTTAATTTGAATTTTTTTTTTTTTTTTGCGTAAGTCGTCCGTGAATCAGAATGTAAGTAAGTCACGTCTATGTTTAAAAAAATGACGTCCTTGCGACGTCATTTAGCGCAATGCACAGCGGGAAATTTAGGGACGGCGCATGCGCAGTTCATTCGGCGCGGGGACGCGCTTCATTTAAATGAAACACGCCCCCTAATCGCCAATTTGAATTCCGCGCCGTTACGCCGCTTGAGATACACTACGCCGCCGTAACTTACGGCGCAAATTCTTTGGGGATTCAAACCGGCCTAATGTAAGTTACAGCGGCGTAGCGTATCTCACATACGCTGCGCCGATCTATTTGTATGTGAATCTACCCCTATATGGCATGATGTAAGCAGCTCTTGACTCTGGAGGTTCTCATTATACTAAAGGAGGCCTGGGATCTTGCTACACAGTGATGCACCATATTTTGCACCATGCAGTTTTAGTAAAATCCCAGTGTTGTTGATCCCGTGCAGCAGCAAATATCTAACACTTTTTTTGCTTCCTGTTGCCTTTTACATCATGTAATGTACCAATCCACACGTGGAACCACAGGGTTAGGTGGGAGGAATAGGTCCACACCCAGAAGTGTTAAATACCTGCAGCAGAAAGGGATCAACAACACGGCAGACGTTTAACACATGGGCCACCAGAGAGGTATATTTCATCTTACAGGGTGGCTTTATTTTACTTTTGCCTCTATAGTGATAGGGTCACTTTAACAATTGTAAAAGTTGAATGGAGTGGCGCCACTGGTAAGAAGTGCAGTTGCTCTTTAAATAACCCAATGCAACCGTTTATGTTTTCATCTTTATACTTTTACCCAGTGCAGGATTCTTCAAGATAGTCTTCCAACCGATTCTATAATGCTTTATTTTCTCCATTGTCAAAAATCTCTTTTTTTTTTGCTCATAGTTTAAAAAAGATGGCACAGATTTGGACATTGTGGCTAGTTATGGGAGAAGATTTAAATATGCATTTCCCATGTGGCTTGGAAGATTCTTTGCTACTGTCACTATCTGTCATCCAGACTATGCAAAGGTCATTTTTTCCAGACAAGGTAAGAAGTTTTTTTGCTTCTTTTTTGTTAAAGAATTTCAATTTGTAAAAGGATAACCTGTTATGTGATAAGGATTTGCGATTTGGGTATAGTAATGTAAACTTTTGCAGCCCATACATGGAGCAAATTTCTTTCCTGCAAACTGAAGAAATTCACTCAATTCTCCAAACAACACAGTGTTGACAGGAGAATCCCTCCCGCTGAGCCATTGTATTCTCCCAGAGGGGGAAGCCGTTCCCGTCAGGAGAAGACAGTGATTGTTGCTAGCGGCTATACCAGCCGGTAGCCAAAATTGTGTGTAAAATCAGGTATGCTGGTTGTACCCAAGTTAATTGATCAACTTGGTCCATTCAGCCTGCCCATATATGGTTCAAATCTTGGCCAGTTCCTGCTAAACCAGCTGAGATTTGAACTATGTATGGCCGGTCTTTGAGTTGCTTCTCTAAAGCCAGTATGCAGCAAGTGAAGTCGGAACTCCCAATCCAGTGCCGGGAAAAGGCCATTCAGGGCAAAGATACCAAACTGCGCCCCCCCTTCCTTAAAGGATAGGGTCAGGGTGCCCAAATCCCTGCCATAAACCATTGCGCCCAGGGCAGCCTCCTCTCCTGCCCTCCCCTTGTTCCGGCCCTGTCCCAATCTACAAACTTGTTCCTGGCTAGTAACTAAGGCCCAGATTCTCAAAGGGCTGACGACGGCGCAACGCCATTTGCGCCGTCGTAAGTCCTAATCTGGGCCGTCGTATCTATGCGACTGATTCTTAGAATCAGTTACGCATAGATATCAATTAGATCTGACAGGCGTAAGGCTCTTACGCTGTCAGATCTTAAATGCAATTTTTTTTCCCGCCGCTAGGTGTCGCCTCGTCGTTTTCCCCGTCGTCTATGCAAATTAGCTATTTAGGCGAGATTCCCGAATGTACGCGCGGTCGACGCAGTGAATTTACGACGTTTCTGTAAGCGTAAACTTACCCCTGCTATATGAGGGGTAAGTTTACGAAGGTCTGTCGTATGCCATGTTAAGTATGGCCTCGGGACAGCGTCGTCTTTTTCCGTCGGTTACGTCGTTTTACTAAGTCGTTCGCGAATACGACTTTACGTCAATGACGCTCACGTCGGTGTCATTGACGTTTTCCGTTGTGAGCTGGAGCATGCGCACTGGGTTATTTTTCCGCCCGGCGCATGCGCAGTTTGATCGGCGCGGGGGCGCGCTTAATTTGAATACAAGCCGCCCCCTTTGAATTACGCGGCCATACGCCGGGCCATTTACACTACGCGCTGCAAATTACGGAGCAAGTGCTTGGAGAATACGGCACTTGCTCCAGTAAGTTGCGGTGGCGTGGTGTAAATGGCTTACACTACGCCGCCGCCGATTCTATGAGAATCTGGCCCTCAGTGTTGAAGCCATTAGCTCAAAATGACAAGCAACCCACATTTTTAGGAGTGGTTAACAATGACAATCTGGATATTTCTATCACGATAGGTTCTCTTTAGAGAGAATCATTGCTGACATCTTATGAAGATTCAGAGCATCTGTTGGATGTACAGTATATTGCTGTCTGTGACCTAGTTCATCAAGGACACCAGGTTAAATAAATGGAAATATAAGATTGTTTCACTTTTATCACCTTCCTAGTTAGCCAGCTAGCTAGGCTTCATAAACGTTGTTCTTTTGGCTCTACTGTAATCAGTTGAGCAGCTTGTAATTGCTTTGGGCTGCTCTGAGTTTCACAGGATTTGGGTTTGACTGCTTCCCCCTGCCTTCTGGAGAGTACTGGAATGCAGTGGGCTGGGAGAGTCCAATCTACAGTCTGAATTCTTATGAGGTCCCAGACAATTCCTGGGGGAGGGTGACCAGTAGGTGGCTGAGAGAGTGTAGAAATAGTTTGAGACCTAGGGCAGATGGGTTCTTGTCCAGGAGAAGATGTCAGGCTGCTGCCCTTCTTTGCAGTCCCACTGTGCGTCTTCATTTGCTCATCGAGGTCCCAGCTGTGTTGGAGGGGGGGGGGGGCTATTCTACTGAACTTTGAGCTGATCGAAGGATTTATCTGGGGATCGTCTGAAGAGTTCACAGGAGACTTGTCTGGCTGATTTTGGAAGGAGGCATCCGAATATTAAAGAAGAAGTAAACCCTGATGGGTTTTGCTGTCTGCAAAGCCTGCAAATGAAAAGCATAATGGGCTAGTATGTATTGCATACTAGCCCATTATGTGACACTTACATGCAAAATAATTCAGCGATGTCCCCTGTGTAGGCAGCGTTCATCTTCTGGCCCCTCTTCCTTCCGGGCCGCGGACTCCATCTCCGGCTGTGATTCACCGTAGCCGCGTGACGTCACTCCCACGCATGGGAGCTGCCATTAACGGCACAGGCTAGGGAAAAAACGGCACTTAGTTTTGTTTCTTCCCCATGCATGCGGTATTTCCACTACCTATAGGTAAGCCTTATTCTAGGCTTACCTATAGGTAGAAGCCCATACAAAAGGATACCCCAGGGCTAATTATTGAGCTAGAAAAGTGACTGAGAATGTGTGCCCAGCTGCCTAACCCCCATCTTGGGAAAGAGAGGCTGGCATGACAGAGGTTAACTTGGCAGAGACAGAGTACGTGTCAGGGGGATGGCTTAGGGACAGAGCAGGGGGGCCGTGTGATTGTGTGATTGGCTCATGGGGATTGTGCAGGGAGGAGGACTGCCAGCAGGAAGGGGAGGGATCAGTTCACTGTGAGGGAGAGCAGGGTAAGGAACTTCCCGCCCACCCGACAACTTGGTGGGTGTTGTGTTTGTATAGGGTGGTTGCGGGATTTGAGGTTTGATTGCTGCATCTGCGGGGGTTCAAGATCATTTTAGGTCTTATGGGCACTTTAAAAGGCATGGTGGAGGGACCCGTCTGAGGTACGGCTCCCAGGTGGTACATGGGTACCCGCTAGTTGTCTCTGAGTCGGTGGTTTTCGCGACTGGAGGCCTGAGACGTACTAGCAGGTACAGTTCTGGTTTGTAGGCCATTGGGACCTTGGGCTCCGGTGCAGGGAATAACTGGTGTTATGTTTAAAAGAGTTTATGTTAATAAGGTGATTATTTTACATATTTATATTTGGTTAATAAAACGGCCCCAATGGCCAATTTCTCCATAGTCAGTGTTGCGTGGTTCTTAAGGGGAAGGATGGGATTATTGGTAGTGGTTACAAGATATAGTTAATACCATTATCGAGAACCCTGGGACCATTCAGTGGGCACTTTTGGGTGTGAGTGCTACACACTAGAGTGGGGTGGAAATTTCACGATGGGGATACTTATTCCAATGACGGTGATGATATCTGTCCAAGATGAGATAACAGATTACCATTTTTCTTCCTGCTGAGTCTCTGACAGGATATAAGGGGGGATATTTTCAAATAGAGAGACGGGCAGAATTAAAAACCCAAAAGAGGTCCTATCCCTTTCCCACTGATAAACAAGAGGGAAGGCTTTGTTTGGCGTTCCACCTTAAAGTTTTTAGGATATAGTATGTTGTATGCATGAATGCCTCCTTTTGCTTTTAGACACATACGCAGCAATTATGGTTTTACTTTACTGTAGGCCATTTGTCCCTGATGTTTATTTATTTTACCTTCCCCTCATTTTATCCTACCCTACAATGTTCATTACCACTCGTTAAAAAGGCAAATATCTCCTCATACATTTTAAAACTGAATAATTGAGTCGGGAAGCCAGGTACATTTTTTGATAGAAGGATACACTGTACATGTTTAATTATCATATATTAAATACTCTCCACTCATTTCTTACAATCCTTGTACTTTAATCTTCTGAAATTCAAAAAAAAATATTTTTTATTAAAAATTTGCAATCTGCAATTTTCCCCCTTGAATGGAGTACCTGGAACTGTTCAGTGCTCTATGTAACCTATACACAGAACTATCACGCTCTGTTTTTTCTTACAGATCCAAAGGATAACTTTGCCTATAACCTCCTCATCCCATGGATTGGTATGTAACAGCTTTCTTATTATCAGCTAACATTAGATTAGCATCTAAATACATATGTGTGTATCAGGGGCGGACTGACAACTCATGGGGGCCCCTGGACATCAGGAGGACACATGGGGACTCTGTGGGGGGGCGCAGAGGACACTGGGGGATGCAATGGACACAGGAAGATACCTTGGGGGTGCAGATGATACTGGGGGATGCAGAGGACACAGGGGGACAAGGGGATACAGCAGGGGGGGGGGCGCAGAGCACACTGGGGGGCACGAAAGACACAGGGATGCCTGGGGGGCACAGAGACACTGTGGGGGCACAGAGGATATTGGGGGCGTGAAGCACACAGGGGTACGCTGTGGGGGGCGCAGAGGACACAGGGGCATGCAGGGGAACACAGGGGGAAGTGGAGAACATAGGGGAAAGGGGAGGACACTGGGATGCCGTGGGGTGCCTGTAGGACACTGGGGGGTCTTCTGGGGTGCAGAGGACACAGGGATGTCTTGGGTGGCTGGAGGGAGGACACAGGTCCTCTGTGACATCTCTTTGATTTGGGGGGTAAGAGGATTTGTCCCCACCCCACCCCAGCACAAATCCTCTCCCCCTCCTGTGCTTTGACTTCTCCATGTGTGCTGTCCCCCTCCTCCTGTATCCATCAATAAACCATCAGCCGGTTCTAGGAGTACAATGTGCCCCCCGCAAATCCGCCGCAGAGACCACCACTACATTGTTTACAGGACCGCCGCCTGAAGAGATGGCTACCTCGGTTGTGGCAGCAAACTAAGGACGTATATAGTCATGCAACAGTGCAATTCAGATTCCAGTGAGCTGCAGCGTGTCGCGGCTGATGCAGTTACCCATAGTCAAAATACAGAGAGGGAGTTTTAGCTGGAGTCTTCTCATCATCTGCATCGTTGCCAATTTCATCTGAGTTCCAGAGTGTTTAGAGCGGGCATAGCCCATGTTATAGTTAAGGACACTGCTTTCAGACATCATTCACACAGTTCAGCTGGTGGTACTTGTAGTCCCACAGAAGTCAAATCTTAGGTTATAACGAATACTGAAAGCGGACATCTATGACCAGTTCACATTATTGACTCCAGTAGCCAGGATGGATAACACCTTTAGGATCATAAAAGAAGGAAGTCATAATACAAAAAGGGTAAACCAAATTTGCTACATTCTGTCATCTAGGATTACTTTATTTACAGCATAAAGAGGTTAGCTGAAGATATCTGGATTTCAAGTACTTTTTTACCTTTTTTATCATCCTTTTCCCTCATCTGCCTTAATTGCATTGGACTGCTAGGGGGAGCCATCTTATTTGAATATAATAGTTTGCATAGTGTTCCTCCATATTGTTCAGGATTTTCTGGCCTGTGAGTCGAGGAGGCAGAAGGGAGAAATCTGACACATAAGATATAGGGGTTGATTTACTAAATATGGTGAACGCAAGATCTGGTGCAGCTGTGCATTCTAGCCAATCAGCTTCTAACTTAAGCTTGTTCAATTAAAGGGTTTGTAAAGGATTTTTTTTTTTTTTTAAATAACAAACATGTCATACTTACCTCCACTGTGCAGTTCGTTTTGCACAGAGTGCCCCCGATCCATATCTTCTGGGGTCCCTCGGCGGCTGTCTCGATCCTCCCCGCAATTAGTCACCACAGTCATGCGAGAGCTCGCATGGTGGTCACTAATTGCGGGCTTGCTCCCGTGATACAGCGAGCGGCCATAGCCGCTCGCTGTATCACTAGGCCCTGCCCCGCACCGCGTCACTTGATGTGATTGACAGCAGCGCCAGCCAATGGCTGTGCTGCTCTCAATCCATCCGCGCTAGCCAATCAGCGGCCAGGCTGAGCGGCGAAGAGACCGCGCGGGACTTTCGAGGGGTCAGGTAAGTATAACGGACTCGGGGGGGGGGGGGGGGGGGGGGCGGCAACATCAGATGTTTTTTCACCTTAATGCATAGATTGCATTAAGGTGAAAAAAAAAATTCTTTACAACTCCTTTAAACTTTGACAATAAAACCTGGAAGCTGATTGGTTTCTATGCAAAGCTGCACCTTATTTTGCACTCTCCAGTTTTAGTAAATCAATCCCATAGTGTCAGTTGTCTACCATCCTGTTAACCTGTTCACATAGGTTTCTGTGATTGGGTTAATATTTGTGTTAATTTACAACCAAAGGAACTTTGCACCATTATATTGTGTTTTTTTTTTTGGATAAGTATAGATAAAATAGCTGTGTGTGTGTGTGTGTGTGTAGGAGTGTTTATTACTAACTGAGAAAGTTGATATATACGTATTTTGTGTTTTATTAATACAGAAAACGTATTTGAACTGTTCAAATACTGTGTGAGTCTATTTACTACTACAGTTAGTGATATGATGAAACCCAGGGTGTCAGAGGTAAGGGAGGATTTGCAGAGTCGAGGTAATCAGTGGGGTACAGAGTCTATTAGCAGCCCTCACGGGGGTACAGCTACATAAGGAACATTGTTCCCACTGACTATCGCACTAATGTAACATGAGTTGTAAAAATATACATTTTTAGAAGGGGATCCCCAAAACTGCAAAGTTAAGACAGACTACTCTGTTTACACAAGGATATGTTATCTTCCTTTTTCATGAGGCATGAAGTTTCTTCCTTACTACTTGACTTAATCCATCAAATTCTACACCTATCGTGCTACAATGGCATGCATTGTGCGCAGTTCAGAGGCAGTTGAGGCACGGCCCCATAGACCTGCATTGGTCGAGTTTGGTAGCCGTAAAACCTGCCAAGTGCAACATGTTCTGTACATTTAACTTTGGTTATTTTGCTCTGATCCTTTTTACTGTGCTTTTGTTATGCAGGGAAAGGATTATTGGTATTATCTGGTGAAAAGTGGTTCCAGCACCGCAAGCTACTGACCCCGAGTTTCCATTATGATGTTCTGAAGCCATATGTGGGAGTGATGTCAGACTGCGCCAATGTGATGCTGGTAAGAAACAATTAGTGCTGAGATATAGGCTGACCCTGTAGAGGGTGAATAAGCAAGCCGTTGCCCATCATTTTCCCAGCTGGTGAAGGTGAAACTGACCTCTAATAATCATTTGCATGTTAATTTGCCTCTTGTAGAAATGCTAGAGCATTGGCTGTCATGGTAGAGTCCTTTAGTTCTACCATAAAGAGGATTGTATTTCTCCCATGGTTGAGATGCAGGATCATTCATTCTATGAATAGTGTAGGACCCACTGATAATGGGGTACTTTGACGCAGTAGAATGCTTAAGCACTATATGGCCATATGGTGTGACCAAATCCCCATATTTTTGCTAATTTGCTGAATATGCTCAGGTTTTTTAAATGTAATTTTTATATGGGTACACTGTAAACTTTTGTTCTAGGTGAGGGATAAGCCTCACAGGGAGCCAATCCATTTTGCTGCAATGCTCCTGTGCTAAGTAGGAAAATGATGATAGGACAGAGCAGAGTGACAGTGTAATGAGCTCATGGATCTGCTGCTTTTTTCACTGTTCATTCGCAGGCTGGGGCAGGGACAAGTTCTATGACAGACCCTGTACTTCTCTTTTGAATGGTTTACCTTAAAGGGGTTGTAAAGGTTCATGTTTTTTCACCTTGGATCCTATGCTATAAAGTGAAAAAACATTTGGCGATTGCAGGCCCCCCAGCCCCCCGGTTTATTTACCTGAGCCCTCAAAAGTCCCACGTCGAGAACGCACTGGATGTCAGCCCGGTCTTTTTGTCTCTTCATTGCATAGATTGATAGCAGCGCAGCCATTGGCTCGCGCTGCTTTCAATCAACTCCAATGACGTGGGTGGCGGGGCCGAGTCCTGAAGTCGGTGGCTATGGACGCCCGATACAGGATTCGGGAGCGCGCCCACAAGGTAACCCCCTTGGCTGTTGCAGGGAGGAGCCGAGACAGCCACCGATGGACCCCAGAATGCGTGGATCGGGGCCACTCTGTGCAAAACAAGCTGTATAGTGGAGGTAAGTATGACATGTTTGTTATTTAAAAAAAAAAAGAAAAAGTGAAGCTTTACAATCACTTTAAAGTGACACTAAATTATATCCTTCCTTTTTTTTTTTTTATTATCCATACACATCTACTTTTAAATGGCCCTGTGAACTACAGTATTGCTGTGTTCCTACTAGGGAGATTTCTCATCACTTCCTGTCAGAATGGGGCAAAAAATAGTAGAGTAGAGAAGGGATAGAACTGAACTTGTTAAGTGAGCAGGTTTTCAAATTAATGTTTTTACAAAAATTCCTTGATTGGACAAATGTTGTTCAACAGTACTAAAAGCTGGAGTTCACCGGAATTTTTTTTTTAACATTAGATTGAGGCTAATTAAGGGGAGCAGAAACAGGTATTTTTTTTTTTAAATCAATGCCGCACTTACCGTTTTAGAGATCGATGTTCTCCCGCCGCTTCCAGGTATGATCTTCGGGACTGGGCGTTCCTATTTGATTGACAGCCTTCCAACGGTCGCATACAGCGCGTCACCAGGTGCCAAAAAAAGCCGAACGTCGGTGCGGCTCTATACTGCGCACCGACGTTCAGCTACTTTCGGAAACTCGTGACGCGCTGGATGCGACCGTCGGAAGCCTGTCGGAAGCCTGTCAATCAAATAGGAACGCCCAGTCCCGCAGCCCATACCCAGAAGCGGCGGGAGAACATCTATCTCTACAACGGTAAGTACGGCATTGATTTTAAAAAAAATACCCATTTCTGCTCCCCTTAATTAGCCTAAATATAATGTTAAAAAATTATATTTTGGGTGAACCTCCACTTTAAGTGTTGTTGAATGGAATTTCCTGAATGAAAACCACATATCACTCGTTCAAGAAAAAATTTCCACCCCACTCCTTCAAATTCTCTCATCATCGTGGTCAAAAAAAAAAACGATCACTGATTTGACCCATTAATGATTAGGAACTCACATCTCACCAGTGTAGTCACAGGCAGTAATAAAAAACAGACAATAGCTGAATTTAGTCTTTAATGAATGATTGCATTAATATTTTCCTTCTGGTTTGATCTTCATTAGGACAAATGGGAGCATCTGGTCTCAGAAAAGAAGTCTATAGAGCTGTTCCAGCATGTGAGCCTCATGACATTGGACACCATCATGAAATGTGCCTTCAGTTACCAAAGCAACTGCCAGAATGACAGGTCAGTATCTTCTGAAATCAGTATGAAAATTGAGAACTTTTTGTTATACCCAGGGCTTTTTTTCAGGGGGAACTTGAGGGAACTCAGTTCCACCACCTCTGGCTCAGACCCTTTGGTGCTTGCTCACCACAATCACTTGTAAACACAGAAGTCTGGTTTCTGGGTTTACAAGTGACAGCTCAGTACTCTGTGTGTAACCCCCTAAACTCTGCACTCTGAATGTAATGCAATCCTGGTATTTAATGCCCCTTTAAGACCCTTCTACTGTTTGTGAAATCTGAACAGGGTCGTGGTTGAGTTCCTGCACCTATTTTCCGAGAAAAAAAGCTCTGGTTATTACAATTAGGACACCTGGGTCTAAAAGTATTGCATGGCATAGACTGCTCTCACATTTTGTCCCCATACAGTGAGAGTGAATACATCAAGGCTGTCTATGATCTCTCCTATCTGGTGGATTTTCGATTTAGAAAATTCCAATATCATAGTGATCTCATCTTCAACCTGAGCCCCCATGGATACCGCTTCCGGAAGGCACGAAGAACAGCTCAAGAGCACACAAGTAAATGTCAACTTCTGAATGCTACACAACATCTCTCACAGGAAAAGTATATTGGCAGACGTTACTGACCTTCGAAAAACAGTCTGACTGCCTCTGGTTTTAGTATTTTATTAACATTGACCTGGAAAAACTAATCACAGCTCCCGATCCGAGTATTGGTCAGTGACTCCGAAAACACTGCAGATAGAGGATCAGCATTCATCAGCTATTCTCAACCAGGGCTGATTGACTGCTGATTTTATGGTGCCCATCACTGTTTGAGGGCCAACACCACTTGGCAGAGGCAGCAGCATGGCACCAATTATAATTTTAGCTGCCTGTAAAGGTGGTATTCTGACCAACACTGTAAGGGGGACACTCTTCATATTTAAAATGCTTGCAAACGGCAACTTCATCAAAAAATGTGTTATATTAGGTGCTATCATCTAACCATACAGTGCAAAGAAGTAAATAATATCATAAAAATATAGTTCAGCCGTGTGCATATAATCAAAATCACTGTAATAATAAATAATAAAAAAAACAGTTCAACTTCATAAAGTCCATGCTATCATGCAACTGTTGCCCTAGTGACGACATCTCATACGAAGATGCGTACGTTGGGTGAAGGTCGTAGCAGTGACATCAGCACGCCCATCAGGGAGTTGGACGGTTTAATTTACTAAATGCCTGTTTTTTTTTTTACTATACTTGTGAGTATATGCAAGGCTAGACCCTGTTATAAAGTCTTATAGCTGGATTCAGGTAGGCGGGCGCATAGTTGCGGCGGCGTAGCGTATGGCATTTACACTACGCCGCCATAAGTTTGCAAGGCAAGTACTGTATTCACAAAGTACTTGCCTGCTAAGTTACGGCGGCGTAGCGTAAATGCGGCGGGCGTAAGCAAACAACGTAAAATTTTCAAATTGCGACGCGGGAACGACGGCCATACTTAACATTACTAGTCCAGCTATTTGATGGAATGATGGAATAACTATACGCCTGAAAATGCCTTACGCAAACGGCGTATCTGTTCTGCGTCGGCCGGGCGTACGTTCGTGAATAGGCGTATCTAGTGATTTACATATTCTACGCCAAACTCAATGGAATCGCCACCTAGCGGCCAGCCTAAATATTGCATCTAAGATACGACGGCGCCAGCCGTCGTATCTTAGATAGGTTTAAGTATATCTCTGTTTGAGAATACACTTAAACTTAGGACAGCGCAGATTCCAAGTTAGGTCGGCGTATCTACTTATACGACGGCCTAACTCACCTAACTGAATCACCCCCTTAATATCTGGTAAGAGGCAAATTTCTACAACTACAAGTGGAACACAAATGGGTGATCACCTGGAGCACTAGCAAAATAGGAGGTGCATGCTTGGAGCACCATTTTTAATGTCATAATTTTAATTTATGACTTTGTCATATACAGTACACAACGTTTATGGATGGATTTTGCATTTGACTTTTGCATAATAGCACAGACTTTATGAATTTAAACTTTTTTTTTTTTTTTTATATTATGATGATTTTGTTTTATGCACATGGATGAATTGTTGTTGTATTATGTTGTTTTTTTTTTTTTTGCCACTTATATGCACTTTATGGTTACTGGTTGCATGATGGCACCTAATATAACAAATGTGTTGATTAATTTGCCTATCGCAACTATTTATATGTTGAGAAGCACTTATAAGCATTTTAAAATTACTTTTTGTATTGGTATGTGCGTGCAGTGAGTGCAGCTGTCAGTATTATTGATTATTGGCACAATCTGTATAATATTCACACTAAGCACAGAAAACAGATTTAAAGCGGTAGTTCCCTCTCAAAAAAATTGTTACCCTTAGATTGAGGCTCATTTTGTCTAGGGGAATCGGCTAGTTGTTTTAAAATCGAAGCTGTACTTACCGTTGTAGAGAGCGATCTTCTCCGCCGCTTCCGGGTATGGGCTTCGGGACTGGGTGTTCCTTCTTGATTGACAGTCTTCCGACAGGCTTCCAACGGTCGCATCTATCGCTTCACGATTTTCCGAAAGTAGCCGAACGTCGGTGCGCAGGCGCCGTATAGAGCCGCGCCGACGTTCGGCTTCTTTCGGCTACTCGTGACGGGATGGATGCGACCGTCGGAAGCCTGTCGGAGGACTGTCAATCAAAATAGGAACACCCAGTCCCGAAGACCATACCCGGAAGCGGCGGAGAAGATCGCTCTCTACAACGGTAAGTACAGCTTCGATTTTAAAACAACTAGCCGATTCCCCTAGACAAAATGAGCATCAATCTAAGGGTAACAATTTTTTTGAGGGGGAACTACCGCTTTAAGAGTCTTCCCACTGGACATTATTGTAAGAAGCATTTTCCCTTGATCCCCAATTAGTTTATTTTAGCAAGGGCTCCTTGAGATCTAAACATTTGATAAGGTTCTTCTGGGGTAAAATGGTTGATAAATGCGGCTTCAAGCAAAACCAGCAGGTACACCTTGCAATAGGAAGCTATATTATGCATATTTATTTTATATAAAATGGTAACTTAAAGTTCAATAGGAGTTATAACAAGCAAAGTTTGCCTTGTCTTTGCTTTGGGACTATGTTGGGTAATGCTGCCCAAAACAGTCCAACCATAGGCACCTATAAAGACCATGAAGGGTAATCCAAAATGTTATAGTTGTCCCCAAAACCAGAGGTAGGAGAATCTTCCAACAGACACCAGTTTTGATGGGGAAAAACGTCCCTAACCTTGGGAGGTTTCCTCTAACTTCTTGTTGCGTCCCTGGAACTGGAAGTAAAGGGAAATTCCCCCAATGTTGCACAGGCAGCAAAAAGATAATTTGACAGGGATTTTAACACTTTCCTGCTCTATCCAAAACTAAAAACTGTTTTGGGTTTACATACACTTTAAATGAAAGCTGTGTTTGAACATTTGTTAGGTGTAATCATAACTTAACTGCTTTTAAAAGGTGCACACCCTGATGCCTGGGGCTTGTGCATTTTCACACAAAAATGGGCACAGACTTGTGTTACTTATAGCTGCGCTTGAACTTCTACATTAATAATCCCTTCTGAACCAAGGTTGCCAACCTCCCGCAGCATTTTTTTACTGACAAAACATGAAAAATTTACTGGCAAAGCAAATTTTTTACTAGCAACTTGAGAAATTGCAGAACTCCTATTGAAAACTAACACCGTGAATACTTGAACAGTATAAACATGATATGGAAGCAGTGGGGTGGATTCAGTAAGCAATTGTGTCTGCGTATCCATAGTTACGCAGCGCAATTGCTTAGTTGCGCCGGCGTATCGACGTTTCTGTATTCAGAAAGCTCGATACGCCGACTGCAGCCTAAGATATGACTGGCATAAGGCTCTTATGCCGTCGTATCGTAGGCTGCATTCTTACGATGGCCGATAGGTCAGCGTAGAGTATGCAAATTGCATACTCACGCCGATTCACAACCGTACGCGCGCCCTGCGTACGCATTTTACGTCGTTTGCGTTCGTCGGTTTTTGCGTAAGGCTGCTCCTGCTATTAGCAGGGGCAGCCAATGCTAAGTATACCCGTCGTTCCTGCGTCGCGATTTTTAAAAATGACGTCGTTTGTGTAAGTGAATCGTGAATGGCGCTGGACGCCATTTACGTTCACGTTGAAGCAAATGACGTCCTTGCGACGTCATTTACCGCAATGCACGTCGGGAAAGTTTCCCGACGGAGCATGCGCACTACGTTCGGCGCGGGAACGCGCCTAATTTAAATGATCCACGCCCCCTACGGTATCATTTAAATTACGCCTTACGCCTGCCATTTTTACGGAGCGCCCCCGCAAATTACGGAGCTACTGCTTCGTGAATGAAGCGTAGCGCACTTGATTTACGGAGGCGTAGCGTAAAAACGGTACGCTGCGCCTCCGTAAGAGGGCGCAAATCTACCTGAATCTAGGCCACTGATAATATCTATAACAAAGTAATTTGCTTGATTTACACTTAAAAAGTCAACAAAGCATAAAATTATCAGCTCCTGATATTTACTGGCAGTTGTAAAAAAAATCACTGATTTTGACAAATTGTAAGTAAATTTACTGGCGGATGGCAACCCTGCTCTGAACGTTTTGTACTAAGTGTATGATATTTTCAAATTTCAGAATTTTGTAATTTGGCAGTTACAACATTTTATACTTTTATAACATCCTGATTAGTGGAAACAATGGCTGTAACGCAATTTTATTTTTTCCAATACAGATAATGTGATCAAGCAGCGGAAAGAATCTCTTAAACAGAACACTGAGCTGGAGAAAGTCAAGCAGAAGAGACACCTGGACTTTCTTGACATTCTTTTGTGTGCCAAGGTACCAAATCTAATCTGAAAGGACCACTTGATATACAGTAGATGGGATAATCTTCATCAGTTATTCAGGCAGTACAAATTGTATCCAATTCCATGGATCATGTATAACATTTTATTGGATTGTCAAACTATAGAAATAGAAAAAAGAAACATGGTTGCCTGTTTACTTATCATTCTGCAAATACTATTTTAATTTTTTTTTGCTATAATGCTTTTTTGCTATAACTCTCTTGCTTCAAAGCCGACACATGAACATGTATGCAAGGGCTGATTTACATTCTTGTTCTGGGGTCAATGTCTCAGGATATCAGGAAGCCAGAGGTCAACATCACAGCAAAGTAATACTGTATTTATCGGGGTATTGCGCGCTCCGGCGTATAGCGCGCACCCCTAATGTGGACCCGCATTCCTGTAAAAAAACATTTTAGTACTTACAGTTTTGGTGTCTTGCGCGGCGTCCATCGGCGGCCTCGTCGGGTCCGGCGTCGGTCTACAGCTTCGGTGGTGTCCTCCTTGTCAGGTCCGGGGTCCGTCTGCGGCTTCGGTGGTGTCCTCCTCGTCGGGTCCGGCATCCGTCTTCGGCTTCAGTAGTGTCCTCCCGCGCTGTTACCCGTCTAATCGCTGCTTCCCACACTCAGTTTCAATGCCTGCACCGACATATACCGTCGTGCAGTACACTCGGCTACATTCGGCTACTTGACGTCATCACACCGTTCCTAACGAGGAAGCACGGAGCACATACGAGCAGGAGAAGGAGGTGAAGCCGCCGCCGCCCCTCCATCACATTTGGATATATATATACACCGCTATCTGTTATCTTCGATCCTGTAAGTGCACAACTTTTTGGCTTAATTAAATTATGCTATGGTCTTTTTTCTTTCTTTGGTCGTTTGAGACAAGCAGACAGCACTTCCGGACCCTCTGTGGTGTATCTGAGGGAGACCTAAAATCCCCATGCATGCTGAGACCACTGTCATAGTGGTCATCTAAACAGGGTAAGGAGACTACATCACTACTCCCAGGTGTCTTCTCTGGTGGATGAAGTTTATTCTATCCCTTTACCGATCTTATGGATGATTATTTGGATTAACTCTTTTGGGACTATTTTTCCATGTGGATTGGTGCACACGTTTTCTCACTCATCACATATAGTGTGAATCCTTCCTTTTTTTATTTTGAGTTTTTGTGTTCACTATTGATGTTTTCAGTGTTACATACAGATTGTTTCATTCACAATTAAAATTTTTGTGATATTATATTTTCAAATATTTACTAGTTATCACGGTTTTTAATATTGATCTGTTCATTATTAGAATCCATTTTAAATTTTCTGAGCGCTGTACCCTATATTCCACATGTCTATCAAAGTGCCTGGACAAGGGGGAGGGGATGTATATGACGCGTGCGGCGGGGAACACAGCTATTGAATTGAAAGCTGTAATGTTTCCCGCGCTCTGAACAACCAGACGGCGGCTGGGACAGCAGCGGCGACTCTCCTCTCCTTGCTCGCCCCCCCCCCCTGCTCTCAGGCAGCCCACACTCGCCAGCCCTCAAAATTTACTTGCAAAATGCGAGCAGGCGAGTGAAAATTTTGAGGGCTGTGTGTATATATATATATATATATATATATATATATATATATATATATATATACAGAGAGAGAGAGAGAGAGAGAATAGAGAGTGAGAGAGAGAGAGAGAGAGAATCTCGTTTAACCCCAAATGTTCTGACAAGGCATATCCATATGTTTTTGTAAATAAAATGGCACCTTTAACAAGACCTGTTGGATTTTTTTTTGGATGTATAAATTCACTCACAATTTACACTAATCATTTTCTGAATTTAAAGTCAACCTTCGAGGAAAGAAATATAGAAGCTTTTGCTGACCTATCTGATTATTTATTTCATAATCCTGAGTAGACTAGGTCAAGGTTTTTGACTTGTCCTTATTTTTTGTTATTATAATATGTTGGAAGGTTTGCTAATATATGATTATTATTATTTATTTATTTTTTAAACCTCAGGATGAAAATGGTCAGGGTCTGTCGGATGAGGACTTGCGTGCAGAGGTGGACACATTCATGTTCGAGGGACATGATACAACAGCCAGCGGGGTCTCCTGGACATTATACTGTATGGCCACACACCCTGAACACCAGGACAAATGTCGAGAGGAGATCAGAGAGCTTCTGGGAGGTCGGAACACCTTGGAATGGTGAGAACATTATTTCATTGTCCTTTTAATTTTGATGACCTACGGAAAAGCTTTCTGTGCAGTAATAATGGATAAGGCCAATCAAAACCTAAATAGCACTTCTGCGTGGATGCTTGAAAGTTAGAATATCTCAGTTTTACAAATTCCACATATAAGTTGGTGGTTAAACCCACAATTGTCCATGCCCAGCTTTTTTATCATTTTTGGTTTGACTGAGCCTTTAAGCGGAGGTAATAGTCAGTGAAGAGAAGGGGTTGAATCTTCACCCTGCCTTACTCATGTGAATGAGACCAGAATATAACTTATAGTTTGTGAAAATACAGTGGGGGTAATCCACAAAGAAGCGGCGCAACGTAATTTTTCCTATTTAAGTTACACCGCCGCAAAATTTCTACCTAAGTGCCCAATCCACAAAGCACTTACCTAGAAATTTTGAGCGGCCGGCGCAAGGCGTTCCTCTTCTCCAGGGGGCGATTCCCATTTAAATGAGGCGCGCTCCCACGCCGGCCGTACTGCGCATGCTCGTGACGTCATTTTCCCGACGTGCATAGCGCGAAATTACGTTACGTCGGGCTTTGTGGATCGCGACGGGACAATAAAGTTGCGTCGGGTAAAAAAAAAGATACAGCGCCAAAAAAAAAAATTTAATTAAAAAAAAATCGCGTCGCTAGCAAGAAAGGTCTGTTTTTACAAGGTGTAAACAGTTTAGGCCTGGTAAAAGCAGCCCTAATTTTGCGTTTGCAAAATAAAACTTACGGAGAAAAAACGAAGCTGAAAAGTCCTAATTTGCATACCCGAGGCGGCATTTCGACGCAAAATGCCCCCAGCGGCAGATGCGGTACTGCATCCTAAGATCCGACAGTGTAAGTCCCTTACACATGCAGGATCTTCTGCCTAACTATGGAAAACTGATTCTGTGGATCAGTTCCATAGTTAGGACCAGGGATACGACGGAGTAACAGCAGTTACTCCGCCGTATCTCTTTTGAGGATTTGGCCCAGTGTCACTATTAATATTAAAATAAAATTATGGCCTCCCAGTTAAACAAAATGTTTGCTGTAACATAGACATGTGCAATTCGTTTTGTTCCGAATAGTTTTTTTGACAAAATTCCACAAATTCCTTCGGAAATATTCAAATTAATGAAAACCTGTTTAACAAATGTTTCCAAAATTTGAAAATCGTAAATATTAACTAACTAATAATAACTATTAAATTATAGTTATTGGCATTTCTTCGGATAAATTCGTATTTAGTTATATTCACTAAAAGCCAAATTTTAAAGGAAATTCCAATACCTATAATTTGATAGTTAGATATTTATTAGTTAGTTATTTTCGCATTTTTAAATTTGCGGATTTTCGTTCTTATTTTTGCATTTTCAAAGTTACAAAATGTATTAAAAAAATAAAAAATTTTGATCCAAAAAATTGGGCTAACTTTACTGTTGACTTATTTTTTAATTAAAAAAAGTGTATTTTTTCCCAAAAAATTTGATTGTAAGATCGATGCGCAAATACGGTGTGACATAAAGTATTGCAATGACCGTCATTTTATTCTCTAGGGTGTCGGGAAAAAAATGTATAATGTTTGGGGGTTCTAAGTAATTTTCTAGCAAAAAACCTTGTTTTTAACTTGTAAACAACATGAAAAAGAGGCTCAGTCCTTAAGTGGTTAACCCAATTGTTACACTAGACAGGGTATGGCAAACATCACATAACATGATAAATGGCAGGGGGTATAAACAATAAATAGACCACTGTGGGCACAAATTTCTCCTATCTACCCCAGGCATTTGTTACTATTTACTGTAAATTATGTTTCTTTACGCTTCCCTTACCAAACTCTTCAGATTTGGAATGTAACTTAGAGACTTAGGGGCAGATTCTCGTAGATCGGCGTAAATGTCGGCGGGCGTAACGTATCTCATTTAGGTTACGCCGCCGCAAGTTTTACAGGCAAGTGCTTTATTCACAAAGCACTTGCGTGTAAAGTTGCGGTGGCGTAGCGTAAATCACCCGGGTCAAGCCCGCCTAATTCAAATTAGGCGGGTAGGGGGCGGGTAGTATTTAAATTAAGCGTGTTCCCGCGCCGAACGTACTGCCGTACTGCGCATGCGTCGTCCGAAAAATATCCCAGGGTGCATTGCTCCAAATGATGTCGCAAGGACGTCATTGGTTTCGACGTGAACGTAAATGGCGTCCAGCCCCATTCACGGACGACTTACGCAAACGACATAAATTTATAAATTTCGACGCGGGAACGACGGCCATACTTAACATTGGTTGCCCCTCATATAGCAGGGGCAACTTTACGCTGGAAAAACCTAACGTAAACGTCGTAAATTCACTGCGTCGGCCGTACGTACGTACGTTCGTGAATTTGCGTATCTAGCTAATTTGCATACTCAATGGCGTAAGAGCCTTACGCCTGTCGGATCTAATGGATATCTATGCGTAACTGATTCTAAATATCAGTCGGATAGATACGACGGCCCAGATTAGGACTTACGACGGCGTACATGGCGCTGCGCCGTCGTAAGCCCTTTGAGAATCTGGGCCTTAGAGTCCTCTTACCTTTTGGATGTTCTCCAAACAGGAGAAGTTCTCAATGATGCAACGTCATCTGCAACGTCACTGCTCTCTGCATCACTCTATATAGATCTCGATCTACCTGTCAATTGCGGTCATGTCACAGTTGGATTGCCAGCCCCTGGTCTAAACTGCTTCTCTCACAAAGGCTGAGAGGCCCAGGGAGGGAACACACCCAGCATGCAGTGTTGATCCCCCACACCTTCCTCTCAAGTCCATCCCAGACACTTGTTTGTGATATCACAGGGGATGGACAAGTAAGGAGGGGGTGAAGGGCACCAGAGGAGCAAATAGCAGAGCTTAGACAGCACTTCACTGTTCTGCCAGTGTGGGAATTTTCTGCCCTGCTGTGACCACTGTACCTGCAAGTTTCTGCCATGCATTATTGCTTATTGACTGTTCCCTGCTTACTGACCATCCATTGCCCCTTGCTTACTGACCATTCACTGCTTACTAACCATCCACTGCCCCATGCGTACTAGGGTGACCACATTTCCAAACTACCATTCAGGGACACCCTCCCTTCCCAAAAATCAGCTTGTGCTGTAACAAATCACAGCACAGTGATTGGACACAAGAGGCGGGATTTATGATTTCTCCAATCATAAACAGGGGCGGGGATAGTGCTCCTCCAGGCTTTCCCGGCCAGGACAAGTACTGCCAGTGAGTACTTGACCAAGTTTCTCACTGAAGCAAAATTTTAAGGTAGGCTAAGTTTCTATCTTTACAGGAAAAAAATAGTTCTTATTTTTTATCATTTTTCCTTGTGTCATCCTTCCTTTTGGGGGCTTGCTAGTTAGTTTTTTATAGTAATAATATAAAAAAAGCTCCAAAACCCAGTGATCTTTGATCTTTTCCATGTTGTTCAGGTAAATCTCCACCTCTCAAAGGTTGCCTGCACCTACACTATATGAATGCAGAGAACTGTGGTGATGCTCCCTCAGTGGGAGAGTCTGTGATGTACTTGTACCCACCAGATGTTCTCAATCTTCTGTGCATCATTCAACTTAGAAGACTGAGGACATCTAATCACACAATAGAACTACTGCAGAAGACAAGAGTAAGAATTAAATATAGTCTTGGAGACTATTATAATATATATATATATATATATATATATATATATATATATATATATTAACCACTTAGTAACCGCCCTATAGCCGAAATACGGCTACAAGGCGGTTCCCTTACTCTGGGAGGGCGTCAATATACGTCCTCCCAGAGAATCAGACCCGCGCGCCCGAGCGAGCGCGCACACGCGATCACCGGGTCCACGGGACCCGCAGCAACAACGATCGCGGTAAGGAGCCAATGGAAGCGGCTCCTTACCACGTGATCGCGCCGTCCAATGACGGCGCGATCACTTGTAAACAAACTGGCGTCAGCCGTTCGGTACAGTGTGAGAGGAGGGGGGGAGCGGGTGGCAGCAGCAGCAGCACTGTGGGCTGGATCTGTGACAATTGCAGTCACAGATCCAGCCATCCATCCCTGCGCAATACTCTGCAATACCCCCCATACTGTGCAATACCCCCCATACTCTGCAATACCCCCCCATACTCTGCAATACCCCCCCATACTCTGCAATACCCCCCATACTGTGCAATACCCCCCCCCCCATACTCTGCAATACCCCCCCCCATACTCTGCAATACCCCCCCCATACTCTGCAATACCCCCCCCCCATACTCTGCAATACCCTCCCATACTCTGCAATACCCTCCCATACTCTGCAATACCCTCCCATACTCTGCAATACCCTGCCATACTCTGAAATACCCTCCCATACTCTGAAATACCCTCCCATACTCTGAAATACCCTCCCATACTCTGCAATACCCTCCATACTCTGCAATACCCTCCATACTCTGCAATACCCTCCATACTCTGCAATACCCTCCATACTCTGCAATACCCCCCATACTCTGCAATACCCTCAATACTCCACAATACCCTCAATACTCCGCAATACCCTCAATACTCCACAATACCCCAATACTCCAATACCTTGCAATACGTCGCCTATGGGGATTTTTATGTAGCAAAGTTTGGCGCCATTCCACGAGCGTGTGCAATTTTGAAGGGTGACATGTTGGGTATCTATTTACTCGGCGTAACTTTATCTTTCACATTTATGCAAAAGAATGAAGAAAAATACGAAATTTGCCAAATATTATAACAGAAACAAAGAAAAATTCATTTTTTTTACAGAATTTTCAGTCTTTTTTCTCTTATAGCGCAAAAAATAAAAAACCCAACAGTGATTAAATACCACCAAAAGAAAGCTCTATTTGTGTGAAAAAAAGGACAACAATTTCATTTGGGTACAGTGTTGTATGACTGAGTAATTGTCATTCAAATTGTGAGAGCACCGAAAGCTGAAAATTGGTCTGGTTATTAAGGGGGTTTACGTGCCCAGTGATCAAGTGGTTAAATGATTTGGGCTTAAAATATTAACATATATTTCATTTTTGTGTGTGTGATCAGGGATGATTTGAGTAAGATGCCGTACACCACCATGTGTATTAAGGAGAGCATGCGCCTGTATCCACCAGTACCAGGAGTGGTCCGTCAACTTGCCACACCCATCACCTTCCCTGATGGACGGAGTCTCCCAAAAGGTCAGTCGTCACAAATGCATTGTATACTGAGATTGTGTGATCTGTGTCTTTAAAGCTCAACTATTGTGTTTTGTTTTTTTTTAATGCATTTTTTGCGATTTGGCACTGCGTTGCTTTAACTGACAATTGCATGGTCGTGCGATGTTGCACCCAAACAAAATTGACGTCCTTTTTTCCCCACAAAAAGAGATTTCTTTTGGGGGTATTTGATTACCTCTGTTTTTTTTTCCTCAGTTTAGGGAGGTTAAAAAAAATCATCCTATGATTCACCCTAAAGCCCCCCCCCCCCCCCCCACGCCTATCAACTTTTAATTGGGAATATGGCCCATCAAATTTTACACTCCTTTGAAAAACAAAAATTTAATTATATCATTTTACTCTCCCACATCTGAGATTTACAATGTATAATGCTTTGTTCTCTTTTATCTGGCAGATTCTATTGTTTTTCTGAGTATATTTCTCATGAACAGATGCCCCAGTGTCTGGGATGATCCAGAGGTAAGGTTGGTCTACTTTAAAAATGTATGTGTAGAATAACATGTAATTGTTTCCCTTTCTTATTATTTTATCCAGTGACCTCTACAGTTGTTTAGCAGTGGCGGCCCGTCCATAGGGGGCGCCCGCGCGCCGCCCCCCCCCCCCTCCTGTAGTCATAAAAAAAAAGAAAAGAAAAATAAAAAAACCCGGCCCTTTAAAACATTTAGAATGTCATTCTGCAGCGCTGCCGGCTCTCCTGTAGTCATAAAAAAAAAAGAGAAAAAAAAAACGGGCCCTTTAAGACATTAGAATGTCTTTCTGCAGCGCCGCCGGCTCTTGCAAATAACATACATTCATGCATTGCACGAATGTATGTTATTGTGGCCAGCTGGTTGGCTGAGCGGAAGTGCCTATCAGAGCCAGCGGCTCGGCTCCCGGATGTCTTATCCTCGGAACGTAGGGGGGCTGCGTCCCTTGGATAAGACTGACGTCCGTCTCAGCCATTCAGGTTCACCGATTCTGGTTATCGGTAACCTGATTGGCTGAAGAGTCATCGAGGGCGGCAGAGGACATCGAGGGACATGGAAGCAGAAAAGTAAGTGCATTTTATAGGGCACAGCGGCGACAAAGGGCACAGAGGCGACAAAGGGCACAGTGGCATCAATAGGTACAGTGGTGACAAAGGGCACAGTGGTGACAATGGGCACAGTGGTAACAATTAAAGGGCACAGTGACATGCACAGTGGCAACAATGGGCACAGTGGCGACAATTAAAGGGCACAGTGGTGACAATTGGCACAGTGGCGACAATTGAGGGGCACAGTGGCTGCGTTTGATGGCATGGCACAGTGGTGACAATTGATGGCACAGTGGCTGTGTTTGATGGCATAGCACAGTGGTGACAATTGATGACACAGTGGCTGTGTTTGATGGCATGGCACAGTGGCTGTGTTTGATGGCATGGCACAGTGACTGCATTTGATAGCATTGCACAGTGGTGCGAATTGATGGCACAGTGGCTGCGTTTGATGGCATGGCACAGTGGGACAATTGATGGCACAGTGGCTGCATTTGATGGCATGGCACAGTGGTGACAATTGATGGCACAGTGGCTGCGTTTGATGGCATGGCACAGTGGTGACAATTGATGGCACAGTGGCTGCGTTTGATGGCATGGCACAGTGACTGCATTTGATAGCATTGCACAGTGGTGCGAATTGATGGCATAGTGACTGCATTTGATGGCATGGCACAGTGGTGGCAATTGATGGAACAGTGGCTGCGTTTGATGGCATGGCACAGTGGCTGCGTTTGATGGCATGGCACAGTGGTGACAATTGATGGCACAGTGGCTGCGTTTGATGGCATGGCACAGTGGTGACAATTGATGACACAGTGGCTGCGTTTGATGGCATGGCACATTGGCTGCGTTTGGCATGGCACAGTGGTGACAATTGATGGCACAGTGGCTGCATTTGATGGCATGGCACAGTGGTGACAATTGATAACACAGTGGCTGCATTTGATGGGCACAGTGAGGCTGCAATTTTTTTTTTGCGCCCCCCCCAAAAATTTTGAGCACCAGCCGCCACTGTTGTTTAGTAAAAGCTCTGTGCAAAATCACATCCCAAGTTTGGTCTTTAAATAAAGAAATACACCAACTTTTACATATGTAGCGGTTGGTTGCTACTAGTTACTACATCCACGCATTGTCAACCTGCTGCTAGACATCCAAATGTCACACTTGTAGACAATGAAAAGGTCTTTTGCTTTGTTTTGTTATTTCATTTGGGGGATTGAACAGGGTATGGGATGCCCACAAGATGAATTAATATATGCAAAGTTATAGCGGTTCACAATTTGCATTGAAATTGTTATAACATTTCCAAAGTAATGAGTGAATTGCTATAACTGTTCATTCATTACTTTGAAATTGTTATAACGGTTCACTCATTACTTTGGAAATGTTATAACCAGGGCTCAAGTCTTGTGGGAACGGAGTTCCTGCACTTTTTTCACAGCAGGAACTCAGTTCCCTTTGCAGGACTAGAGCAACCGAGAGCAGCCGAGCCACCCGAGTCAATCCTTCACTAAGCGGCGATGCCCAGCTCGAGTCACTGTCAGGGGCAGACGAACCTTAGTAATCCTTTATATTACTGGTCGCTTCCTGTATACGGATTCATCGGGTAGTGTGCGGGTATTCCGTCACTTCCTCGATGCCGCAATGTCTCCTGGGAGCTTTTGTCATTGTTCCCAGGAGACATTCCAGAGGTCTGCCGCGAGTTATCGTGGTATTTAGAAAGAACTTGCTTCTAGTAATTAAAATGTGGTTTAGTCATTATGCATATAAATAGGATCTTGGGTGGGAGTTCCCACACTTTTTTCCCCAGGACTTGACCCCTAGTTATAATGGTTCACTCATTACTTTGCACTTCCTCAGTTAGAACAAAAATAGCGGACTCTAATCTTGACAGCTTCACCTCAGAACATTTCCCGCCTTAGCACTCTCCCTGCAGACTTTTACCTCTAGGGCATTTCTCCTCCTGCACATCACTTTCCTGTCACAGCATTAGTACTCCTGTCCCGCCATCTTGAGCTGACCAGGCCTCACTCTTAATATAGGGTGACCAGACATCCCTGGTTTCCAGGAACAGTCCCCCGATTGAGGACACTGTCCCCGGACCAATTCTGCCCCCGATTTTGTCCCCGGATTAGATTTGAACAGGGGCTAGGGCAATTTCAAAGACAGTGGGCCAGATTCATGTCGATCAGCGGATCTTTAGATCCGCTCGATCTACGTGTTTTACGATCCGCCGGTGCAATTTAGCGAGGCTAGTGCAGTATTCACAAAGCACTTACCTCGAAAATTGCACCGTCGGATCGTAACTCCCCCTGCGGAATGCAAATTCCGCGGCTAGGGGGAGTGTACAATTTAAATCAGGCGCGTTCCCGCCGCCGGCGAAATTTCCCAGTGCGCATGCTCCAAATGACGTCGCTAGGACGTCATTGTTTGCGGCCGCTACGTCAATTGCGGCCATCCGTATTCCCGACTTACGCAAACGATGTAAAAATTTGAATCTCGGCGCGGGAACGACGGCCATACTTAACATTAGCTACCCCTCATATAGCAGGGGTAGCTATCCGCCGGAAAAAGCCGAACGCAAACGACGTTAAAAAAAAGCGACGGGCGTGCGTACGGACTTGAATCGGCGGTTCTCCTCATTTGCATATCCGACGCGTAAAAAAAAAGCGACGACACCTAGCGGCCGGCGGTAGATTGCAGCCTAAGATTCGACTGGTGTAAGTCACTTACACCAGTCGGATCTAAGGGAGATCTATGCGGAATCTGATTCTATGAATCAGCCTCATAGATCCGACCGGCTGGACTCAGAGGTACGACGGCGGATCAGGAGATCCGCCGTCGTATCTCTTTGATGAATCTGCCCCTGTCAGTGCAGAATTAATCAAATTAAAATCTGAATTACAACCCCCCCCCCCCACTCCGCCGCTCCTACTAGCTTAGGGGGGTTTATTTTTTTCCATGTGCTGGTCGAAGCAGAAGGAATATTTCTTCAGTTTCAGGTGGATGCCCATCCAGTTCCACTCGCATGTTCTTCTGCCTTGGCTCAAGTCCCAGCCAGCTGCCTGCCTGTTTATCTCCGCTCCCCACCCAGTAGTAGCCAGGAGTAAGAGTTAACAGGCTGTGAGGCGAGCGGCGGCGGTGACGGGCAGAGAGTCGCTGATTGGCGCCATTACTAGTAAAAAAAAAATGCCCCCGGATTTCATTTAAAAAATCTGGTCACCTTATCTTGATAAGCCCTAGCAGTGGTTTCAACTGATGATCCTTAGTAGGCCGGGGGCCTGCACTACCCCTCCTTGTGGCCGTGGACATTACTTGAAAGTGATATTTGATGATGGACTACCGATCCCAGCAAGCCCGACTTGCAAATCCTGCCGGCCCTCATGGCTCTGTAATGATTTGACACAGCTCTCCAGTCTCTCCCTCTGGCTCCGCACTCAGCACCCCTGGCATGTCTCTTCCAGATATTCTCTGTGCTCCTGCACCGACTCCTGCCCTGAGTCCTTTCTGCAGGATTTACCTGGATGTGCGGACCTACAGCTCCTGCTCCAGGACCCCTCTCCATGACCGTGTAAGGAAAGGCTGCCTCCCAGAGCTCCTCCGCCTGAGTCAGACCACCCCAGATGGGGGTGTTCCATCCTTCACTCCACCCTCCACCCAAGCACTCCATCCTTCAGTTCACCCAGCCGACAACTCCTCCCCAAGCAGGCTGACCTAGTTGGGGATTGGTCAGGACTTCTCACATGTACTCCATGTCACTCCAACTCTCAGCCCTGCCCCTCTTCCAGAACATTCTCACTGGAAGCCGGTGAAAGGCGTCCAAAAGCTGAAGTACATTTCATTTACCTACTGTTACACAAACAGGCCTAGCTTGCAGCATAGGCCTGCTTAAATGTACCTGCACTGGCTCTACCTATGGTAGAGGGTGCTACACATAATTTTCTGCCATGATGTGTTCTTAAAGTGGAACTAAACTGTGTCGGAATACCACAAACTGAAAACGCCATTTAACCGGTTCCCGACCAGCTTGCGTACATATACTGTGGCATAATGGCACCGCTGCGCGAAACCCTGTACAGGTACTTGTTCCTTTTTAAGAGCCGCCAGAGGGCACGTGCGAGTGCTGCACAGTGGGGGACCCCATGCACGTGGCAGGCGGTCTCTGCTGGCCAATGCGCGATCACGTGCACGAGTGCCAGCACAGGGTTTTGTGTGTGTGTGTGTAAACACAAAAATCCTTGTGTGGTCAGAGGAGACGAGACATGTCGTTTGTTCCTAGTAAGTAGTTGAAACACACTGAGGGAACACGCATACATTTAACCCCTTGATCGCCCCCTAGTGTTAACCCCTTTCCTACCAGTGTCGTTTACACAGTAATCGGTGCATTTTTAAATGTCAATGGTCCCAAAAATGTGTCACAAGTGTCCGATGTTTTCGCCGCAATGTCTTAATACCGCAAAAAATCGCAGATTACCACCATTACTAGTGTAGCACTACCCCCGAAGGAGCTGCTGGTTTGATTTGGGTGGCACGTTACCTCAATCTTCCCGCCGTCTAGGGTACTGGATGAGAGCTGTAATAAAGTCAATGTCTTTTCTGTGCTTTTATTACCCAACGGGGTAAAATGGTAGAAAGGTGAAGGGATAGAAGGTATGGAAGGTGACAGATTCAGGTGTAACTGGTTACGGAAACAGTCCTGCTTCCAACGACAACTTTCTTCGCCACTCTAGCCAGAGTGCGTATAGCGCATCTGGATCAGTGTTGCCAACCGTCCGTAGAATTACGGACAGTTCATAAATACAAGGCACTTTTTCCCTGTCCGTGAGATGGGATTTTGCTTTTTGTAAATTGTAGGAGAGAGGGATGGTTGATTTATGGGGTGTGGTGGGTATATGTAGGGGAAGTTAGGTTCACGATGGAGAGCGGTTTATTGTGGTGCTGTTCATTTTTTCAATAAATCGGGTATGAGGAGATAACCCCTGGATGTGCATATATTTTTAATTTTCCTTTTTGTGACAGGTGATGGAGGCAGGAGGTAATTGGACTAAATAATCCGCCCTTATTAATTCGAAAATAACAAAAAATTTTTTTTTTTTACCCAGTTCACCCAAAAATCAACTTTCTGCAGTTAGATCCAGCATACTGCTGACAGCTGCAGTATGCTGGTCATTTTTTTGGTACTTATCGTTTTAGCAGTATTTCTCCTATGGCTCCGAGCGGGGGAATCCTTCGGGGAATGGGCGTTCCCGAAGGCAAGCAAGTTGATTGACGGCCTTCGATAGCTAGTCGCGCTGTGCAGTTCCCAATGGTTCCCGTTGTGTTCTGGGAGCCGAGTGTGACACCGGAGGGGGGGAGGGTTCCAAAAAGCGGAGGTTCACTTTTGGGAAAAGGAAAAGGAAAATTGGTCGCACACCATGGAAGGAAGAACTTACTTTATTGTCAAAGGACAGGACATTACAGGAAAATTGGCAGACCGGTTTCACGCAGATAACTCGTGCTTGTTCACAACACAACATAGAGGGATATGCAATTAGCGGACCTCCAGCTGTTGCAGAACTACAAGTCCCATGAGGCATAGCAAAGCTCTGACAGTCACAAGCATGACACCCAGAGGCATGATGGGACTTGTAGTTTTGCAACAGCTGGAGATCCGCTAATTGCAGATCCCTGACAAATTGAACCTTAGACGGTTTAGCAGATTTGGTCCATCTATGTGCAGGCTGGTTGTACTGAAGTTGATCCATTAATCCAGCGATTCTGCCATCAACACTGACCTCTGGTGGCAGGAAAGAAAATTGCATCATACATGACTTGGTTTACTCTTGACTAAAAAAAATTGTATTTACTATGATTTTCTGTTTTAGTGGTAATGGACACCAAGACAAATGGAGATAGTAAATCTCTCCCAGTGAGACCACCAATAAAAACGTAGCAGGGTTTCTAATCCTTTCAAGATCCATCCTAAACAAACAAGGTTTTGGGCTATACATACACTTTAATGATGATAATGCTGATATTTTATACTGCATAGGTGGTCTTAATGTGTCTTTAACTAGTGTTCTATTATTTGTTGTTCTTGTCCTATTTATTGGTATGTTATGTTTTTAGTGATTTATTTTTAAAATAGTACACACTGTGATCACTTCTTTTTTTTTTTTTATATATATATATTTTTTTTTCTCTTTCAGGTTTTTGATCCTTTAAGATTTTCACCAGAGAATTCCACCGGCCGACATTCATTTGCCTTTGTACCTTTCTCAGCTGGATCAAGGTATACATCTTATCCTGATTTTACAGTGTGGGAGATTTTACATGTATTTTTTTTTAGCAAGGTTTATATGTGCCTTTTTATATGTCAACATCCCTTTAGGGCAGTGGCGGTGCATCCATTAAGGGCATTGCATGAATCTATCCATGGGCGCTTTAGTTAAGACTTTAAGACTTTAGTATCCCTTTAAAGGGGTTCTAAAGGCAGAAGTTTTTTTTTTATCCTGATGCATTTTATGCATTAAGATAAAAAGCCTTCTGTGTGCAGCAGCCCCCCAGTATACAGGTAGCTCTCTGTCCAGCGATGTCCACGGGGGGTCTCAGCCGATCAAGATTCTCCTTCCTGATTGGCTTTCACTGCTGTCAATCAAAGTCAGCTAGCCAATCAGGGGAGAGAGGGGGCAGGGCCGGGTGAGGGCTCCGTGTCTGAATGGACACAGGGAGCTGTGACTCAGCTTGGGTGCCCCCAAAGCAAGCTGCTTGTTGTGGGGGCACTGAACAGGAGGGAGGGGCCAGCATCACAGAAGGGGGACCCAAGAAGAAGAGGACCGGGATTCTCTTTGCAAAACCTGGAACGACGGCCATGCAGACCAATTTGATGCAGTGTGCAGCGTATGGTCTGAGCACTGACAGGCTGACCCCCCCCCCCCACCCCTTTAACCTCTTTGGCAATACGGGCAGCACTCATACGTCTATTTCCCAAAGACAACCTCTGGATATGACGTTGAGCACGTGCACGCAACTTCTTTGGTCGGCCATGGCAATGTCTGTTCTGAGTGGAACCTGTCCTGTTAAACCGCTGTTTGGTCTTGGCCACCGTGCTGCAGCTCAGTTTCAGGGTCTTGGCAATCTTCTTATAGCCTAGACCATCTTTATGTAGAGAAACAATTTTTTTTTTTTCAGAGTTCTTTGCCATGAGGTGCCATGTTGAATTTCCAGTGACCAGCATGAGAGAGTGAGAGCGATAACACCAAATTTAACACACCTGCTCCCCATTCACACCTGAGACCTTGTAACACTAACAAGTCACATGACACTGGGGAGAGAAAATGTGGCTAATTGGGCCCAATTTGGACATTTTTCACTTGGGGTGTACTAACTTTTGTTGCCAGCGGTTTAGACGTTAATGGCTGTGTGTTGAGTTATTTTGAGGGAACAGCAAATTTACACCGTTATACAAGCTGTACACTCACTACACAACATTGTAGCAAAGTGTCATTTCTTCAGTGTTGTCACATGAAAAGATATAATAAAATATTTACAAAAATGTGAGGGGTGTACTCACTTATGTGAGATGCTGTATGTAAGTGTACTCTACTGCGTTCCATTTATAGACGATTAACAAAAAAACTGTTGTACTCTTCTCTTCAGAAACTGCATCGGACAGAACTTTGCCATGAATGAGTTGAAAGTCGCCCTCGCATTGACGTTACAAAGATTTGAACTGAGCCCAGACCCTGAGAAAGTGCCAAAGAAAGTTCCTCAGCTCGTTCTACGATCTGTAAATGGTGTCCATGTATATCTGAAGAAAATAAATATGTAAATATAATAAAATGAATATCTGGCTTTAATATGACAAAACAATTGAGTGATAAATGTGTGAGATTTTTTTGTTATCGTTAAACCCTAACTTTCTGACTGACGGAATTATTAATTGCAATCTAACTTCATTCAAAAGTTGTACTTGGATTTTCTGGGGGAGGATTAGAACCTCTTTGTGGTTTTTATTTCTGGAGAAATTTAGTCGCATTTCTTGGATGTTGGAATCTCATTGAAAGGGATAATGTTCAGCAGAGGGATGTGTACATTGGTTCTCTGGGGGAAGGGCGGCGGCACATCACATACACCCATGGCTTTTTTCCAGCTAGAATGTGGTGAAACTCCATTCCACCACCTACGGGTTTCGTCCTCCACTCTCTGCTCACCACTGTCACTTGTAAACACAGAAGCTTCTGTGCTTATAAGGACAGCTTACCTCTCCTGGCAGCTTCACAGACCCCTCCCTGCCCTGCACTCACAGCAGGGATATGGAAGTTACTTGTATTAGTACAGTGGGCTCATGGGTGGGAGGTAGGGTGACCATGTGTCCCGGATTACCCACATTTTGCAGGTCTGTCCCGGGCACCTTCATTCCAGGTGTCCCGGAATGAAAGTGACACAGCCACCCCCCCCCCCGGCTAATCTGATGCCCCCAAAAAAGGCCGCCATATCACCGCTTTACTCACTGACAGTACTTGTTCTGGCCGGGAATGCCTGGAGGAGCACAATCCCCGCCCCCTGCTTGTGATTGGAGAAATCATAAATCCCGCCTCTTGTGTCCAATCACTGTGCTGTGATTTGTCACAGCACAAGCTGATTTTTGGGAAGGGAGGGTGTCCCTGAATGGTAGTTTGGAAAGGTGGTCCCCCTAGTGGGAAGGGGAATCACGTAGTAGGCTGTACCCTCTGGGATCACCATCTGTTCCCAGGGTGCATGGATGACAACTCCCATGTATGATCTCACTGCAAGTAAGAGCGGAAGAAGTCGCCTACAGTTCAGGGAGGCACTAGAGCCGAGCAGGTGTTTTTTTGAAAAGGTAAAATGCGTAGAACCTTTGAAGAAATGGTAGGGGGAAATTGAACACAGTGGGGTGGGTGATGGGGGGATATGAGGGCAGTGAAGGAGGGGGTGTGTGTGCAAAGGTGGGGGATAGTGGCATAATAGGTCAGAGCTAAGAAGGGGTTAAAATAAGATATGGATAGGGGGATGCAGAGGTAAGGACATGTGAAAGAGCTTCACTCTGTACATAGTAGGGCTGGGAAAAAAAATCGATTTGAGCCGTGAATCAAGTTGCGAGGTCAAATTGATTCAGATTTTGACCAAATCTATTTTTTTTTCCCATAGGACCGGCTCTCCGCGGACTAGGTCGAAGCCGATGCCTTTTCCCAGGATCGCGGTGAGCTTCGGGCAGGATTTTTTAGGCGAGGCCGCAGCTTCGGCCTAGTCCGCGGCCTTTTCACAGGATTGCAGCCAGCGGACTAGGCCGAAGCCACGGGCTCGTCTAAAAACTCCTGCCCGCATCTCCTTAGGACCGGTGTAGTGTCAGTTTGCTGCCTATCCTAGAATGCTGCGGAAGTCACGTGGCGGCCAACTGCGCATGCGCGATGCGTTCCAAACGCAAGTGCGATGCGTTCCAATGGATTTTCGACAGTACACACCAGCGAACCCGGCTCCGCTCGCTCGGCCTCCTGGCTCTTTTTTTAACATCCTCCAATCCACGGGGATGTTAAGGAAAGAGCCTGGATGCCGGTCGAGGTTTCACTGGTGTGCACTGTCGTGAATGCATTGGAACGCATCGCATTTGCGTTTGGAACGCATCGCGCATGCGCAGTTGGCCGCCACCTGACTTCCGGAGCATTCTAGGATAGGCAGCAAACTGTGACAATACACCGGCGCGTTGTCCATCAGAAAAAAAACTCGATTCGAATCGTGAATCAAGGTTGTTTTTTTTTTATTTTTTAAATCAGTTTTTTTGGGGCCAAAATCGCCCAGCTCTAGTAGGTAGCACACCCCCTAAATGCGGCACTCTTTGTGTAGTGCACCCCAGAACCCCGCACTCGGTCTATAGCACACTCCTAGACACTGGAGTCTGTACGTAGTACACGCCTGAACCCTCATGTAATGCACTCCTAGTATTAAATACCCCTTTAAGAACCTCCCACTGCAATTTGATTACACTAACCATTTGTCAGGAAGGAGGAGTGTGTGTGGTTGAGTTTCTGCACCTATTCTCTGAGAAAAAAAGCCCTGTATAAACCATAGATCACTGTAGGCAGCCTGGTGCCACCTTGAGCATGCCCAGGCCCTGGCCTGCGAGGCCTTTCGAGAAATCCATCCTTGAATGAACCCAGAAAGGACGCAGGAAGACAAGTCTACATAATGTACACATAACACAAAGACACACAAAGGTCCCTACATTCTTTTTCCAAGACCTGCGGCTCTTTCTCTGTCACATTTACTGAGTGTGGAAGACATCCAGTATCTCACAAAAGTGAGTACACCCCTCACATTTTTGTAAATATTTTATTATATCTTTTCATGTGACAACACTGAAGAAATTACACTTTGCTACAATGTTGTGTAGTGAGTGTATAGCTTGTATAACAGTGTAAATTTGCTGTCCCTTCAAAATAACTCAACAGACAGCCATTAATGTCTAAACCGCTGGCAACAAAAGTGAGTACACCCCTAAGGGAAAATGTCAAAATTGGGCCCAAAGTGTCAATATTTTGTGTGGCTACCATTATTTTCCAGCACTGCCTTAACCCTCTTGGGAATGGAGTTCACCAGAGCTTCACAGGTTGACACTTCCACTCCTCCATGACGACATCACAGAGCTGGTGGATGTTAGAGACCTTGCCCTCCTCCACCCTTTGTTTGAGGATGTCCCACAGATGCTAAATAGGGTTTAGGTCTGTAGACATGCTTGGCCAGTCCATCACCTTTACCCTCAGCTTCTTTAGCAAGGCAGTGGTCGTCTTGAAGGTGTGTTGGAGTCGTTATCATGTGGGAAAACTGCCCTGCGGCCCAGTCTCCGAAGGGAAGGATCATGCTCTGCTTCACCCGGGCGGGTGTATGAAAAGAAGGGCGAGTTTTGCACTGTTGATGGGAGCGACTTTGTGGCATCTGCCCCTTACATGATATACTTGTAATGCACCTGCCCCCCTTGCAGAGTGGAGCGAGCATCGACAGCGTGTGGCACAATATTGTGCTCAATGCACATGCGCCATGTCCAGGCTATTGGGAGGTGTGTTAAGGTTTCGGCAGTTTTCGTAGGTCCGCTGCGCCTGCGTAGGAGGTTGGCTGCACCTGCGCAGGACAGAGCGGGCAAAATCCACCGGGGGACAATTCTCGGCAGGAAACCGGCAGCACTCATGCAGTCCCAGACCATGACACTTCCACCACCATGCTTGACTGTAGGCAAGACACATGTTTCTTTGTACTCCTCACCTGGTTACCGCCACACACGCTTGACACCATCTGAACCAAATAAGTTTATCTTGATCTCATCAGATCACAGGACAATGTTCCATCAACCAAGTCCTTAGTCTGCTTGTCTTTAGCAAACTGTTTGCAAGCTTTCTTGTGCATCATTTTTTGAAGAGAGTTTACACACAGAGCTCCACGTCCCTGCTGTCACCGCCAATCGCGGGTACCTGGCGGACATCGCGGCCGCCAGGCACGCGCATCGGCATCTCAGTGATGCGCCGGGAACAGTGTTTCCCCGCGGGGAATGCACATAAAAGGACGTCCAGGGACGTCCACCCGGCAGTTGAGAGCCGCGCTGTGGACGTCTTTCGTCTATAGCGCGGCTCTCTAGTGGTTAAAGGGGGCATGGCAAAGGGGTGTGTCCTATGCCTGCCTACTTTTGCTGATAGGTGTCCTTCATTCCCAACTCAAAAAGTTGGGAGGTATGCACTAGCGTGTGTGTTATGCTTACAGCAACATGTGCCGTGATGTGAATGGGCTTATTACTGCAGGATTGAATCAGGCAGTAGAAAGAATTGTATGGGATTCATTGCAACAGTAATTGTTCCTCCTTGAAATTTACTAAAGATCGTACACAGACAAACTACAAAGTTGCATCATTCATAAATTCTTTACACCTGCCTAAGACTCTTGTAAACTCTTTTATTCTGCTTATTTTGCATGTTATAACATGCATGGCACTTAAGTCTGTAGAAGGAAAGTAAATAAAAGTGATTATGTCATTCAGTGATAAGCCATTCAGACCTAGGTTTGAGATGTACAAGTAATCACGAGACTTGAATGTGTTACCTTTACCTTCCTTTCCATAAATAAAGGATGTGACAATTGTAAGAGTGATGACATTGAGTGTATTATACCGCAACCATGTGAAAGAAGATATTTCATTTCAGGCAGCTTGAAATTCTGTGAAATTGAAAATCCACTATCCACCGAAATAAATCAGCAAAACAAGAACAATGTGAATTCCAATTACCGCATATACTCGAGTATAAGCCGACCCGAATATAAGCCGAGGCACCTAATTTTACCCCCCAAAAAATGGATAAAGGTATTGACTCGAGTATAAGCCTAGGGTGGGAATGGGAAATGCAGCAGCTACTGTAAGTGGAAAAGAGGATCAACAATGCCCATCTGCAGCCTCACTGTGCCCATCTGCAGCCTCACTTTGCCCATCTGCAGCCTCACTTTGCCCATCTGCAGCCTCACTTTGCCCATCTGCAGCCTCATGTACCTTTGATCCGCTGTGTTAGTCTTAACTGTTCTGCGCCGTCCACTGTAACAAAGCCCCGCCTCCTCCTCGTCCATTATAGACAGAACACTGAATCAGTTTCCCAGCATTGTCATCAGTGTTCCATCTATAACGGACGAGGAGGAGGCGGGGCTTTGTTACAGTGGACGGCGCGGAACAGTAAAGACTGGCACAGCGGGAGACCCTCACTCGAGTATAAGCCATAAAAAATGTGCTGAAAAAGTCATTATACTCAAGTATATACAGTAGTTATTTATTGTATTGTAATGAGCACTTTGCTTCTTGCCCTATTTTATGGGAGGACTGGTCCAATAGTTTTACCTATAACCCACTTTTAGGGGGGGGGGGGGTCACATCCCATTTGTATGGGTTTCTGGCTCTGCAGTGACTGTGCCCGGCTCCATCACAATGACACTGCACACACTGCATCAATCTGGCCTGCTCATGGCCTCACCTTACCCTTTAGTTCCCTCCTTCTCTCAGAGCATACCAGAGGCCCAAAGAAGATTGAGGAGGTGGGTGGACCGGGGGGAACACTAGGCGTGGAAGAGAGGGAGGTAAATCCTCCTCTGCTTTGAATGCTGGGGCCGCCTCAGGCTCCATCTGCATTAGGGTGGGGAGTCGCGGCCGTGACATCACTGGTTGCTAGACGCCAGGTGGCTCTAGCAACCAGTGGCCAGTAGAGCCAGTGCTAGGGCCGGGTTTTTAAACTAAACAGGCTCTCACTCTAGTCTATCTTCGCCCCTTGCGGTGGCCTATGTTTGGAGCATGAGATCAGCGCCCCAGTGCACCCCTGTTCTCTGCATTATGCGCCGAGCGGACTGTTTGCTAGTGTTCTTTCTGCCGGAGGGGGGGGGGTGTCGCCGCCCCCTCCGTAAAATGATGCCTGAGTCAAATGCCTTGCTCCTCATGGCTGGTGAAGATCAGTGTTGCCAACCTACCAGATTGAAATTTACTGACACAAAAAACAGAATTTACTGGCATGGCCAACTTTTTGCTGGCATTTCCAAAAAAATTACAAAGTGCAAATTTTAGTATTTAGGCTACACACAAGTACAATATGCAGTTAGCAATGTAATTTAAGGTAGACATTAAGGCAAAAACTAAGGCAAATTTTTGGTATAGTAAGTAAGTAGCTCAGGGACAGGACTCTCACGGTGACACTGACAGCTGTTTGCAGCGGCACAGATGGTGATGAATCCTCACCGACATGACATGTCCCCTCCTGAGTCACAGTGACAGTCTCTCTCCATGCCAGGGGGTCCATTCAGTCTAAACAGCACTGACAGTTTCTTGTCCAGCTTGCCTTGCTCCCGTCAAGCAGACCCACAAATGAGGCTTCGGCCAAACACACTGTAGCAGACACTCGGATGGTCTCTGCCTGTGAATAGCGCAGCGCAGTGCCGACTTCCTCTGCACGTGGGCTTTGCGAGCACGCCGGAGCTCATCCTTACATGCCATTACATTAAGGTGACCAGATTCTTAAAATTAAATCCGGGGACATATTTTTTCTTTACTAGTAATGGCAACAATCAGCGACTCTCTGCCCGTCGCCGCCCGCCTCACAGCCTCTCAAATCTTAGGGCCCTTTCACACGTACGGACAAACGGTCCGTTTTTTACAAGTCCGTAAACGGACTTGTAACGCTTCCCTATAGGATTGCAGACGTTAGCGGATGATGCATCCGCTAACGTCCGCAAACATCCGCTTTTGCGGACGGAAGAAAACCCTATTTTTCTTCCGTCTGGCGGAACGGATTGGATGAATACGGACACACGGTCCGTATTCATCCGATTCCCCATAGGGGAGAGCGGAGGAAAGACAGGGCGGTCTCTGCACAGTGTGCGGGGACCGCCCTGTCACACACGGGGCGGATCAATACGGATGCGCTCCGTGTGAAAGGGCCCTTACTCTTCAGGCCCCGGCTACTTCTGGATGGGGAGCAGAGGAAGATCACTCCGCCAGGGAAGGCAAGGAGATAGGCAGGCGGCTGGCCAGGATTTGAGCCAAGGCAGAAGAACATGCGAGTGGAGCTGAATGGGCATGCGCCCGAAACTGAAGAAATATTCCCTCCGCTCCGACCAGCACATGATCATCAAAAAGGGGCACAGATAAATGGGAAAAATACAACCCCCCTATGCTAGTAGGCACGGTGGAGCGGGGGGGTGCAATTCTAATTTTTCTATTTTAATTCTGCACTGACTGTCTTTGAAATTGCCCCTGCCCCATATTAAATTCAATCTGGGGACAAAATCAGGGACAGACTTGGTCCGGGGACAGTGTCCTCAACAGGGCACTGTCCCCTGAAACTGGGGATGTCTGGTCACCCTACATTACATACATTCAGTGCTGGAGGTGCCAGAGCTCTGTTCCCCCCGTGTTCCCACTGAAAAAAAAGCCCAAGTCCTATGGATGGGCAAAGTTATTCATAAATATGTTGCCATACATTTATATCAGGAAAGAAAAATTACCAATGGGTAACTAACTGTACAATTTTTCATATTTTCCATGTTGGAGAAGATTGGATCATGCTTTATAATGTGGTGGCAAAAAGCTGGGCTGTACGCAGAGCACAGCGCCATTTTGCCCTGTGCTATTAAGCACAGAATCCATCTTAATGAAATAATCCATAATTAAGCTAAATAAATTCACTCACCATCATTCTCTGCCATTCATACAAGCAAGAGACCTCACACCAGCATGTTCTCATTCCATTCAGCTCTCAGTCATCATCCCTTCTGACCTCCAGCTCCTTTTCTCTTTATTTATGTCAATTTGAGTAACAAAAGAAGGTGGTGGCTTTACAAAACAGCCAATCAGACATGGTGTATACATTCAAAAGAACCAATCACAGACATGTGATTGGAACAATGCTAAGACGGTTGCAGGCAGTTTAATTAAAAGACTCAGTAGGAAGTGAGGTCACAACATGTGACCACCTCCATAGGAAGTGAGCTCACAGGGTGTCAGCTTCACCCAGCAGATGCTCATGTATGGAAACCCCTCCAACAGGGATTCCATACAGCAATAACAAAATACAACAACACTACAATACAGCAATAATCAATAACAATACAGCAATATAATAACAATAGGATACAGTTCCTGATGAGGAGCTTATCTGCAGGTGTAAGCTCACATCACAAAACAGTGTTGATCAGGTACTGAGAGGATGACAGGAGCGCACACCAGCTAAATTGACAATGCGTTTGCAGAGCGGACGCACCGAGAAGGCGAATATCTGTGCATCACACAGGGGCCCTTTCGCCGGCCGACACCCCCTCCACAAACACCCTTCTTCAAATCAGGAAGTGTATCTCGACCAGTCTGTCTGCCCCAGTCAGCTTTCTAGAGCGGGCTGAGGGAGAACCAACCATGGGTGCCATTATGACAATACATAACAAATACATCTTTAAATTTCCACAACAATAAGGGTCGTTTGCCTTACTCTGAATTAACAGCAGGTTTGGAATTTGCTTCATTTATTTTTTGTAATAGTTGCATCTTTTTTTTCAATATATGTAAACCAAGTGAAAATGAAAACGTGTATTTATTTGCTTAGATACATTTTTTTTCTTTACTGCAACACTTATAAATAAATTGCAAATAAATGAATTTGGCTAACGCATACCTGAACAATGGAGTTTTTTGATCGACTCCATTGTTTTGTTTTGCTTTTTTTCCTTTGCACGCATGCTGATTCATGTGACTGTGAATGATTGTCAGGGAAGTCACACCTTCCTCCAGGGTGTATCCTCCTCCTCTGTACAATGTCCTATCCCTTGCATTTGTGAGGACATGCCTTCTCTTGTCACTAAACTATATATATGAATATGATTTGACATACAGTACAGAGATCAGTGTAGTGTACACAGTGCAGTGTGCATTGCCAACATGGCTTCCTCTATATTTGGATTGCCCTCTCTGAGTTTCTCAGATCTATTTCACTGGGTTGCCTGGCTGTGTGTCTTCTATTTCCTATATAAAGCTTATTCATTGCATCTGAGGAGGAAGCAGCTGCAGAAAAATTTCCATTCTTTTCCGGGTCCTGAGTCGCACTGGCTGTACGGAAATACCCGTGAGGTAAGGCGCTGTTATGCTTATCTAGACAATAATTTAAGCTCCACTCCGGGCACCAGGTTTTGAATGTGTGCACATGTGTTAATCTGTTTGTAAAGGAGGGTGACAGGCAGAGGCGTATCTAGTGAAAATGGCACCTATGGCAAGCACTGAAACTGCGCGCCTGTCAAAACATTTGAAACCCATCTTTCATATATCCAGGGACAAGGAGGGACGCAGCGCAACAAAGACAGAGAGGGACACTGGGGACCACTGGCGGCTGGTGCTGAACATTTTTGGGAGGCGCAATCGAACTGAAAAAAAAAACATCAATTGCAGCCACTGTGCCCATCAATTGCCGCCACTGTGCCCACAAAGCGCAGCCACTGTGCCAATCAAACGCAGCCACTATGCCCATCAAACGCAGACACTGTGCCATCAATTGCCGCCACTGTGCCCAACAAGCGTAGCCACTGTGCCCAGCAAACGCAGCCACTGTGCCAATCAAACACAACCACTGTGCCTATCAAACGTAGCCACTGTGCCCATCAAACGCAGCCACTGTGCCAATCAAACGCAGCCACTATGCCCATCAAACGCAGACACTGTGCCATCAATTGCCACCACTGTGCCCAACAAGCGTAGCCAC